>NC_134530.1:117345275-117651664 GCF_050624435.1 Tenrec ecaudatus | reverse complement strand
TGGATTGGCTACTCTGAGTGGGAACATGGTCCTCCAGGCTTGGTGGGTCAGGATGTGTTCCACTCTCTCTTCTTCCCCCTTCATTTGCTCCTGTGTGTTCTGATCAGACATGTCCCTCTCCCTGGGCTGCAGTTTCAGCGCTGTCCTCTGAAATAAATCCTTCTGGGGGGAGGGGCATGTATCTATGTAGTTGGGATTGGGGCCGGCCTCTCACATTCACCAAAATTTTACTTGCATGTAATATCAATGATGTTCAATAATTTGAGCAGTCAAATGAGTTATCTTTCTCTGGAGTGAGTACAAATATAGATCTTTTCCAGTCAGGTGGCCAAGTAGCTGTCTTCTCTATCTCCTGGGATAGACCAGGAGATGAATCAAGATATTGGTGAAATTCTTGACTTTTTCATCACTAGCTTTAGTGGTTGGTGCATAAATTTGAATAACAGTTGTACTCTTTGGACTTTCTTGAATGCAGATAGATATAATCCTATCACAGACAGCATTGTACTTCAGGATAGATCTTGAAATGACCCCTTTGACTAGTAATGAAAAGCCATTCCTATTGATTATTTCATTCCCAACATAGTTTCTGATTCAAATGGCCAATGCCAGTCCATTTCTGTTCAGTAACCAAGGACATCAACCTTGATGTGTTCCATTTCATTTTTGACTACTTCCTATTTTCCTAGATTCATACTTGTCTTATACCCAAAAGAGACTTATCATGTGCCATTTACTATAAAAGCCTTTATTGAGAGGTGGTTCGAGAGGTGGCTGTCACCCTGAAAAACACTTTTGACCCAGGAAAAAGAAAACATTGAATTTTTATAGTTCAAGGTAGAGGGCTGGCTTAAAGGGAAGAATGTCCAAGCAGTTACATTCTCATTAGGCTGGCTGGTTGCAGAGGTGGGTGGGGGGATTTGGCTAGGGGAATAGTACAGCTGCAGGTAATAAATCAAAATCTAACGGGATAGTTTACATTTCTTGCTAATTGGGCTGGCAGAGTCTGGAGACAACTTGAGAGAGTCAAGGTCTGTTGGGGAGCGGGGAGGAGGGCTACCTGGTAGTAGGGGGTCGAAGGCCGCTTTAAAATAAAACCGAGTTCTTCCTGCTAAGCTGGGTTAGCACACTTGGTCCATTTCCAGTTCTGGTCATCAGTGGGTTTGTGCAGGTTTTTCTTCTTCTTTTGCTTTGTGTCCCATCAGCAAATGAAGGTCCTGAAGGTTTTACTCCATGCACATCCTTCTGGGTGACTCCATATTGAGAACACAGCTCTGTCTCAGACATAGTTTGAGGACGTTCTGACCCGAGAAGCTCCTCTGCTGGCACTATCTCTGACAACGTGCTGCTTCATGTCTCTAAGTTTTTAATATCTGACAATATTTTCATGCTATGCCTAAGGTTTCCAGTGGTTACTTCCTCAGAAGGAGACGGCCTATTCCTTCTGCACAGTCTATTCTTAGTCTGGAAACTGCTGAAACCTGTTCACCTGGTGTGATCCTGAGGGCCATGAAATACCAATGACACTTTCCAGCGTCACGGCACACAGAAACCACCACAGCAGGCCAGAGTGACACAGACGTGGTGGGATGTAAGGCATAGTTCTGATCTACGTGCTTTGTCATATTTTATCCCAGTATCATGCCTGCTTCATAAAATAAATCTGGAATTATTTAACTGTACTCTACAGAAGTTTAAACATTATTGAAAATATCTGTTCTTTAACTGTCTTTTAAATTTTCCCTGAGAATTAATTTCTGCTTAATGTATTAGACGGGATCCCTGGTGGTGTAGTGTGTACAAATTCAGCAACTAGCTGTGAGGTCAGCAGTTCAAAACCACCAGCCTCTCCTTAGGAGAAAGATGAGGCTTTCTACTCCTGTAGACAGTTCCAGTCTTGGAAATGCACAAGGGAAGCTCTATGCTGCCCTATCGGGTCCCCATGAGTCAGAGTTGACTGCACAGTATTGAGTTGGGTCTGATTTGGTGTTAAAAGAGAGAGCTAACAAAACTATTTGGATTAATTTCTCTTTTGGAAATTTGTGTTTATTATTATTATCTGTCTTCTGTAGCATCAGTTTTAGATAATTATTTCCTTTTTAATTAAAATATCATTTTATTGGGGGCTCTTCAACTCTTATAATGATCCATACATCAATTGTATTAAGCATGTTTGTACATATGTTGCCTTCATTCTTTCCTAGACAGTTACTTTCTATTGAGTCCTTGGTATCAGCTCCTCTTTTTTTCCCTCCCCCCTCTTCGTGATCCCTTGATAAATTATAAATGATTATTATTTTCATACCTTACTCTGAATGCTATCTCCCTTCCCCCATGGTTTCTGTCAGTCTTCCCCTTGGAGGGGTGTGTGTGTTATGTGTCGATCATTGCGATCAGTTCCCCTCCTCTTCCCACTTTCCTTCTACCCTTTTGGTATTGCTATTCCCATTCCTGTTCCTAGATTTCTTGTATCTTGAACTTTTATCTCTTATCTGTACCTGTGCACATGCTCCTGTCTAACCCAGTGAAAGGCAGTACTGGGGTCATGGTAGTGGGGGGTGAGGAACCAGAGGAGTATTGTGTGTTTCATTGGTGTTTTACTGTGTCCTGGTTAGCTATCTTTTCCCTGTGGCCACTCTGTGATGGGATGTTCCATTGTCTATAGATGGGCTTTGGGTCTCTGCTCCAACCCCCTCGTTCAAACAATATGGTTTTGGTTTGTTTGTTATGGGTCTTCTGATGCCTGTTACCCATTTTTGATAACACCTCATGATTACACAGGCTGGCGTGCTTCTTCCATGTGGACTTGTTGCTTCTCTGCTAGATGGCCGCTTGTTTAACTTCGTCTTTAATACTCTAGAGGCTATATCTTTTGATAGCCAGGTACCATCAGATTTTGTCACCACATTTGTGTATGCACCCACTTTGTCTTCAGCGATCACAGAATGCCAGGTTGTTAGTGTAAAGTGCCTTGCATCGAGGGAGGGGATGAGCAGAGGCCCGAATCCAATACCTCATTGTATTGCCATGTGAATATATGTACAGCCGCCAAACCTCTATTTTTATGAATTAATGTATTTACATATGTACACACCTATGCTTGTACCTCTATCCATAGCTTTGCTTCCTAGATCATTCCTCTGTTTCCTCTAACCTTCCTCCTGCCCCACAATCATGCTCAGCCCTACTTCTGCTTCAGCTAGATTCTGTTGCTCCAACACCCCAGGGTCTCCATGTTCTCCTTGTTATTGATTGTAATTCCCTAGTTGTTCCCCTGTCTATGGCATTGTTTTCTCACGGCTCCTTTCCCTGCCTCCATCTCCGTAAGTCCCTCCAGGACCATCTGTCTCATTTCTTTCTTCTCCTGCTTGCTTCGCATGCCTGTCTATATAAGTAAAAACAACTCTCTCCTTTTCCATCACTTAGCTTTAGAATTTATCTTTGTACTTTTAATACTTATATAAGCCCAAACCAAAAAAGATTCACTGCCACTGAATCAATTTCAACACACAGTGATCCTATAGGACAGGGTTAGACTGCCCTTGTGGGTTTCTAAGATTATAATTCTTTAAGGGATTAAAAAAGTCTCATCTTTCTACTGTAGAGTAGCCGATGGTTTTGAACTGCTGACCTTGTGGTTAGCAGTCCAATCTGTAACCCACTAATATAGATGTTATTGAAACTGTGAGATTCAAATCATATTCTTTTCCTCTAATTTTATACATGAGACAATCATATTTTAAAAATTGTGTTCTTTTCCTCAATTTTTTTCCTTTTATTTATTTAATTTTATGTTTTTTAAAATAATTATTTCATTTGGGGATCATACAATTCTTATCACAATCCAGTCCATTTGTAGGCAACTGGACACCCTCTTACAGAAGGGTCGTGGGGAGGAGATGAGCCAGTCAGGGGGCAGGGTATCACTGATGAAACATACAACTTTCCTCTAGTTCTTAAATGCTTCCTCCCCCCACTATAATGATCCCAATTCTACCTTACAAATCTGGCTAGACCAGAGGATGTACACTGGTACAGATAGGAACTGGAAACACAGGGAATCCAGGGCCTGAATCCCTTCAGGACCAGTGGTGAGAGTGGCAATACCTGGAGGGTAGAGGGAAGGTGGGGTAGAAAGGTGGAACCGATTACAAGGATCTATATATAACCTCCATGGGGGGTGGACAACAGAAAAGTGGGTGAAGGGAGAAGTCAGACAGTGTAAGATATGACAAAATAATAATTTATAAATTATCAAGGGTTCATGAGGGGATCCGGGAGGGAGGGGGAAAATGAGGAGCTGATATCAAGGGCTCAAGTAGAAAGAAAACATTTTGAGAATGATGATGCAACAGATGCGCAAGTGTGCCTGACACAATGGATGTATGTTTGGATTGTGATGAGAATTGTACGAGGCCTCAAATTTTTTATATGAGACAATCTATGTGCTTTTCTCCCCACATCCTATACCTGTCTCTCTTGCCACTTTTTAATGCTTTCTACATTTTTAGGACTTACATTATTTCTATGTTCTTATGCCACATATGCCGCACTCCTGTTTTAGTCTGAGACCTACCCTTAAATGTATTTAATGTACAAGGCCAGTAGTTTATTTAAGAAAGCATAGGACCAACTTTGCAGAAATGTTTGCGTGCTGTACTCTGCTGCCTTTTCATGTGAAACCTAGCTTGGTTGGTAGTAAGCCCATGGCTCTTGCTCTCTTTCCTGGAGTGTCCTGTAGGTTTGGCTACACTGCTCTCTGGTAACAAATGATCTGGAGAAACCAAAGGGCTTCCTGATTATATGATTGTAAGGTTATTGCCTCACTTCGTTCTTGTGTTCCTAAAACTTACGTTGCGTCTTCTCGTGCTCAATATTATCTTGTGAGCACACATTTCTACTTTGTCCCTTTGTTTCTCCGAGAAGATCGCTTCTTCATTTCATGACACACCTTTTCATTTTCACATGCTTGCTGACAACATTGCTCTTGCATTTATTTTTTCTTTCGTTAATAAAGTCTGCCACAGTATTCCTCGTTTCAAAATAGCGTCTTTATATCAATGCTTTATTGCTTATTATTTATCGTGTGTTATAATGAATTTTCCTACCTCAGCTCTTTTCAAGAACTTTCAGTAGATGGTAAGGGGTGAGGAAAATCTTCCACGTGAGATCATTTTTACAAAACAAAGGTTCTCTTCTCCTCTGCCACGAAGCTTCCCGTGCGCGTGACACCTGTGATTCTTACCTTGCCCCGATTCCTTGGTTTCTCTGGATGAAACAGGTCCTGGCACACTGGGCTGGTACTCAGCTCATCGTTCATGTTCAGACCTTCCTCTACAGTGCAGGGGAAGTTGGTTTGCTTGTTTAAATTTCAGAAATCTGCCACTGCGTGGCCTTTGCTCCTGGGCTCTACGCTACTTCTCCCTGCATGGCTGCAGTGCAAACTCAGTTGCTTTTGGCAAACTTCACAAATATTTTGTAACTGTACCCCTGGTTCTACCAAATACAAATGTAAAACTGTTTCCTGTTTGCCCTGCTGTCTTTGGATGTGTTACAGAAGTAAGAGAAAGAGTAATTCGTTTGTGCAACCGTGTTCCTACAGCACCTGAGGATTCAACTTTCTATTTGTCAAAATCTATTGTTTCTAACACTGATCAGGTGCTTCATAGAGATGCATATTGTATATCTCTATCTATAAAGGCCATTCATAGATAAGTTTATGGGAATAATAGGCAGAAATTCAGTTATGTATATGTGTTTTAAGAAAATCTAAGCAAAAGTTTCAGGAAATTATTAACTCAATAAAATAAGATTGAATTCATAAATCAAATGGCTTGAAAAGAAAGATGGACTAAATCCATTTTCTGGCAATAATCCTTTTCTTTTCCCCTTTTGTGTTCTCTTTCCAACATGTACGAAAAATTTCAACCAAGGGAGAGAGGGAAAACTCGAGTGTCATCAAGTCCATATTAAATCCACATATGGTTTAGAATTATTTGAGGCCCAGCCACATAAGCAAAGGCAGATGTAGACCATTCTTAGCTGTCAGTATCACAAGTATTAACTCTGTTGAATGACATTAGCTGAACTCTCAGCTCTACCTATTCGATTATACCACAAAACTGTAACATAAGACAGCACCCCAGAATCGAGACTCCCTTGTTCCTGATACCCTCCAGATCGCAAGTGCCAGCAGCATACTGGCTTGACAGTAGGAGTGGGTTTCTGGAGTCCATTTCAGTCCAAATCTTGTCCCTGAGACTATCGGCACTTGCCTTGCCTTCAGAGTTGTGTGTCAAGGTACTTATATCTCGGATGAGCTCCAGAGGGTGGTCTTGGTTTTTGTTGATTCTAATTTTGAGCACTTTGAAAAGAAATCCTGGCTCTATTGTGAATCTGTGCTTTTGCCTAGACCACTTTGCTGGTTTCTCAAACTCCCTTCACTTGTATCTAAGAGCTAAGTGAGCAAATGCTTATGAAAGAATTTTGTGATCTGTATAATACTAGCCAAATAGGAATGAAGCATTATTAAATTTTGTTTGGGGGGTTAGCACAAACCCATTTACCCTGTAGTTGCAATGATAGAAACCAGTGGCAGAAAGCACATGGTAAATATATAAAATTGTGTTTAATTTTCCTTTCTTAGTTTTCTGTTGCCAAGCCCTAAATTTCCAAGCTCCCATTAATTATATGCATTGAGCTGGCAAGTGTTGCTTGACATCTGAGCTACACACCTGGCATGGAGAGAGTATCAATGCCAACCATATTTTTGGACTTGCTTTCCTCGAATGACTTTGAATTAGCATATTAGCACCAGCTGTGACTGCAGAAAGCAGCCATATTTAAATGAATTAAAATCGAGTGAATAGGGTTTTTATTGGATCTTACAAAACGATTGTTAAATGGCACATTTGATAGCAGGCCCAACATTTAAACATGGTTTAAAATGCAGCGGTGTTTCAAAAGCCCGTGAGTAGGTCCTTCTATTTCAGAGCAATCACATGAATTTTGACAGTATGACTTTAATATTATGTCTCCAATTTTTAAAATTTTCATAATCAGTTAATTTATAATTCAAATAAGATAACACTGGGGTGAGACTTTTCTGTTGCACCGGGCTTGGATAATAAACATCAGGTTTGTAAAGAAAATGTCCCCATAAGATACTCTGAAACTATATATCTGGCATACAAACTAGATCCTCTGCATTGAATTGGACAGATGCCAATAGCAACAAGTGTCCTGCAAGATCCACGCTGATGCTGTTAAAGTGCCATTGAGCCTGTTGGTGAAGACTCATCATGACAACAGAGCTACATACAGCCTGGCCCTATGTCAATCTCCCTATCATTGCTATGTTTGGATCCATAGGTAGTTACTGTGTCAATCCAGCTCATGGTGGATCTTCCTCTTTTTCAATGACCTTCTACTTCACCAACCATGGTGTCCTTCTCCAGGAACTGGTCTCTCTAGACAACATGTCCAAAGCACGTGAGAGGAAGTCTCATTGTCCTCAGTTCTGAGGAGCATTCTGGTTGTACGTCATTCACGATGGAGTTTTTTCATTCTGTTGGAAATCCATGGTATACTCAGGATGCATTGTCCAGCATGTGAGGTGACTGAAAGCACAATACCTGAGGTAGACAGAATTCTAAACTTTAAAAATTCATTTCATATCATTCATGCAGCAGGATGAAGCTGGATAAGAAGTCTTTCTGTTTCTAAAGCCTTCGCGAATTTTGTACCCTTAGTCTCTAGCAATGCCCTTGAACCATTCATAAAAATGAAAAAGACAACTTAGACCAAATGCTTAATGATCATTTTTAATAATTTAATCTATTGATAAGAGTACCTGATAATAGTGACTTTGCTGGGCACATGTAAAACTTCATAACGACCTTATGAGGCAAACACAATTAGCCCATTTCCTCCGTCAGGTGACCAAGGGGCAGGATCACACCTTGTTGAGAGCTATCCACATGCTGTACATAACCACTGTGTCTCTACTTCTTTCAGCCAACCATGCTATTTTACTAGTGTCATCTTTGTAAGAATTGTGACAGAACTGAATTTCACCACTTGCTTTTCAAAAGTTGAAGAAAGATAGAGATTTGAGTGAATGCACATGGACAACGTGCACATTTGGAGAACAAATGCTGCCTTGCAGACTTCCTATTGGTGTTTTGGTTGGGAATTCTTCCGAGTTTTATGTATATTCATCAACTTAAACTGCCGTCAGGCCAAAGTTGAACCATCCTGACTTCCAGAGGATGACGACATTTCACAAATATCCATTTTACACACAAGCATGCTGACCTCCCAATAATCTCCAAGAAGAAAGTGTGAGAAAGGAGCCAACCGTGTGTGTGAGAATCGAAAGCAGCTATTTACTGTCACCCTAGCCAGCCCAACTCATTGCTTTTACTCTGCAACCCGTTTTCTAGATGAAGAGAGTTTCTAAAATCTCCATTTGAACTTCAGGAGCCCCTCAAAGGATGCAAGAAGTCTGTATTTTTCTCACAATTAATGAGGTCGTGGTTACTGCAGATTCTGAATGAGTTAATAAATTTCTGCTTTACGTGAGTTTAAAAACGAATGTCAGATGTTTTTTTAAAAAATCATTGTATTATTGACTTGTACAACTTTTATCGCAATCCATACATCCATCCATTTTGTCAAGCACATTTGTACATGTGTTGCCAATATCATTCTCAAAACATTTGTTTTCTACTTCAGCCCTTGGTATCAGCTCCGCATTTCCCCCCTCCCTCCCTGCTTCCCGCTCCCCATGAACTCTTGATAATTTATAAATTATTATTATTTTTAATGCTAGGTTTAAAATTTTTTATAGTTAAATGGGACATAATGAATGTTTAATAATTTTGAATCTTTCATAGTTTATCGATTCCCCCATGAAAGCTGATTAATTTAAAATAAAATAGCCCATTTGCATTTAGTTGCTTTGTTTTACTTGGTGTTTTCAGGTCAATAGAGGTGCAGGTTGAAAGTCCAGTTGTCACATGACTATATGCAAACATGTTGTTGCCTAAAGCTGAATATATATTAATGTGAGACAGTGACTGAATAAAGTGTAAACCATGTGGTCAGAAGATTTCTTTATGGTGACAGAGATGAAAGCACATCTTTGTGGTTCCTATGTAGGTTAATGTATGGTTCATATTTCCTGTCCAAACAGAAAGGACAATGCTTCTGTAACGATCTGAGTTTTTTTATTTCAATGAGTGCTATCTATTTTGTTCGTAATTTATTATTTTTTGCGGGGAGGGGCTATTTATTTGATAAACAAGTCATCTGCTTCTCATAACTGACTTTGAAAATGTTAGGGGTTTGGGGAACAACAAGGGATCTAAAATGGATTTCAAGGAGAGCATAGAATGTCTGGTAGGGTTTGGTCAAGTGCAATGTAGCCAAGAGGAATTACTGAGAGTAGAATGAAGGTTAAACATGACAATGGGACAGGAGAAAAGTAAAAGGAAATAGAGGGAAGAACTTGGAGACAAAAGCCACTTATAGAGGAATAAATATAAGCATGTATATATAAATATTTCAATATATAATTATAGAGATGTAGGTCTATGTACATATATGTATATGTTAAGTATTAAGGTAGCAGACAGACATTGAGCCTATACTCAAGTCCTACCTCAATGTAAGAACACTTTGTTCTAATAACCTGGCATTCTGTAATACTCATCTTCCTGACATGATCACTGAAGACAAAAATGAGTGCATAAGCAAATATGGTGAAGAAAGCTGGTGCCCAGCTATTAAAAGATAAAGCATCCAAGGTCTTAAAGGCTTGAAGTTAAACAAGTGGCCATCTAGCAGGGAAGTAACAAAGGCCACATGTAAGAAGCACATCAGTCTGTGTGATCATGAGGTGTTGAGAGGATCAGGTCTCAGGTATCAGAAGATCAAAACAAACAATTACATAAAACAAACAATTACATAAAAATTACAAAACAAACAATTACATAAACAAGTGGGGCGGAGGTAGGAGTGGAGACCCAGAGCCCATCTGTAGACATAGGGGCATCCCCTCATAGAAGGGTCACAAGTAATGGACGAGTCAGCAGCATTGCACCTACGAAACACACAAGATTCCTCTAGTTCTTTAATGCCTCCCCCACTCCCCCCACTATCATGACCCCAGTTCTACCTTATAAATCTGGCTAGACCGGAGTATATACATTGGTACAGATAAGAGCTCTCGACACATGGCATCCAGGACAGATAAATCCCTCAGGAACAACAATGAGAGTATCAATACCATGAGGGTAGAGGGAAAATGAGAGGAAAAGGGAAGAACTGATAATAATGATTGACATATCATCCCTTCAATCCCAAGGGGGATGAATAACCGACATGTGGGTGAAGGGAGATAGTGGACAGTGTGAAATGTGAAAATAATAAGAATAATATACAATTTATTAAGGGTTCGTGAGGGTGGGAAGGTGGGGGAGGGAGGGGAAAAAAGAAGAGCTGATACCCATGGCTCAAGTAGAAAGAAAATGTTTTGAAAATGACGATGGCAACAAATGTACAAATGTGTTTGATATTATTGATATATGCATTGTTATAAGAGCTGTAAGAAACTCCAATAAAATTATTTTTTTAAGCAGATGGTAAGGAACTGAACTTTCGAAACATTTTCAAAATTATGTTATATTTATATCTTAGGCAAAATATATATGCTGTTTCTGGCATATGGAATAGCTATTTACACTCAAAAGGCCCCGGGATGCACCAGTAGTTTGTAATCAACTGCTAACTTAACGATTGGTTGGTTGAGTCCACCCCATGGGGCCACATGAAAAAGGCTTAGCGATCCGTTTCTGTCAAGGTTTCAGCCAAGAAAGGTCTTTGGAGCTCAGTTCTAATCCATACCACATGGGCTCACCATGAGTCAGAATCCACTTGATGACAGTGAGTTTGTTTTTGTCTTTTTAAAATTTTTCACCAACAATGCATGAGATTAGTTTTTTTTATTCTTGCTGGAAAAGTGGGGGAGAAGGGAAATAGCCTGATTTTGATATTATGAAATCCTGCAGATTTCATTTGGGCCATTCTCAGAAGGCCAGGATGTGTGGAGAGTTCGTAGGTGTAGCTCATAAAGGGAAAATGACGTGTTTCTTTGACTCTTTCTCATTGTGAGAGCTGGAGGGACGGAAACACTGCAGGCCGGGCTTCTGCCCCCGCTTTATCTCATGGAGCACTGGCTTAGGTCAAGGGATGTCAGGAAAAAGTATGTCTGGTCCTAAGTGTGAATGATTGGCTGACTTGGATAAGTTCAATGAAACTTTCTAAGCCTCAGTTTCCTTTTCTGAAAAATGAGATTCATGATATAAATATACCTCATAGGCCTGTTTGTAAACCGAGTAAAACAAAGTAAAAAATACTTTAATGCAGTGCAAAACACACAACAAACCTTCACTAAATAATAACTAGTCTTTCGCTATATTTTTGTTATAATTTAATTGTAGCTTAGATAGGTATTTATATTTAGGATGATAAACCCCTCAGTAGCTTATTCTTCATGTATTCTTTGATTTCGCTTCGCTTCGCTTCTTTTTCCTGAGAATTATCTTCCTTTCACCCATATTCACAGCCTTCAATGGTCTATCCCATTGCACTCTCTCTTCAATGAAGATATGCCTGGCTCAGTCATGGGTTGGCATGTGAAATTCTTGCCCCTGCCGGAAATACTCAAACTTGGAATAAGAATTTACTTGGGTCACATGTGTCTGATTTGCCCTAAGGGAAACAGTCTGGCACACCGTACTAGTTTTAACAACAAAATCAAAGAAGCAAAATACACAACAATTTTATTATCACATTCATTGTCACCCTTGAACAGCTTTTATTTACCAGGTTTGCCTTCAATATTAGTTGAATGATTGAGTCATCCATACTTTAAAACATCACTCATTTTCTTCTTGGTATACTCATTCCATAACTTAGCTCACCTTCATGAGCTTTTCATTAGAAAACTGTTGTGCAGAAAATTACATTTGTTTTAAACCTCAGTTTGAATTTACACCCTAACCTAAAGCTGTCAACCGAGAAAAACAGAAAAACCTCTGGGCCTCCTCAGAGCTTTGGGATGAGAGAAATCACTGAGCCCTCTGTAGCTGTGGTGACCACGGCGATTTGAAAAAAAGTACATTTCTGACCACATGTTTTCAAGAAAAGTCTGGAGTATTATATTTAATAGCCTGATCCCTATAGAACTTTGATAAAATGTGGTTCTCAGTTTTAACATATTGTTATTTCAACTGGTACAATTAGCAACATCCTAAAAACTGAGTTGTCCGAGGTAAAAGTGAATTTTATCATAATCTGTGCTACAGAGAGGTAAAACCTCAACATTTAAGATTTACTCCTACTTTGGATCATTGCTTTCTTTATGAAGTTACAACCCTCATTTTCATTTGAATCACCTGGGGGAGCTTGTTCACCTGCAGATTCTGATGCTGCAGGTCTGAGGTCTCCAGAGTCTGCGTTTCTCACAAGGGGTGGCTGTGCAGTTGGTCCGCAGAGCTCTCTCAGAGAAGCAGGGCTCTATAACCCGGTTCTCTGGCTAAGTATCAGAATTACCCCAGCTACTTTAAAGCGTCTTAATGGAACTTGCCCAAGGCCACCCCACCTAAGAATTAGTGTTTCTACCCCTTCTCAACCTTCCTAGGGGACAGTAGTGGCACAGTGAATCATATGGTGAGCTGCTAACCAACGGTCAGCAATTTGAACCCGCTGGATGCTCTGCAGGAGCAGGTACTAGGTTTTCTGTTCCTGTAAAGATGGGCAGCTACGGAAACCCTCGCAGTTCTGTATCCTCTAAGGTTGCCATGAGTGGGCATCAACGTGATGGGCGTGCTTAGCAACCTTCCTAGTCTCAATCAGTAGGCGTCCACTGAGAGTGGCACACGGAGTGCGGATGCGCCTCCTAAGATTTGGGTGTTTTATATGTTGCCCAGGAAACAAGGGAAACTGATACTTTTAGTCTCTCAAGCTCTGTGCTTAGTTTCTAGAGTAATATTCAACCGTCTTTGAAATCATTGGGTCATACCTGGGTTCGACAAAGCAAGGATATGCTACTCGATGCCTGGATGGAGATAATCCAAAAATTATTCCTAGTCTGAGCTACTGTCTAAAACCTACCAGCAGCTCCTCCTTAACCCTTGCCTCAAGACCCATAGGTTATGAGAGAAGATCTCCCACTTTTTCATTGGCTGTCTCCAAAGTCATTACCACATTTTACACCCCTTCTCTAAAACATGGTATGCTCAATTCACTTTTCTCAAGGACAAAAATAGGCTTTGTCATCAATCAATTTCTGCTTTACCAAAAAATAAAACTAACCCATAAAGAGTAGATATCTCTGACACAGGAGATCAAAAAGTCTAGTTACCTGTGGAAATGAGAGGAGGGGAAATATTAAAATTAATAATCAGATAATTTATCTTGCCATAAATGTAGGAGAAATACAAGGGGAGAAAAAATTGACAGAATCTAGTAATGGAAAAATATAAGGAAGGAATGAAGCAAAGGACTTTGGGATGACTTCATGGTTTCTGGGAAGTCCCTGGTGTTGCAATGGTTAAAGGTCTTTGCTGCTAACTGAAAGTTCAACTGTTTGAACCCACCATTTTCTCCATGGTAGAAAGACATGGGAGTCTGCATCTGTAAAGACTGACAGCCTTGGAAACCCTGTGAGCAAGTTCTGCTCTTGCCTGTGGACCTCGGGTCCATTCACCTCTGCAGAAGTCTGATCTGCTGAATGCGGGATAATCATCCCCTGCAACTATATGCGTAAGGAGAGGCCCCCGGTCTGGCATCTGACGCTCATGCTTAAGGCTTGTCCCCCTTGACAACTGTGAGAGTTATTTCCTTGATCTAAAATCTTTCCGTATCTATGCATAAAGAAGCTGTCCTGGTTTGCTTCTCTAGAAAAACCAGCCTAAGGCATCACCTTGTCCAGTTTGTTTTGTATTTCATCACTAATTCTCACTGACTAGTTAACCATGGGCAAGCGCTCCTCAAGGGTCTTCACACACAGCCTCACTTTGAGTTGCAATAAATAATTCACCTATTCACCACGTTGCAACTGATCATCTTATCTCTTTTATTTTATTTAAAAATCATTTTATTGGGGGCTTGTACATCTCTTACCACAACCCATACATACGTCCACTGTCTTGAGCACATTTGTACATATGTTGCCCTCATCGGTCTCAAAACATTTTCTTTCTACTTGAGACCTTGGTCTCAGCTCATTTCCCCCTTCCCTCCCCATGTCTCCCTTCCTCATGAACACTTGATAATTTAGAAATTATTATTATTTTTCATATCACAGACAAGGGAGTAAAGGGAGACATCGGACAGTACAAGGCATGAACAAATAATTTATTTTATTTTAAAAATTCATTTCCTTGGTCTCTTTTAACTAGCAATTTTGGATTTGTTTTTTATTTAGTTTATTTTTTCAAACACATCTGCCACTTGATATAATATATATAATATATATATGGTATACACTTGTCATTTATTCTCTACTTCAAAGCTGATTAGGACTTCACTTAATATATCCACTGCATCAAAATTAAATTCTTGATTTCACTCAAATGAATGAAGTAGACATCAATGGAGACTTTGTAGGTCTATCAAGTTGGTTGATTGAAGCAATGAAAGAGAAAATACAGGAATCCATGTATCCTGAGACTCATGCACCTACTCTGCATGTCTCTTCAACACATGTTGATACACATTCTGTTGCTTCAGTAAATTTGAAATCATATTTGAAGTAAAAATAAATTGTACTTGCCTGAATTTTCCACATTGGACCATAATATATATATTTTTTATAGCTTTTTCCTACAGATAATTCTCAATGACTGTTACAGATTAAGGCGATCTGGTGGTGCAGTGGATTAGGAGATTGGCTGATAAATCCAGTGTTAGTGGTTCATCCTCTCTCTGCCACCCCTTGGAGGAAAGGCAAGGCTGTTTCTTTCCATACAGATTTACAGTTTGGAACATTATGTAGATATAGGGTCACTATGAGTCAGAAGTCACCCAATGGCAGGGTTTTTATTTTGTTTTGTTTTAGAAGGAAAGTATTACATAGAAACTTAGAAACTCATGAAATCATTTCAATGAGTATGTGCCAGTGAATAAGACGTAAAATAAAAAGACGGGCGATCTGCTGTGGTTACTTGTATTTCTTGAATTTTTTCATGAAATCTTATTGAAAAATCTGTATCGTAGAACCCACACATCTTTCACCTGAATTCACCACATTGAACTATTTTTCTGTATCTCTCCTCTTTGGTAGTGGTTGTTGAATTTTGTAGAAAACAGATATCATGACATTTTACCTTAAAATACTTCAGCATGTATCATCTAAGAACCAAGGCATTCCCTTAAATTACAATAAGTATACGATCAAGACATTTAAATCAAGACATAGTCACTTTTCCTCAACTGACCTCAAAGTATCTTTCACAATGGACTCTTCTGTCTTGACATACATTTTAAGAGTCCCCTTTAATTTTAAGAATACATCTTCAGTCAAACTAGCTAGAAAGTTAAGTCATTTAAGTTGTGCCAAATTTTAAAGCACTATATTTCTTCTCCTGTATAGAAGTAAAATTATATACCTTGCCCCTAAATTTACTAAAAATTTCGTTATCTTTGATATATAGTAACATTACTCTGGATCAAGTAGTACTTATGTAGATTTTCCCCCTCTTTGGATCAATTTAATATTCCCAATCCAAAACTCACTGTCAGTGAGTCACTTCTGGCTCACAGAGGCCCCGTAGGACAGGGCGGGACTGCCCGCTGTATGTTTCCGAGGCTGTAACTCTGTACAGGATTGGAAAGCCCCAGATTTCTCCCGTGCAGCAACTGGTGGTTTGGAACTGCTGATCTTGCAGTTATCAGCCCAGTGCAAAACCACTGGACTACTAAGGCGTGGAAGATCTAGTAGCTGAGATGTAGGGCTGGGTTTTTCTCTATGTAATAACCTTCTTGACTGGAGGAAGTTGAAAGGAGCCCAGTTAGTGCTGTGGGGAACCATTGGATTGCTAACCACAGGGACAGTGGTTCAATCCCATCGGTTGCTCTGAGAAAATGATGAGCTCTTCTGCTCCTGGGGAAACCTATCTAGGGCCACTCTCATCAGAATCAACTCAACAACAGTTGGTATAGGATGCAAGGCCTCATCTCACACACTTTACACATGTTCTCAGGAAGGAGCAGTCCCGAGAAGGGTACATGATGCTTGATCAAGTAGAAGGTCAATGGAAAAGAGAAAGACACTCAATGAGATAGTGTGACACCGTGGCTGCAACAATGTGAGAAATAATTGCAATGATGTAGGGATTAACTCAAACCGGGCAGTGTTTGATTCCGCTGTGCATCCATCCCTGCAAGTCAGACCTGACCCGACAGCACCCAATAATAACATAACTAATAGTCACATCTGATGCATAGCTCACCTCTCTCAAGCAGAATTTTATTTTATGAGTAATTGATTTATACAATCTTTCTAGCTTAATATGAGATATTCTAAATGCTACTCTATCTAGACTTTTCAGTCATATTTAATAGCTTCTTTTACTACATGTAAAATATAATTTTAGAAATTGAGCTGTTTCTGGATTTGTTTAGGCTGATGAAATATGTTGCTGCTTACCATGACATTGTTTCTGGTCAGACCCTTGATTGGCCCAATATTTCACCAAAGGCTATTCTCCTAAACCCTCCCACCATGCCTCAGAATACAGTCGATTACATTCTGCCAAATGATGGATTTATAATAACCAACTCATAAGGTTCTTAGAATTTAATGAGATAATGGATATAACATGCTTAGCACAGTGTCTGGAACATATTCATCACTCAGTAGACGGCAGTCGTTATTTTATTAATTACCCTTATTAATGTTACCAGTGACATTAGTGTTTTTATTAAGTGTTTCAGGCAAAGGAAAAGCACACACAAGGACAATGGGGGTGTGTGGGGGGGGGGAGGAAGGCAGCTGAGTGGTTTAAGGGGGCAGATGCGGAACGATTCAGAAGCTTGACTCCGATCATTGGTCAGATCCTGGCTCTACTGCTTCCTTGCTGGGTATCCCTTTGGGGGCATGTCTTTCCTAATTTTTCAAATGAGGATAGTAGCTCCCTTGCAGAGATATGATGGGTATCCAATTAAAAATTGATGTAAAACTGGTTAGCCCAATGTCTGATTGTATTAAGCAACTGTATATATGGTGACATCTTCTGAACAAAACTTGGCTTCTCCAGCTCATCTCAGTAGCACAACCTCAGCCATGGTGACTTTGCTTGACCTGATCCCAAGGATCATCTACCCAGACATTATGGGATATCTCTACCTACCTAGTCACAAGAGTATTTTGATGGTAAGAATCTTGATACTATTCTATGTCTTTGTTTCAGATATAGTTCTTACTGATATTTTGGTTGGGTTTAAGTATTTCAATAGCTATAAATATGATTTGTATGTGCTGTTTGTATCAGGTTTAATGTTACAGTTCTGCTAGTCTCCTAAATGCATCAAGCTTGCATGATTTTATATGACCAGGAATAATACAGTAATAGAGGTATCACCTGCTTTTAAGGCTTAAATAGAACCCAGTTACAAAAACTTCGGGCCTTGGTTATATGATCTTGTGGCTATTTTATTTCTTTTTAAGGAAGATCTTTATTATCTTTCCAATCTGTCCTATAGTTACAGAACGGCTCAGGGTTGCTTTTTTTTGTTTGAACTATTTTTAGATTAATACTGGTACTTTCTATTTTTGTAGTAATGATATGTTTCTTTTAGGTTTAAAATTATTCGTCCTATAATCATACATAATATTCTCTAATACTTCTCTAATCTATAAAGTATGTAAGGTATATTCCTCATTGCTAATCTCATGAATTTTGTTTTTCTCTTCATTAGGCTTGCTGGGTGTTTTTACCTCTGAATTTTCTTACTTTTTTTTGGTAGGGGGGTTAGTTTCCATATTTTAATATTTTGTCTTTATAGATTTATGTTTCCTATATTGTTTTGACTCATTTGTTGCTATTTTTCTGGTATTTAAAGTCAAGCCATTGTGTTAGTCTGGGTACTTTAGAGAAACAAATCCACAGAAATTCATGTATAAGAGAGAGTTTTATATAAAGGTTAATTGCGCATCAAGAAAACATCCCAACCCAGTGCTGCTCAATCCCACAAGTCCAACATCAACCCTTTAACCCATATGTCCAAAATGAATCGAGAAAGTCTTCCTCCATCTCACAAAACATACACAATGATGCCGACTGCAGGAGGAAAGCTGAGTCAGTGAATGTGTAAGCATCTCAGCGCTGGCAGGAGTCTCCACATGGCTGCTCCAGCACCCAGGGCTGCATCAGGGTAGGTCCATGTGACTTCTTGGGGATGTTTTGCTGGAAGTGAGCCTTGCAAGCTGAAGCAGGGAACTGTCTAAGGCAGCTGCAGCCTGGTCTGACCATCAGAGAAAAAGAGACCCTAGAACTAGAAAGGCGAGGCTCACTGAGCCATTTAACCCTCCACCCTTCAATTAAACCCACACGTGTTTATCAGCCAGGTTGGCAAAATAAACTAACTACCTCAGCCATGTAATTTCAGCATTAAGATTTATACATTTTTCTTCTAATGCAGCCTTAGCTTAGCTATATCTCATATATTTTAATAATGAAACATTCTTTTTGTTACTCTCAAAGTACTTACTTTTATTTGATCTATGATTATTTAGTGTTTCTTGGTTTTTAATAGTTATATGTTTATTCTGTCTATTATTTATTTCTGGATTTATTGGATTACAACCCAAAATTTTGTCTGAGAAAGATTCTGCTTTCTGGTGTATGAAGGCTATTTACAGCCTGAATACACAATCAAATATCAAAATTAGAAAAATTTGCTATTTTTAAAGAGACACATTTCTTTCTTTCTTTAATCATTTTATTGGGGGCTTGTACAACTCTTATCACAATCCATACATTGTTTCAAGCACATTTGTACATTTGTTGCCATCATCATTCTTAAAACATTTTCTTTCTACTTGACACTTGGTATCAGCTCCTCATTTTTCCCCTTACCTTCCCCATCCTCCCTCCCCCTTAATAATTTGTAAGTTATTATTATTTTGTCATGTGTTACACTGTCCGATGTTTCCCTTCACCCACTTTTCTATTGTCAGTCCACCAGGAAGGGAGGGTAATATGTAGATCAGTGTGATTGGTTCCCTTTCTCCCCATCTTCCCCTTCCTCTCCTGGTATCTCTACTCTCATTATTGGTCTTGAGGGATTTATCAGTCCTGGATTCCCTGTGTTTCCAGCTCTTACCTGTACCAATGTACATCCTCTGGTCCCCCCGGATTTGTAAGGTAGAATTGGGATCATGATAGTGGGGGGGAGGGGCAGCACTAGAGGAAAGTTGTATGTTTCATCGGTGCTATACTGTAACCTGACTGACTCGTGTCCTCCCCGCTGCCCTTCTTTAAGGGGATGTCCAGTTACTTTGGGTCTCCACTTTGAACTCCCCCTAATTCACAGTGATATGATTTGTTGTTGTTGTTTTTTTATGCCTGATACCTGATCCCATCATCACCTTCTGGTAACACAGGCTTGTGTGCTTCTGCCATGTGGGCTTTGCTGCTTCTCAGTTAGATGGCCACTTGTTTAAGTTCAAGCCTTTAAGACTCCAGATGCTATATCTTTTGATAGCCAGGCACCATCAGCTTTCTTTTCCACATTTGCTTATGCACCCCTTTTGAAAGACACACATTTCTATCTGTATTTCCATTAACATATACATATATTTCCAAAGTTGTTTTCTTTCTGAATTTATTTTATTTTTGTGCTGTTACATGGCACAAAAATTCTTTAACATCTTTGTTCATTGTTTATAATTAATTTGTTATATTTTTATAAAATTTGTTATATCATTTTGGTTAATCTTTCATTGTCCCATAATAACAACCCCCACCCACCCACCCAAATCTTAGCTTCTTAAAGGAGTCCTGGTGCACAGTGCTCAAAGAAGCTCATCTGCTCAAAAATCAAAAGTTCTCAGTTTGAACCCAGGTGCTGCTTCATGGGAGAGGAATGTGGAAATGTTTCCATAAAGACTTCCCTGAGAGTCCAACTGGGCAGTCCATCGCTGTCCTATAATGTCACTGTAGGGTCATAATGAGTCAGAATTGGCTGACATCAGTGGGTTTAATATCCTAACGCTTCCATAACAAAATACTCCTAACTTAATGGCTTATAAAAACTAAAATTTATTGTCTCATAGTTCCGGGAATTTAGGGTGTAAGCAGGGATATTCTCTTTGTCCATTGTCAAGAAAGATCTTTCTTGTTTCTTGCAGCTTCTGATAGCTTATTGATGCATGGTCACGTGCCTATCTTCCCTAGTGTATCCCTGAATGTGTTCGCTTTCATAAGGACAGCACGCAGAGATTCAAAGTCACCCTATTTTAGAATAACTACATGTCAGTTTAACTGATAACATCTATAATACCCTATTTCCTATCAAGGCCACGTTCACAAGTAAAAGGGGTTAGGGCTTCAATGTGTATCTGCTTTCTCCTATTTAAAATTATTGGCTTTGAATTATATCTAATATCAATATTGTTGCTATTTTTTTTCTATGTTTATTTTCTGGTATGAATTTACTAGTCACTTATTTTTATCCTTTGTCACTATGTTTAACTGTTGTCTCTCATTAATAGCTGAACCATTAGGGAGCAGATGGACTTATCCAGGGGGACCCATTATCATTTACTGCCATAACAGCCATAGTTTCTGACTCAGCCTTTGAGCAAAGGTTAGCCTTCGGTCTGTCAGGTCCTTGTCCTTTTATTCTTGCCTATAGGAGCTTAGATACCATCCTGGTTATACGGTGGGCTGTGGTCCACATGGTCGCCATTTGAAACCACCAGCAACTCCATGGGAGAAAGACTGGGCTTTCTACTCCAGTAAAGAGTCACAGTATCAGAAACCCATAGGGGGTCGCCATGAGTCAGCATTGACTTGATGGCAGGGAGTCTGGTTTTGGAGATTGTTATAGGCACAGCAGATGAAGGGAATCTGTTTGTTCCTGGAGTTAGGGTGTCAAGGTCATCTCAGACCCAATCAATGTCCAGGAATTGCCATCATGTTTCTCTTTGCCACATTGCTGTAAGAAGAAAAATAGGGCCAGAGAATGTGGGCCATAGTTAATCTCACATTTTCTGTCTATCCTCTTTTAAAAAGTGACTTTAAAATATGATTAAGCATATCTTTTAAATAAAATCAACAAGATTTCAATGTGGGATTCATATAGCATTTAGAATGGAGTCAAAATTTGCTTTAAATTGAGGCTCAGTCACTAGTTTAACAAGCTGTGTGACTAGCTATGGACCAGTGTCCACCAATGTTTCTGAGACAGGTTGCTCATCTGTACAACAGAGATAGTGGTAATTCACAAGGTAGATTTGTATGAATAACATCAAATAGTGCCCAGAATATAATTGGTTCTGACCATCTCCTCCTCACCCTTTGGGAAAATTTTATTGGGCCATGTATACATTATTTTTCCCTAGGAGGAGGGATCTAAGAAGTCTTTGGAACCAGGTAATATGCCATAGAAATGTGGTTTGGACTTATTATCATGCGACTACTCTAATTTTCCCCCAAATATTTAATTGCGTTCCCAAACAAATGAACTGCCCTTGAGTTGAGGAACTACGACTCACAGGGGTATGTGTTGGGCTGCTAACAGCATGATCAGCATCCTGAGAGCACCACTCCACAGGAAAAAGACGAGGCTTTCTACTCCCACAAACAGTGCCAGCCTGGGAACCCCATGTGGCCCCCCTTATCTGTCCTGTAGGGTTGTTGTGAGAGTTAATTGATTAGAGGGTGGGAAATTCAACAAAGTCCATCTCTTCCCTGTTCAGCTAAAGACATGAGCTGCACGAGTATTTGTGGTGTGTGAAGCTTTCTTACATCCTTAAATCACGAAGATTTATGTGCTACTCCAAATGTGTCATTCCGTAAATGTGCTCCAGGGTGATGCTCCTCTTTAATTTGGATTGGATTCACTTTCACTGATTCCTAAGTTTGTTGCTCATTGTTAACATTACACCTGGATGCTATGGAAGTCTGAATTATTCAATGCAAATAACTTGAAGATGCAAAGTATCAACTTTTCTTTCTCAGGTTTCCTGTAAGCCAGCTAATACCTCTGTGACGAAGTCCATTACTTTCCCTCTAATTCATGACTAGGTCATCCTATAGATTCTTTCACTATAAGGAAAGTAAGGGCATCTGTACCCATTCAGTTAAAGTTAGCATAACTATTTTTCATATTCTTTTATAAAATAAATTTCTTTTTCCTATCAGAACTATAGTTCATAAAAATCACTGTAGGTATCATTTATTAAGCACTGTCATTTACAAATGACATGTAAAACAGCAGAAAAATTTCACTTAGGAAATGACTCTGTATCCACATTAGGTAGACTAGGACTCTCTCCTAATCTGGTCTGTACAATCTTTAACTAGACTAGGATTTAATCTTATGGTTCAAATGCTTAATGGGATGTTGCTGGGTTTGAGGGTATGTTGTTGCTGTTAACTTTCATGGTATTATTAAATCCTTACATCAAAGAATATAATTCAGGATAGAAGTTTGTGCTTTGTTTTTAATTTTTAACTGGGCCTTGTTGGAAAGATAAATACAAATTAAGCTAGGTAGCATTATACTAAATTGAAAATACCCTGGATTAGTAACTCTTGAAATTTTTCTAAACTATATGATTTAGTCAAACAAAATTATTAGCTCTCCTTTTTCCCTACAATAAATAACCTCTATGTGCACATTATACTAAGCAATGTATGTGATTAGGAATTATAAATAGGATTTTAATGGTGTAGCTGGAAATGAGAGCTTCCATGGCGGGACAAATATTGGCATTAGGGCCGTGAGAGTACATGTACTCTGCTCTTTGGGTCTGAAGGCAATGACTTTGAGCCACATTGCACTCTCCAGACGGGGGCTCACGCTCTGCTGTTGCACATTCGCCACCAAAGGGAAAGCAATTGTCACCATAGCGCATTCGGCCAGGGGAGAATCAGTGCAGCTGTTGGCTTGGCCCTAAAACTGAAATCAGGATGTGATATCGCAACAGCATGGGCAGCACCAAGAATGAACTGAGTTTCTACATGAAAATAATTTATATGCAAGTGCCTTCCAAGGAAAGCATTATTCTAATGGTTGCTTGGCCTTTGATTTCAGCTTTTCTTTCACTTACTTCAAAGAACTTAACCATGGCTGGAGTTCATTGTTACCACAACACCCAGAAGCAGGCAAATCACAGAGACCAGTAAGTCCAGTGCCAGGCACATGGAGGTGCTCATTAATGGTCGGCGTTACATAAAGGGAGAGACGGGCAGCTGTAGGGGCTGCCTCGCCTTCTATTGCCAAGCTAAAGTTTTTCATTTAATTCTAGCACCAGCTTTGCTAACTTAATTCTCACAGATGGAGGTGTAATATCCCTTGGATTCTGTAATCAAGTCAACAGAAATGTCTGCTACTCATCTGTCTGGACTTCGGTCTCCCCACTGTTTATTACATACAACTCCTTGCTCCATGGGCCTCTCAGACTCTGTCTGCTTCCCACAGCTTCCAATACTCCCTGTGTCCCCTTAGCACTTGCTTAGCACTCCGTCGTTGGGTCTCTGCTCCCACCTCCATTGCCCTTGCCTGTGTCCAACTAGCTGCCCAATCTTATCCTCCTCCATTTCTCTGCAGCTGTTGACACACAGGGTACTCCCTCCAACTTGAAACTTTCTATCTTGAAAGCATTGTCTACTCCTCCCTAGACTCCTGAAGAGTGTCTCTCCCTCTTTTTAATCCTTAATGTTTAGTCTTCAGTTTTCTTCTCATTCTATACTCAGTTCTTTAGCAATCTCATCTATTTTCATGACTTTAACTACCACATAATTCTAACTCATAAATCTACTTCTTTGTCAACAAGAAGTAGGTCTTTACATCCAAACTTTCATTCAACATCTCCACTTGATGTATCACAGACACCACAACTTACATATTCAAAATATAACTCAACAACACTTTCATACCATTCCACTTTTACCCCATGGCCCGTGTCAAAATCTTCAAGCCCTAGCTTTGTGCTCTGTAGCACTTTGAGTATAGTCCTATTAAACTTATTACTTATAGTAATTAGTATACTTATTACTATATTGCAATTATATTTTTGCTTATATATCTTACTCATGAAATTATATTTTATCATTGCCTCCCAAAGACCTTGGGCACCTTTGCCTGCCAGCAGAGAAATCATAAGTGGTCTTGAAATTCATAAATGCAAATAATGTCCTAAACAAGCTGACTTATACTCCATTTAAATTGAAGCATTAAAATGCTCACTTGAGGTGCAAAGGTATGTTTAAGGACATAATAGTAAAATGATTGTAATTGTGATTCTTGAATTAATTAAATTGAACTCTCACATGGATAATGGATATCTCTGTATATAGTCTTTAGTAGGTATAACCTATTTAACAATTTAATCTACTTTATTGAAGTATAATTTACATCCAATATAAAGCTCATAAGATGGTAGAAATATATAGACACATCACTAAAAACAAATTATAGAACATTTCCATCACACCATGTAGTTCCCTCTCTTCAGTCATTTCTCTTCTTCAGCCTGAACACACACACACACACACACACACACACACACACACACACTGCTAGACCTAGTCAACTGCTGTTCTGCTTTCTGGTCCTACAAATTAGTGTCTTAGAGTTTCATATATATGGGGTCAAACAATACACATTCATTTATATGTAGCTTCCTTTTGTCAGCATATTTTTTTTGAGATTTGTTAATATTGTTGCATGTATCAGTGGCTCATTCTTTTGTATTTCCAAAGTATTGTTCTGTTATTGGGACAGAAAACAATTATCCATCTACTTGTTGACATATCTTTGGGCTATTTCCAATTTTGACCAATTAAGAATTCAACTGTCATGAATATTAACATAGAAAGTCTTTATCTTGGTATATGCTTTTCCTTACTTTAGATAGCAAACTAATAGTGTAATTCTGTGTCTTATTAAACTGTTCAGCCTTATAAGAAACTGCTGTAGCGATACAAGGAGGGGAAAGGGGAGGTGAGGAGATAAAGGGGGAACCGATCACAATGATCTACATATAACCCCCTACCAGGGAGATGGACAACAGAAAAGTGGGTGAAGGGAGACAGCGGTCAGTGTAAGACAGGAAAAAATGATAAATTTTCAAGGGTTCATGAGGGAGGCAGGGGGCTAAAGTGTCAAAATGAGCTGATACCAAGGGCTCAAGAAAATATTTTGAAAATATATATATACAAATATACATACAAATGTATGGATTGTGACAAGAGTTGTAAGCTCTCCCAATAAAATGATTAAAAAGAAGCAGAAAGTGCTGTGAGAGCTCTGGACAATCTATTTCCTCTCCAACACTTGGCATTATCAGTCTTCTTAATTGTAGACTTTTTAATGGCTATGTAGTCATATCTTATTATGATTTAGTTTATAGTTCCTTCATTGTTAATGATGCTGACTACAGCTCTTTACTAACATGTGTGATGTTAGCTGGTTAACAGTAACTTACTCTTACATGAGACATTACTATATATTGGAACACAATCCTTTGTTTATGTTACAGCAATAATATATCAGAGTCAAAATTTAGTGTAGATATTGAGTGCCACTTACCGCCTATGAACCTGGGAAAGCTATTCTTAACAAAATTAGGCTAGTGATTTTTGTCCTGTCAAAAATGAAAACCAAACTTAATGTCATCAAGTTGATGCCAAATCACAGCGGCATTATAGGTTGGAGTAGAATTGACCCTGTGTGTTTCTGAGACATTAACTCTTTACATAGTAGCCCCATTTTTTTTCTACCACTTGCCTGTCATACTGTTTTAGTGACTTGTGTGTTGCTGTACAGAGCATGCATCTAGAAAAACTGGAATTTGAAAAAATTGAAATGGAATGTGTAAAGACCAATGTCCTATGCATTAGTGAGCAGCTGAAATGGACTTTAAGTGCCCATTTTGAATCAGAAACTCCTATGGTTTTCCAGGCCAGGCATTAAAGATTCAACAATTATGTTGCACTAACCATCTAAAAGTGTAATTCCAGATCTATCTTGAAACACATGGCTTTTGTGATGGGATAATGTTGACTGAATACAAGAAACTACAACTGATGCAACTGCTATTCAGATTTGTGAACCAACCACTAAAGGTAGGGATGCAGAAATTGAAGAATCTTCCCAACTCCTTTCATTGAGATGGCTTGATAATTACTGGAAGGCAAAAGTTGGAAACAAAATAAAGGTACAGTAGTTGTAAAATATAGTTTAGGTGATAGAAATGAAGCTGGCGATGGCACTGTACCAAAAAGGAGTTGTCAAAGTTGAACCCTTTCAAGGGGTAACATGAACAAGAACCAATGGTACTGAAGGAAGAAGTATTAACTGCACTGAAAGAATTAGACTCCCCCACCCCCCAAAAAAAGAAAAGGCTCCAGGAATTGATGGAGTAGCAATTGAAATATTTCAATAAGCTGATGAAGCACTGGAAGCACTCACTTTTCTATGCCAAGACATTTGGAAGGCAGCTTGGGGGCAACCCACTGGAAGAGAAGCATATGGGTACCTGTTCCAAACCTAAGGAACCCAGCAGAATGCTCAAGCCATAAAGCAAGATCATGATTATCATATGCACGTAAAACTGTGATGAAGATCCTTCAACAATGGTTGCAGCAGTATATCTACACAGAGCTTTTAGAGGCTCAGGCCAGATTCAGAAAGTGGCATGGAGCATGGGATATCATTAGTGATGTCAGATGAATATTGGCTGAAAGCACAGAATACCAGAAAGATGTTTACCTGTGTTTCATTGACTTAAGGAAGGCATTATTAGACTGTGAATCACAACAAACTATGGAGAAGAATGGGAATTCCAAAACACTTCATTATACTCCTGTGGAACCTGTACATGGAACATAAATGTAAAGAAACCAAAATCCTGACAACTGGATCAATAGGTAACATCATGATAAACAGAAAAGGTTGAAGTTGGCAAGGATTTCATCTTGCTTGAATCCACAATTAATGTTCGTCAAAGCAGCAGTCCAGAGAACGAATGACACCTTGTATTAGGTAAAGCTGCTGTACAAAGCCTCTTTCACGTGTTGAAAAGCAAGGATGTTACTTTTGGTATCTTTGCTAAGGTGTATCTAACCTAAGCCATGGCATTTTCCATTGCCTCATTCCATCTGAAAGTCGGATATTGAATAAGGAAGTCCAAGAAGAATTATCGCTTTTGAACAATGGTGGTGACAAAGCATACTGAACGTACTATAGACCGCCAAAAGAACAAATCAGTCTTACTTGGACGAAGTCAATCCAGAATGCTCCTAAGGCAAGCTTGGCGAGACTTCATCTCACATACTTTGCACATGTTATCAGGAGGTAGTAGTACTTCAAGAAGGACATGCTTGCTAAGCTGGAGGGGCAGCAAGAAAGATGAAGGTCCTTAGCAAGACAGATAGACATAGTGGCCGAAACAATGGGCTCAAACATCAGAACGATTGTGAAGACGGAGCAGAACTGGGCTGTATTTAGTTCTGTTGTGCATAGGGTCTTTCTGAGTTGGAACTGACTCAATGGCACTTAACAACAACAATAACAACAACAACAAGATTGTTTCTGTGATTTTAAAAAGAATAATTATGAAGAATGTACCTTATTGTAGAAACTCAGTAGGTGATAACAGAAATAGAATTATTTTACTTTATTCAAATATCTATGTATATTGGAAAATTTCAACAAGTTGCTTGCTTTAGTTATTCTACCTAATTATTCTGTAAAACTAGACTATCTGGGAGAAAAAAACAGGTATCAGGATTGAGGGAAGACTCATGAACAAGCTGTGACATGCAGATGACACAACCATGCTTGCCAAAAATGAAGATAACTCAAAGCACTTGCTACTGAAAGTCAAAGATTACAGCCTTCAGTATGGATGACACCTGAACTCAAAGAAAACGAAATCTTCATAGCTGGACCCCTAAACATAGCTAGACCCCTAAACATCAAGGGAGAGGAGAAACTGAAGTTGTTAAGAATTTCATTATGAAGCATTGCATTAATTAAATCCAATGCAAAAGACTTCCTTCAAATTTTGAAGATCAGTGACGTTTCTTTGATGACCAAAGTGTGCCTGACGGAAGCCATGGTCTTTTCAATCTCCTCATACCAAAATTTGGATGATGAAAAAGAAAGACAAAGAGGAACTGATGAATTTGAATAGTGATGTTGGTGAAGAGTATTGTATATTATAACAAATGAATTATTTCTAAAGTTTACTTGCCGTAATACTGCACAAATCAAGTTTGGAGAGAAAAATCATCAGATTTCTCCTTAGAAGCAAGGGTGATGCGCTTGCAGCGTGCTTTGCATCTATCATTAGGAAAGACCATTTGCTGGAAAAGGACTTCCTGGTTAGTAAAGCTGAGCCCCACGGAAAACAAGGGGACCCCCAATGAGATGGATCGACACGGTACCACACAGACTCAAGGAGACGGCCGACCGTGAAGATGGCACAGGAGTCGGCAACACTGTGTCGTACCGAAGATTGCCATATAATTCAAGGCTCTCTCCCTAGCCAATGAAACATCAGCTTTTTTTCCTACACACAATCTGGAAAAAATGTAACCTCTGAATAAATAAGCTCTGTAAACAAAGTCAAGACACTTAATGCAGCTGATTTCCAAAAGTATGTTCCTAGAACTATTTTCACAATTCATCTGGCAATTGCAAGATGAGCATTTTCCATAAAGGTAAAGGCAATCTCAAAGGTATCTATTAATAATATGTGTGAGGGTTAGATTTTAGGGTGATTTGATTGCACTTGTGTGGAGATAGGGGCGAGTCCACCCTGTCAATTAGGTCACAGCCTGATCTTGCCACTTAGAGGGTGTGGCATTTCTACTTCTATGAGATAGTGAGAAACTCTCTCTCTCTCTCACCTCCACTTCCTGCTTGCTTGGATTGGCCTTGGGTGCTATGGAACTCTGCCATATGTCTGCCAGCCTTGGTTCCACATGACTGCACCCACTGGCTTGAGGTCTCCCAGCTTCACACTCTGCCTTGCTGCTTCATCCTTTGGCAGCTGTGTGAGTCTGTAGAGGGCTCTGGCTAGCTTCCGACCCAGGAACTTGAGTAAGACAGGCCTAGATGCTTTCTTGATATAAGATTATTTCTTGAAATAAAAGTCATTCTTATACATATATGAGTGTCAATGCTTTTATTTCAAAAACTCAACCTAATACAATATATAATCCATGAATAATATTTATACTTGACAGTTAGTTGACTAACTGATTATTTCCTGGGTTATAAAGTGACGTTAATGCTCAAGCCTCATGAATCCTCCAGACTCTCCAGCAGCAGTTTCTTTTTGTTTATCGTCATAGGGAAATCTGCCCAAATTTCCAAAACTGAATAGCTCAGTCTATCACTTACATCTCATTATCCTCGTTTATTATCTTGAAGTGCATTATATTTTATTTAGTGTTAAATCATAAGAAAATTATAATATTAATTTATTTGAAATATTTTATTGTCGGGATACTCACTCTTAAATTTTCACAAAATATATACCTATGCTTATTTGGATCCTTGTTATGACTTAGGCCCTCAATAAATTGTTGGTGCTGAGGCTACAGATGTGTGAGTGTCCAGTAAGTGTCTGATGAATGAATAATCAATCAATGAAAAGCTCAGCTACAAAGTCATTGCAATATAAAATGTATGCGGTAGACTCCAGGAACTGCAAATAGTTTAATGTAGTTGGAAGCAAGGGCTCTGGGCTAAGGGACATAATAAGAGCCTCCCTTTAGCATTTTTTCTGTGTCTGGTGCTGTGGCCGAGTCTGTTATTTTCTTTGTCCCATTGAACTCTCACGACAAACCTGTGAGATCAGTACTATTACTAGCGCCACTTCCTGGAGGAGGAAGCCCGAAGCTCAGCAAAATGAAGGACCAACGCTAACCAATGGCAGGATGCCGACCGACAGACTCCCTGGCCATCAAAGCCTCTGGGAGGAGTCCTTTCTGAGAGGAAAATTACAGAACATTTGAGATTGATAGGAAGGGAGTGATAAAAGCTAATTTGTGCTTTAGAAAGAAAGTATGGGAGTGGTGTAAACAAAAGAGTAGAAGAGATCAAAAGAGAAATAAGGAAAATCAGGGAGGAAGTCAAAACACTCCCAGCCAGTGCTCCGGGGTGGTGAAACTGAATAGGGTGGGAAGGGTCAGGTTTAAGGATGCCTACTGACCAAGTAACCAGTTGTGAACCTAAAGGGGAGAAGGCACTGAGGATGGCTCAACAGATGTGTATTATCTTGTGTGTGTGGTTCAGATGTGTGTTATCTTGTGTGTGTGGTTCAGATGTGTGTTATCTTGTGTGTGGTTCAGATGTGTGTTATCTTGTGTGTGTGGTTCAGATGTGTGTTATCGTCTTGCATCCCTTACATATTCCCAGTATGACTGTTGGGATGCGGCAGTTCCGAAAGCCAATCTACTGTCGCCTGCAGTTCCTCAGTCAGCTAAGCAGGTCGGAGAGCCAGCAGGTGCAAATGTTAATAGTTACTGAGATCCTGTTGCATCACGTATATGAACCCATAATAAAGGACTAAATTGGGAGTACATATCTTTTTTGGGTTGCAGTTCCACCTTGTAAACCAGCCGTGTTATCTCAGATGTGACAGAGCCCCCTTGCAGCCCGACTTCTCTTCGTTAAAGCGGAAGCAGAGGTGAGGGTCTTTGTTTGTGCGTGCTTGTTTTGTTTTGTTTGAGGTAGTTACATACTCATGCAGACACGTGCGTATACTAGGAGCCTTCAAAAATGTGTGTGAATTCCATGATCTTAATTTCATTTTCTGCTACCTTTTGAAGCCTCCTTGAATTCATGTGTGTTTTGTTCTACTTTTCCAGAGTTCCGGGGTAGGTTTTCAAGAGCTGTGGTAAGTGTTCAATCAGGACATTGTTCCTTGGTGACGTACGCATTCTGCACACACAGTACTTCGTGCATTCAGAATGGCGTGCTTAGAAGATTCAAGGTCGTGGCGTGTTCCACGGTGTACTTGGGAAACCCCGTGGCTAGGACTCAGAGCCCGATGCCTCTCAGATGTGGGCCACCAAGCCACTCCACAGAAAGTAAGACTGCCTGGTCCCCGAAATGTTTTTTTGGAAGACGCTTCAGAAACATCACTCAGTTCAGAGGATGCTCCAGATTCCATTACACGGATTCTGAAGAAGGTTCCAGAGCATTACACGGATTCCGAAGAAGGTTCACAACTTGCTGTAGAAATTCTGGGCAAGTGGACCCCGAGAATGAATTCAGTTCCGGTTGTTTTTATTGGCTCCAGCCAGTGGGATGGTTACAGGGACATGCTTACTCACAAATAATGTTTCCACGGGAACCTCCCAGTTCAACGAAAGCATGTGGCCTCCTCATCATGGGACAGGCTCTATCATAAGTGGGTGTTTTGTGCTCAGTTGAATTTAAAAAAAATAAAAGATTGGCCTTAAAACTGTTGATGATAGAACACATGGCATGCATTATACCATAAACTCCAAACAACTCTGAAATTATAAACATTGCTTAGTCAAGGCTTTCTCCTAACGATGCCCCGATGCTGCTGGCACAGCCAGCGCTTTCCGTCAGTGTTCTTTTACTTGAAAGGAGGAATTCCCCCCCCACCCCCAAGTCTCTCTAAGAAAAGCTGTCTTCCTGGCCGACTTCATGACACATATTGCTCAAACGGCCCGTGTCACGTCTCGCTTGAGGCTCGAGCCAGGCAGTGTGAGAGAGACGAAGAGGTTGGAGGGAAAAAGGAGTCCTGAGAGGAAGAGAAACTGCAGACGGCAGGAAGCTGAGTCAAGTAGTGGGAACTCGGAATGAAGGAAGACGGCCAGGGCTTTGAGCCAAAATACTTGAGACCCGTGCAGAGTTAGCGGTTCCTTTCCAGGTCTTGCTTCACTAGCGAGCAGTGGAGTTCTCTCCGCGCGGGGCTCGCTGAGAGCTGTCTTTTGAATGTAAGACTAACGGTCACATTACTGGTAGCTGATTTTCAGTAAATGCTTATACCATCCCAGGCCATGAACAAATACTTCATGTATGTCACCTTCTTTAATCGCAGCAATTCTTGAGGGGTGCCATTATTATCTGCTCCCACTGATGGAATCTGGGGCTCTGAGAAGTTACATTTATCCCATAGCTACACAGCAAGTGCCCAGAAGCCACGGGTCGAACCTCAACAAATCCTACATGAGAGTAGCTTCAAAAATATCAGGGAACTTTTAAAAAACGTGTGCAGAAATTCTATTTTTTTTTAGATTTCATCATTGTTATTTTTTTAAATTATTTTATTGAGGGGCTCTTATCAATTGTATTAATCACACTAGTATGTATGTTGCCATCACCATTTCCAAAACATTTTTTTTCTACTTGAGCCCTTGGTATCAGCTTCTCTCTCTCCCTCTCTCTCTCTTGCTCTCACTCTCGCTCTCTCTCTTTTTTTTCAAAATCATTTTATTGGGGGCTCGTACAACTCTTATCAAAATCCACAAATTTTCCCCCCTGATCCGGCCCACTCTCAGGATGTCTTTAAAGGATAGGCAGGAGTTCTTATGGGGACACAGTCGTGGCGGTTCAGGGATAGAACTCTTGACTTTGACAGGGTTAAAATTCCAGCCAGTGCACCCACCCAGCTGTCCGAATTGTTTTCTTTGTTGCTATGATGCTAAATAACCAGTTCTTTATCACATGCTACCTCCTGAAACAGTTGAATATCAAGCAATTATTTTTAGTACATTGATTCTGTATTCCTCCCATCTTCTTTTGATACTTCCTGCTTCATTCAATATTTTGTGCATAGAATCTTTCAATGTTGTAACTTGATGTTTGGATTTGTCTTCAGTTCTTCCAGCTTGAGAAATGCTAAGTGTGTTCTAAGCACGGGTTTTTTTAAATTTCATTATAAAGCTTTATTTATTTTCTTTGCCATCAATCCCATGCTGACTCACTGTGACCCCTCTGTGGGGATTGCTCACGTCTTCTCCGCTCATCGGTCCAGGTCTTTTTCTGTAGTTCTTTTGATGCAGAATCTCTATCCATGCAAGCCTGTTAGAAGGCTTCATAAATTTATTGAGTTGCTTGCCAATGCTTCCATCCATTCCTCTCTGTCCTGTAGCATCACTCCTGGATGGCCATGTTCTTACCAGCCAGGTCCGTGGACAGCGCAGGCCGAGGCGAGGTGGGACAGAGACCCAGCTGGACGCTCGAGGACCCCATTTATTGCCAAGGGTTTTATCTGAAATTCTATTATCTTTTAATTCCATTTATTCTTTGAACTTTTTCCAGGCATATGGTATTACGACTAGACTTCCAGTTCATATGTGCACAGATTTACTCCACACAGACTGTGTTTCAGCATGTCTCAGGAAGCAGTGGAAGGCGGCAGACAAATCTCCCAGTAACTACATTTGTCTTCATCTCATTAGGGTGTCTTCCACCAAAGGTCCAATCAGAGCGGGGCCTTCTGAGGCGAGCTGCTGAGCCTGTTCAGTTCAAGACGGAGAAGTGAGCGCAGAAGGTTATGAGGACAGCTTTCAGAGTTGTTTTGGTTTTGTGTTTCTAATTCTGAAGGAGTGATCTTGATAGATTTTTCAGAAAGGATATAGGACGATCATGGAGGCTAGTGGAGCAAGTTTTTAGAGCTTGAAAATTCCTTGGCGAGATAAAAGACCAGGAAGATTGTGCCAGAACTTTTTCCCCATCACCACATGCCCCTACTCATTCTTCAAGGGTATCAAGCGTTGTCCGTGAGAAGTTTTTAAGACAGCATTCCCCTACCCACCCTACAGCTCTGATGTTGTCCTTCGGGCTTCCTTCTGTTCCCAAGACTCAAAGGGCATTTACAGGGAACACAGCTTGAGCCCCAGAGGGATGTGTGGTATATATCAATCGAAGAGGGCATAATTCTTCTGGGAAGGGCTAGTGAGATGAAAACATGGCCTTCAGAATGATTCAGACCTAGATAAAGAAGGTGTCAAGAAACTAGCTTTACATTTTGATACTTTTGTTTCAAAAAGATTTCTGTGATTTTGCAGTCATACTTTTTAATCTACCCTTATTCAATGAATTATTAACAGCTATATTATGCTTCCTCCATGAGAATTAATTAGGGAACTGTGTGTGAAAGTATTTTGGAAGCAGCAAATGTTATTGAACTGCAAGTGATGGCCTTTGACATTGGAAGGCTAATGATAGGCTTTGGAGTTACAAAGCCAACCCCTCTTCTTCCCTTTTTGGAATAATTTTATTGGGGCTCATACAACTCTTATCACAAACCCTACATCCATTGTGTCAAGCACATTTGTACATTTGTTGCCCTCAGCTTTCTCAAAATATTTTCTCTCCACTTAAGCCCTTGATAGCAGCTCCTCCTTTCCCCCCTCCCTCCCCACCCCTCCTCCCCCATGAACCCTTTATAATTTACAAATTATTATTATTTTGTCATGTCTTATACTGTCCAATGTCTCCCTTCACTACTTCTTATTAGCCACAAGGACAGGACTTGCCGATAAGAATCCTGGTGACACAGTGCCTCAGGAAAGGTGGCCAACTGAAAGGTTCCGGCTGAGACCCCACCAGCTGCTTGCCCCACGGGAGAAAGAGATTGCAGTTTGCTTCCATCAAGATGGTCGCCTTGAAAACCCAATGGGGAAGTTCTGTTCAGACGGGGCCCTTTTTGAGTTGCACTTGAACCAAAGGCTTGTTGGTTTCATTTTTATATCACTTCGTGCTAATGGCATTGGAGAGTCAAGCTGGAGGCCAGAGATGGGCCCTCTGCTGACCAGAATGGTGAGAAGCTTCTCTTTCAGGGCTGATCTGGAGCAAGTATCCCGTTTCCCTGGAGTCTGTCTGAACCAGGCTCCCTTTGCCATAAACGTTTCATACATGTTCACCCCCTATTACACTCTCAGTCTGTCAATCACCCTGGTTAGAAAGGAAAAGATACCCCTGAAAATGGTTAATCCAAGTCTCCCCCACTGTTGGATGTGCCTGTCTTCCTGTCACTGGAAAGGTAGGTGGCCGGTAAACACAGATGCTCTGTGACATGAAAAGTACAAGGTAAATGAAGAGGCCCGTTATGTTCCGAACTCCAGAACAGTATTTTCTCTGGGCCAGAAGTAGCCTGGAGCTTTGGCACGTGCCTCTCCAGTCGGAAAGCGCCTGCCACGTGGCTTGCGTGCATATGTCCGGGTGACTGAGTGCACTCCTGCGGCAGCCCTTCCCACGCCGTACGTACCCACTCAATGACTACTCATTCCGCTGCCCTTTGGGCCACGTGCTATGTGGTTTAAAGAGAAACAGCCCCTGTCCCGAAGGAGTTACAATATAGTTGGGGACTGTAAGGTAAGTACATGTGAATAAAGCATATACAGTGAGAAATATTTTAATAAAATGCTAAGGCAATGCAGGAAAGGGAGCTTGTAACTGCCTCTGATGGGAAAGTCGTTTCTGATAGGATAGCACCTTTCTGTGTTGGGCCAAAGGCAGGCCTCATAAGAGCAGGAGGCAGGTGATTGTGGTCACACATTTCGGATTCCTTTCTCCTTCTGAATAGCAGACTGCAGCAAATTGAAGACTAGAGGATCGGGCATTCAAGAAAACACAGAACTTTGGACTATTTGAATGTTAGTGAATGAGGAGCTGGCAGCTACAAAGACCATTCCAGGAATTAGTGATGGGAAACATCTGCATCTCACCTCACAAACGATACCAAATTCAGCTTGGACACATGTCCAAACTTTAGTCCGAGCTGGCCCTGGACATTCACAGACAGCCATGTCGAATCAGTGAGCGTTCTTGTTTTCTATGCGGGAAGACTTGGGAGAAGCACTGACATGGCACGCGCACAGCTGATGCTCTCGAATCATTCCCACCCCCTAATTACTCTGCATGCAGCTAAACAAATTGCTTTGCTGTTCTGAGTCGCAGTTCCCTCATCTCTAGCAGGGTTAATGAAACCCACGTACAACGTTTAATAAAAGGCATTTTAAACAATATGAAGTGTTACATAACTTATGGTTACTATTTAAAGTTTCATTTGGCTAGTTATCACTGTTGGCATTCCCAAGAGCCTCTTATGCACAGAATCTCACTGAAGGCTATTGGTGGAAGAAGCCAGGTTAATGCTCAAAGATGTTTTGAAAAAGTACTTACAACACAGATGCTCTTGAAATATGAGCTCTTCTTCTGACCATGTCACATGTTTAGAAGTTTCCAGAATAACAGTTCCTGATAATGGTCCAACAATCATGACTACTTAGAACAACGCTCTTTTTAAAAAGATGCTTATAATCATCACCAGGAGTAATAATAGCAATTTGTAATAATTTGGACCTGTGACTACTTTCCTCTTTCTACTTGAAAACTTTAAAAAATAAAGTCTTTGGGGGGAAGAATTTTTTCCCCTTTAGAATATGAGAATGTGGCCCAAAATCCAATCCAAACCAAATTTCAAATGCAGACTTATAACCCCTACCTCTGAATGGAAACCAGGGAGTGAGCGCTTTAGCCAGAGTGGCAATTGGCAGTTCTTCTTTGGTCTCCAAGGACACACACAGCAGGATACCAACCAAGAAAAAGAACAGGGGGGAATAAGAGGGGAAATGCGAAAGCCATCTGTACAGAGTTGGGTTTTCTATGCTGCTAGTACAAGGGTCCTTCCTATTAATTGCAGCCATCTCACATGACTATGTTCAAAAGAATCAATGCCAGACCTTTCTTACAACACTGATGCAGAGAGTTACTATGGTTTAAAAGAGGGAATATTGGAGTGGGGGTCAGAAGGCTGGGTCAATTCTCTTCCATCATTAACAGGCATGATGCTTTGTCCTCCCCGACACTCTGAGGTATTCTTTAGTGACGTGGAGAATTGCATCCACGGCTCATGGCAAGGAAAGCACACTGAAACATTGACAATATCACCGGAGACTTTCTTTACTAGAAAAAAGGGGTCCAGGTCTAACTCTTCCATCACACCAGCTCCTGGATCGTAGACAAAAAGGAAATTGATTCTTCTGGAGACTGCGTGTTGACCCGTTCTCTGTTCTCTCTCTCTCTGGGCCATGCTGAATGGCCGGCACTAGTCTAGCGTAGGAGGGGGGCGTTATTCCGCAACGCGAGCACTGGTAATTCCTGTGGGCTAGCCACAGCCATCGTGTGTGTCCAGCACCTTGTTTCTGGATGGCGGACACAGCATCAGCAGCAGGGATCAGCATGGCATCCAGTAAACCACATCTGCCACTGCCTTACCACCACCTTTCCTAAGACATCACTCCAAAGGAGGCCGTCAGGCTGAAACCTGACTGGCAGGCTAAACTCCCCCTATCTTCTTACAGGTACCGCATTCACACGGCAAACCTAACTAACCATCACACACATAGACAAGGGACTTCAAAAGTTTGTGGAAAAATCCCATTATCCTTTAATTACAATTTTCTGCAAAGTCTTGGTGTCCCCTCTTCTGTGAGTTCACAGTTTGATTAAAATGGGATTTTGCTACCAAAATGGCAGAAATAACAATAGATAAACAGAGAAAGGAGTCACAAAAAGCCATACGTACTTCTGTCTGAGTGTAGAAGATGTAGTTCTTTGGTTTACATGTTAGAACTGTACCGTTGTGTCTATCCCATTAATTTCCCTCTACAATTGTCTTTTATGAGTTTGAGTTCACAGTATGGTGGACTAAGCAGAACATATGCTTCAGCCACAATTGCTCAGCAAAAGGCATAGACTTATTTTCACCCAACCCTCTTTCCTCTCACTTTTCTTCCAGAAGATATGTAACTACGTGTATATACCAAAACAAAATCACTGCTATGGAGTTGATTTTTAACTCATACTGACTAGTTAGGACAGAGTAGAACTGCCCCTGTGTGTTCCTAAGGCGACATATCTTAATGGGAGGCGAAAGCCTCATTATTCTCCTGCGAAGCAGCTGGTAAGTTCAAACTGTTGACCTTGTGGCTAGCAGCTCAAGGTCTCACACACTATACCACCAGGGATTTCAATATATTATATGTGTATAGTCTTCCAACTATCCTATATTTAATATAATATATAGTATGTCTCTCTGTATTTAATATAATATAAATATGTAATATAGGTATAGTATGCCTATATATGTGATATAATATAATTATATTGATATAATATGTACAGTATGTGTAAATATATGTAGCATATTTCCTTAAAAACAAACAAAAATCCCTCCAGAATCCTTATCTGTCAAACCTAAATAGTGGTTTGAGTGACTTAAAACAAAAGAGAGGAAAAGTAAAGTGAAATGGACTTGGAATCTGTAGTGAAAAACAAGTTCGTCTCAAAAAATAAAAACGCCCATTTTCTAACGAATGCAGTTGCTGTTTTGTTAGGTGCCCCGAGTGAGCTCTGACCCACAGCCACCCTTTCTACAGCAGAAGGGAAGCACCGCCTGGTCTGGCACCATGCTCGCAATGATCGCTGTGTCTAAGTCCCTGGTAGCAGCTACTATGTCAGTCCATTTCACTAAGGAGCGTCCTCTTTTGCTTACCCTTACTTTACCAAAGAAGCCCGGGTAGTGGAGTGGACTATATGCTGGGTTGCTAACTGCAAGGTTAGCAGTTTGAAACCACCAGCTACTCTGTGAGAAAATAAAGGAGGCTTTCTACACCTGAAAAGGGCTACAGTCTCAGAAACCCACAGGGCAGTTCTATCTTGTCCTATAGGGTCTCTCTGAGTTGGAATCAACTTGATGGCAGTGTGTACTTTATCAAACGTAATGTCCTTCTCCAGAGACTGGTCCCACATGGTAGCATTTCCAAAGTACAGGAGACAAAATATTTCCATCCTCTCTTCAAAGATGCATCCTGGTTGTACTTTTCCAAGACAGATTGTTCATTTTCTGATAACCCATAGTATATTCAATATTTTTACCAACATTATAATTCAAGTTATGTTAAACAGGGTTCTCTAGAGAAATAAAATGAGGACACTAATGATTTTATATTTATATATAATATATATATATCATAAGAAATAAACTGCTATATATATATAACATAAGAAATAAACAATTAATCTATAAAGAAGTAAAAATGGCTCAGTGCAGCTCACTTCCCTGAGACAGCTGATAAACTGGCAGTCCTTCAAGTCTTGAGAGTCGCCAGGTAGTCCTTTGTAGAGCAAGTCAGGCTATCTGGCCACAGGCAACAAACAGCAAGGCAGGTCACCAACAGTCAGCCAGATGACAGGGTCCAGCAGTCCCCAGCTCAAACGATGTATACTCTAGTAGTGTGACGAAGCAGATATTGAAGGGAACTCAAAATATAGTGACTCAGTCCACGGTTTATGTAGATGTCCCACAGGTAATGTAGTTTGAAAATTGAGGCAGAAATCCAGCTAAGGGAGCCACACACTGGTTCGATCATCAAAGAGCAAGAGAGAAGAAAGTCAAGGCTCGCTGAGCCATTCATCTCTTCGCCCTTCAATTATTCCCACAGGTGTTCATTGGTCATGTTGACACAATAAACCTACCTATCCCACAAGTGCACCAATAGTTCAGTATTCCTTTCCAACTTTCAGGAGCTTATGTGCTGAATGCAAATGCCATAGCCTTATCATTTGATCTCTCTTTTGACCCCTTTTAAAGCTGCTTCAGTTAAAAGGAGGGGAAAGGGAAGGGGAAACCCCTGTGGATTAAGCCTCTGGTAGATCCCTCTACCCATGGGCCAGGGGTGAGAATGGCCTTGCTAACATGCAGGATGTGTCCTGGAGGGCAGATTGTTGCAGGTACGTTTGAATTGGGGCTTGGCACCCTATCATTTGAGCTCCTTTCTGATCTATTTAAGTTTGTTCTAGTTTTTAATATTTTTTCCAGCTGAGTGAGGTTTCTATCTGTTTCATTTTGCCCTGTTAGTTTTGTTTGTTTTTTCACTCTTTTTCTGTATATGCAATCCAGAATAGGTAAACTGATAACAACATAACTGGTTTAATGGTTCCTTGAGGGTATGGCAGGGAGGGTGGAGGGAAATGGGGAGCTAATGATAGTGAGTACAAAAATGAAGAAAATGTTCTGAAACTGCTCCTGATGATGATTGTACAGCTCTTACTGGTGCGACTGAGTGATGGAATTGTATGACGAGTTGACAGCATGACAACAGATCTGTTGAGAAGCAAACAGCCTGGCGTGGGTCAAGCTCACCCTTTGCCTTCCAGGTGCATCTGTATTTTTATCACTTAGACAGGTGTTGTGCAGCAGATTTGCCCAGTGCAATGGGTCATGTGATTATATGACTGCTGCTTCTATGGACATTGACGGTGTGTCCAAGTGAAAGGATATTCTTGTCAACGTAACTCTTTTTTTCCATTTATTTGTCTAGTTGAGGGGATTTTTTGCTTCCTTTACATTGAAGCGTAATTCATAGTGAAGACTGTAATCTTTGATTGCCATCGATGAACACATTGCTTTCAAGCAAGCAAGACTGTGGCAACTGTACCCTCCAGGTTGTTGATGAGCCCTTCTCCAATATTGATGCTTCTTTCGTCTTCACGTAGTCCAGCTTTTCGGATTCTCTATCATAAAAATGATTAAATCCGTCTGGTGAAAGTATACCACCTAGATGCCTACGTTTACTATTTTTAAACAACACATTATTTCCTTCCTCTGTTTGAATGACTAATACATCTTGGTCTATGTCCACATTCTGCATGAAAGCAATTAAGTGTTCTGGAACTTCCAGTCTTGCATGTTGTCCATAAATTTTTTCATAATCCACATACTCAAATGCCTTTTCATAGTCCATAGGACATAAGTATTCTCGGCTTTTACCTGAGATCCATCAACCACCAACAACAATGTCCCTCCTGACACTGCCCGTTCTGAATCTGGCTTGAATTTCTGGCAGGCCCATGTCGATGTGCTGCTGCAAACACTTTTTAATGATCTTCCACAAAATGTTACTTATATGCAATAATAATGGAGTTGTTTAATAATTTATATATTCTGTTAGATCATCTCTCTTTGGAATGGGTACAACTCTGGGGCTTTTCCAGTCTGTTGGCCAGGTATCTGTCTTCTAAATTTTGTGGCATAAATGAGGGAGTGATTCCAGCAGGCATAAGTACACATAGAAATTGCCTTAGTATTTGCTTATGGATTATTTTGTACATTTTTCCCATTTCTCAAACTTCCCAATAGACCAATTTTCTTTGGTAACATAGAATATATTTCCTTTTAAATTTGTGAAATAGCTACATAAACTTCTCCAGAGATATTTTTTAAAAGTGTGGTCAAACTGGGATTTCTACTTGGAAATGAACAGTGATGGAGAATTTTTAGTTTGTCTGATGATACCTCCAAGAGATTTTTAGGGTTTTTTAAAGAAGTTATATTAGGCCCTCGAATATGAACTGTTCCTTTTTCAGATAATCCCAATGGATGAAAGCTCCACAATTTCATACTTTTTTATTACTAATGAAAAATTCCTTTTCATTTATGAAGTCTGACTAAACTTTGAAGCCTGGTTTGATGTCAAAGGAGGGTTTAATTTAGGAATGTAACCCATGCAATAAACTAGGTCTCTTGTGACTTCATCTACAGACAAACGAATTAATATAGTATATTCTCTGTGATCAACTTATGTTTCTCTAAATAGTCATCGTATTCAATGGACTCAATAGGTCTATTGATAATTCACAATTTAAGTTATGGAAAGATTGCCTTTCCAAACAGTAAGAAGGAATTATCCCTGTAGGCTGAGTGCTTTGTTGATTCAAGATGGCAACCACTGCTGTCGTTACCTGATGCAGGGGAAGATTCGCACACCGCTGAAATGCAGCTGAAGATGAAAAAAAAATACATGAAGCACAGTAGTTGACAGGAAAATGAATGACCTAGGAAGGAGGAAAATAAACTCAATACATGCACAAAAATGTTAAAAGAAGGGAGTGTGTGATGTTAGGTTGTCTGTTTTACATATCAGGTAGAATACGAATTTCATTTACTTAGAATTTCTCAGTCAGGCACTTGTTAAAAAAACAAAAACCTTACTGTCATTGCGTTGATTCAGACTCCGTGATTCCTTAGGAGCCCTGATGCCATAGTGCAGTATGCATTGAACTGCTAACTATAAGGTTAACAGTTGGAAACCACCAGAGAAAGATGAGTCTTTCTGTGGCCTATAAAAAGACTTTTCACCAGATTCTTCTCCCCCAAAGATAGGCCAAACATTAGAGGCTATTTGCCAGCACATGGTAGGAGGTCAGGTGCATTTCTGCCTCCAGACTACTGTCTGGTCCCACCCCAGGTGGAGCCCACTCCCTGCTATTAAGGACAATGGGTTACATCTCCCTGAAGGGTTTCAGCCATCAGACTGGTCCACTGTAGTTGGGGTTCACACACTACTGATAATGGTTTCTATGGAGAGCCAGAGAACAGGTCAAACCTGCTCAGTGCCATCCAAAATTAGGCTGCCTCTGTGAATCTAGGATCTGCCTATCTTGCCACATGTGTACCCCAATCCCTCCCCTTCCTATTGCATGTGGCCCTCTAGATAGCCCCCCTCCCATTACTATCTTACCTACAGCACAACCCCCTCCTATGACACATGTCTTTACCTGTAATTAAGGGGCTTGCATGCCCCCCAAAATATATATAAGCCTTGGTTAGTAATAAACAGCTCCCGCTCGCTCCTGCAATCCCCACCTTCCACATCCTCATGTGGACCACCAGCAGGGCTGAGGTGAGCATGCTACTATGAAATGTATCTGACTCCATTATTTCAATCGCTTCTATCTCTCCTGCTCTCTATGACTTAACTATAATCTTTACTTATTATCATGGTCCAATGGCGCCTCCTGGACTGGGATGATTTGTTAGGGGCTGGCTCCCTGGCAGCTTTCTACTCCCGTAAAGTGTTACAGTCTTAGAAACCCATAGGGGCAGTTCTACCCTGTCCCCTTAGATCTCTGAATCCGACAGACACTAACAATGTGCTGTAATGAAAAGGCTGGGCCCTGCCATCCGATAAAAAGAAGTTCAAATCCCTGTTCTTATGGACTACGAGCTGAGAGACATTGAGTTTTCGTTTTCTCTGTGGCTCTTTGCTCACATGTAAAATGAGATACTAATCCCTAATTGAGAGAGTTATTGTGATAATAAAACAAAACAGTCTGCATTGGTGAACATTTTATACAGATGGAGTCCTGTGATATATGTAGTCATTCACACTTCACAGAATGTTGTCCAGAGTCATCCATATTGTAGCATGCTTAGCTCCTAATTCCTTTCACCATTTGATAAACATTAGTTTTTTTTCCAGCTTGAGAATATTATGAATAATGTTTCTACAAAGATTCACATACATATCATTGTGTGGGTATACATTTTCCTTCCACTTGAGTGGTTCTGTAAGATCTCTCTCTCCAGGGGTAGAGTTACACCTCGGTCCTTGGCTCCGCACGAGAAAGAATTCACGCCGAAGCCTGGCTCGTGATCCAAGTGAGTTTAATGAGAGTTAGAAGAAGCTTCAGGTTTACACGGCACCCATAGGACTCCTCTAGATCATGCAGCCGGGCAGAGACTGCTCAGCGTCACGCAAAGATCTCTCTCCCAAGTTCTCCTCCAAAGTCCTGTCTCAAGTTCTTTCTCAAGTTCTCTCCCCAGTTCCTCCTCTCTCCCGCTGGCTCCTGCCTTTTCAAGGATTCCAGGGGGAGGCGTGGTGGATGACCCCAGGTCGACCCCATTGGCTGGATTGAATTCACCTGGCCCAGGTGGGTCAATCCAGGTTTAACGCCCACCCATGCCCACCACTGCAAAACCTATACCTCTCAGCATGTGCAGTGCGCCGCCCTTTGTTCTCGCGCTTGGCTCTCTTGGGCATGCGTCAATGGACATCCCATCCCTGCCTATCTGCCTAGCAGTTTCTTAAGAATATAGTTGATGGGTCATATAATAAGTTTATATTTAACTTTTTACTAAGCTGCCAAAATTTTCCAAGTTTTTAAGCTATTATACATTCTCATGAACAAATGTCACAGGATTCAATTCAGTGTCTCAATGCCCTCACATAGACATGGTGTCATCTAGCTATTTGATTATAGTCATTCCCTTTAAACAATAGTTTTATTACACATAAATAATGCAATTTAATTGTTCAATCATACTAAAAATATTTGTGTAATCATCACCACAATCAATTTCAGAACATGTTCTTCTCATACCCATTGTTGTTAGTGCTCTGTTTCCTCCCATCCTCTCCTGCCATGCCCTTATCCAATTACTGTCGATAGCTATATCTACCTATGCTAAATTTCAAGTATAGAAAATCATGTAAAACAAAACAGAATTCTACAAAATCAAACAGAGCAAGCAAATAAATAAGCAAAAACCCAACAACAACAACCAGACAAAACAGTGGAAAATCCTAATCAAAGAGAAAGCAAACAATATTAAGAACTGAAATAAAGGGGAGATAAGCTGGTAAGATATTATGTTTTCATTGTTGACGGCATTTGGTGCTACTTAACTGTGATTTCATGTGCCGTTCCCTAAACGCAGAACATCTTTACGTGTGACTATGAAGTATTTTTTCTACTCACTTGTTGTTGTTGGGACTTTTGTCTTTGTTCTATCAATTTATCTGAGTTCTTTATAGACACTGGGTTCAGGGATTTTAATGGATGTGTTATTTGCACAGTTCTCTCCCGAGCTGAGAATTGTCATTTTATTTTCAAATGTGTCTTTTTTAAGTGCAAGATTTTTGTACAGTCTATTTCTGGCAATTAAAGAACTGGATTGTGCTCTTATCACAATGCATACATATATCACTTGTGTCAAGCACATTTGTACATTCAATGCCCTCATCATTCTCAAAACGTTTTCTCTCTACTTAAGCCCCTGGCATCAGGTCCTCATTTTTCCCCTCCCTCATGAACCCTTGATAATTTATAAATTATTATTTTGTCATATCTTGCCCTGTCCAACATCTCCCTTCACCCACTTTTTTTGTCCGTCCCCCAGGGAGGAGGTCACATGTAGATCCTTGTAATCGGTTCCCCCTTTCCAACCCACCCTCCCTCTACATTCCCAGTATTGCCACTCACACCACTGGTCCTGAAGGGATCATTGGCCCTGGCTTCCCTGTGTTTCCAGTTCCTATCTGTACCAGTGTACATTCTCTGGTCTAGCCAGACTTGCAAGGTAGAATTGGGATCATGATAGTGGTGGGAGGGGGAGCATGTAGGAACTAGAGGAAAGTAGTATTTTTCATTGTTGCTACTGTCTGGCTCGTCTCCTCCCAGAGACCCCTCTGCAAGGGGATATCCAGTGGCCTACCAATGGGCTTTGGCTCTCCACTCGCACTCCTTCCCTCATTCACTATGGTAAGATTTTTTGTTCTGATGATGCCTTATACCTGATCCCTTACAACACATCGTGATAGCACAGGCTGGTGTGCTTCTTTCACATGGGCTTTGTTGCTTCTGAGCTAGATGGCCGCTTGTTTACTTCAAGTCTTTAAGATCCCAGACACTATTTCTTTTGATAACCAGGCACCATCAGCTTTCTTTGCCACATTTGCTTATGCACTCATTTGTCTTCAGCGATCGAATCATGGAGGTGAGCACACAATGATATGATTGTATTGAGGTTTTTTATCATGAAAATATTTGCGATTTTTTGATGGTTCCTTTTATCACTGCTGATTTTGTATATCTTTATTCTCTCCCTTTCCCTCTATATCTTTCCTTCTCTGTCTCCCTCTTTTTGTAACCTGGTCAATGTAAACCTCTATGAATATATTTGAATTTCAAATGACCAATTGCTGGTATCATTGATTATCTATTATTTTACTGTTTCTATTTCATTTTTTTCTGCTCAAATTTCTTGAGACCAACACAATATTCTATAAGTTTGCCTTTTCCTTTATTCTTTGCTTGTTCATTTGTTTGTTTTAAAATTGTTTAATTAGCATATGGTTCACTTATACAATTTAATCATTCAATCATCATCACTATCAATTTCAGAATATTTTCTTCTCATACTCTTTGTTCTGAGCTCCCCGTTTCTCCCTACCGTCCCTGGTCATGTCCCTATCCAGTTACTGTCCTGTAGATCTGTCCATACTGGATACAGAAAATCATATGAAGAAAACAAACAAAAACCCAACAACCTAACAATGACTAGACAAAACATGGAAAAACCTCAATAAAAAAGGAAGCTGAAAATGTAAAATCTGAAATAATTTTTAAATGTGTCAAAAGGAATATCCAATGACAGGATATTACATTTTTAACCTAGCTAAATCTGTCATGTTCAACTTTACAGTGCACTCTAGCTGATAGCAAGGCCAGTCTCATCTCTCAACTCTGGTCAGAGGAACTTATTGGATATTCAGCCCATATGGGGACCCTGCAAATGGAGTTGGGGCTCTACCTTCAGATCTGGCCTTCTTCATGAGGGCAAGCATTGAGCAGGGCCAGCTCATAAGAACTCATTGTTTTTAATTAGTTGAGGCTAGAAATAAATATAAGCCCATAATCCATGCAAATATCTATGGTTTATATATGTCTCTGATCCAATTTAGAGACATAATTATTATTTTAAAATAGAGAACATTATAAATCATCCCCCCTGGGGCATAAAGGTACTTCTATTGATAGTGTCATTAATTTAGCCAATGGTTTAGAATTTAAAATACTATTGAGAAAAGAAAATTATACAACTATATGCCAGCTTCAGACTGTAAAACATGAACTGTTGATTTAGCTTATACAGATTAAACTCTTAAGTAACTGGACACTATTTACACAAAGTAGGGGCTAGTGGAAGGGCAAAACTTTCAATACATTTATTAATAACAGTAGAGACATGCCTACAAGATTAATATGTCATAAGAAAGCAAAGAAGGCATTAAAATAGTAACTATATGGTAATCCCAGGCCACCATTTATTATGCACCCTCAAAGCAAGATATTTGAACCAAAGTCCAAAGACCACCAATTCCATAACCTCGGGATAGCTGTCGTCCAAAGGAGTATGTCAATTCCATAAATCTGCTATAGGTAAGTTTGAGGTAAAATACTTAGTGTGGTTTCCACATGGAATCTTTGTGGGATGGCCTATGAAGGATGCTGAGCAGCCCAAAAGGACCAGAGTCTCTGGTCCCATGCTCTGGGTCACCAAAGGCTAGAAGGAAACCAGTGTCTTACTAGGAACATCCAAAGTCACTGCCATCAAATCCATTAATAGTGACCCAACAGAGCAGGATGGACCTGCTCTTGAAGGGAGTAGAAAGCCTTGTGTTTCTCCCTCAATGTGTCTGGTGGTTTGAATTGCTGATAGCAAAGTTAGCAACCCAATGTATTACTGGGCATATTCTCTTGTTGGGAAAAAGTATTGTATTTTTTTTTTCCTGATCGGAGGTTCTCTCTCCTGGTTTCCCCACCAAGAGTAATGAAATTGCCTCCCAGGCATGCGTGCCTCCCTCCCCACTTCTTGACTTGAATTTCCTGTAAGGTTCGCTCATCATTCTTTTAGGAGCGTCTGTTGATTTGGAGCGACCTAGCACAATGTTGTATGGAAGCAACTGAATGGTCTTCTCCCTCTCCCCCATCTTGAAAAACTTCCTCTGCTGAGGTGTGGTCTCTTCTATCGAAGTGGCTTTCATACGGACGTATAAGAGGGATGATATATGGTTCATGGGTGCTAGATAAACTCTACTTTGTTGCTTGGAAGACCAGATTAGAAAATCATATAACCTGAGAAATGAAGCCTGTATTTTCCTTAGTGTTTACCCCTGTAGTAGAGGACTCATACAATATTTGTCATTTTATGATTGATGACCTTTACGTAGAATAACGGTCCGTCGACATCATGAGGTGTTTCATTGCTGTTTTTTAGGGATGCATAGAAATCCATTGTGTATATGTGTCAGAGTTTTTTACATATACATTCTTCTACTGATGGCCATTGGGTCGTTTTTTCCAGCTTCTTACTCTTGTAAACTGTGCCGCAGTGAACATGGAAGACCATCCATCTGTTGATGTTCTGTCTCTTACTTCTATGGGCATATGGCCAGCAAAGGTATTGCTGGGTCATGTATGGTATTTCTACTCTCAGTTGTTTTAAGTAGTTCCACTTTGCTTTCCACAATGGTTGTACATATTTACAAGGCCACCGCAGTGTTAGAGAGTTCCAGTCTCTGCATCCTCACCAGCATGGGGTCTTTGTTTTTTTTTAATTGGCCTATTGTATTGATTTGAATCTGCCAAATGGATAGTAATTGCGAGCATTTTTTCATGTGTTTGTTACCTATTCAAATGTCATCCTTTAAAAATTATCTATTCATGTTCTTTTCCCACCTTTTAATTGGATTATTATTATTATTTTCTTATTGAGGTGTTACAGAATTCTATATACTTAAACAATTAGCCCCTTGTCCATTTTGTCATTACTAAAGATTTCCCCCCAAATCCATGGGCTCTCATTTTTCTCTTTTAATGAAGCCTTTTGATTTGCATAAGTACTTTATTTATTCATTTACAATCATTTTATTGGGGCTTATACAACTCTTATCACAATCAATACATACATCAATTGTATAAAGCACATTTGTACATTCACTACCCTCATCATTCTCAAAATACCTGCTCTCCACATAAGTCCCTGGCATCAGCTCCTCATATTTCCCCCCTCTCTAGTACTTTATTTTTAATAGTCATCTATTTTATCTTTTGCTATGCATGCTTCCTTTACTATATTTGGTAGTCCATGTATTCTCTACAATAGAGAATAGAGGCCTTAAGTTTGTCCAAATTTTCGCATAGCTCTGGGATTTACATTTATATCTCTAAATCATGTTGAGTTCATTTTTGTGCACGGAGTTAGTTATGGGTCCTGTTTAATTCTTCTGAAGATGGAGATCTAATTTTTCCAGCAGCTTTTGTTGAAGAGGGTATCCCTTTTCCGTTTAATAATTTTTGACCCTTTGTCAAAAATCAATTGCTTGTAGGTGGATGCTTTCATTTCTGGGCATTCTGTCCTATTCCATTGGTCTATGTATCCAGCATTGTAACAATACCAGGCTGTGTGATTACTGTGACTCTGTAGTAGTTTTGTGGTCAGATAGTGAAAGACCGCGTACTTGGTTCTTTTTGAGAAGTTCTTTGCTTGTCCTGGGCTTTTTCCCTCTCCATTTGAAGGAGGTAGTTTTTCCATTTCGTTAAAGAATGAAGTTGGGGTTTGGATTGGAATTAGGTGGCATTTGTAGATTACTTTAGCTGGAATCAACAGTTTCATAATATTATCTTCCTATCTAGGAACACAGGATATTGTTCCATTGGTGTGGATCTCTTTCAGTTTATTTCAGTAATGTTTAACAGTTTTCTTTGTTAGGGTCTGCTGTTTCCTAGGTTAGATTTAGTCCTGGGTATTTAATCTTTAGTGTAGCTATTGTAAATGGTGCTTCCCACCCCTCCCCGCCCCCTGAACTCTCATCTGCTGTATATAGGAATCCAGTTGTTTTCTGGTGTTAATCTTGTATCGTACTAATTTACCATATCCCTCGATTTATTCCAATAGCCTTTTGGTGGAATCGTTGGGGTTCTCTATGCACGAAACCATATAATCTGTAAATAGTGAGAAGTTCACGTCTTGTTTGCTCAATTGCATTCACTTGGTTTCTCTTAGTATGATGCTAAGGCTTCCAGTATGATGCTGAACAAGAGAGATGGTCAGGGGAACCCTGGTCTGGTTCTCCTTTTCAGGAGAAATGTTTTCAGATTTTCCCCAGTATATGATATTTGCTATTGAATTGTCATAGATGGCCTTTATTATATTGAGGAATCTCCCTTCTATTCTTATTTTATTGAATGTTTTCATTAGAAATTGGGTTTGGATATTGTCAAAAGCTAATTTGAAACACATCAATATGATTTTGTAGTTCTTCATTTTTAATGTTAGTAATAATGACTAGGACAGCAGATTTGTACAAAATAATGTGGAGGTTTACTCTACGAGGGGTAATGATAATGAGTGTTTCATGGAAACATATTTCACGAGGAAAGAAGGATGGTAGAATGAGCTAGTGCATTTATGTGCAGGGAAAAGAAGAGGCAGAAAACTCAGGTGTGGCTTGTGTGTGGTGCTGAAATTCTGTTGTTATGACAGCATGATTCTGTGAACTCAAAGGGCAAAACGCCCGTGTTGGTGTGGGTTTGCTAGAATCTACTGGTCTGTCAGGTTCTGCCTGGAAGAAAATGTGTTTTCTCAGAAGCGTGGTCTTACGGAGAAGATAACAGAGGGAGAGGAAGTGGGTGAGAGCTACAAAAATTAATAGATGCATTATAAAGGAACAAAAGTGCAAAAATCTAAGAAAATGAAAGTGAGATCTAACACCATCTTGTGGGTGAGGACTCCTGCTCCGGTGGCAGTGTTATTGCTTTTGGGAGATGGGCACGTGGGCAAGGAGGGCACTGACGAACCAGCTCGGAGAGAAGGCAGAAGGGAAAGCAATGGCGTAAGGTGAAGCTTAGGTAGTCTTGTCTGCATCAAGCTGTCCACCAATCTGCTTCCCACCAGAGACCTCAGAGGCTAGGGAGGTAAGGTTTGACTGGCTGGGCTGCCCAGGGCCCTGGAACAATCAGCTCTTCCCAGGAGGAGCGGAGCTCTTGTGAGCAGCTGTGCTGTTGGTCAGTGGTAAACAGGAATCTGTCAGCAGGCTTAGCGGCTCCCCTGCCTTAAGAAACTTAAGGTATGCTTGTCTTTGAATGTGCATGTCCTACTTCTAGGAAGTGCAGGACACTCCTCCTAGTGGGCCCCCTCTGGTGATTGCTGAGATCCTCCCCCCCCCACCCCGCCTTTCCTCTGATAAATTCTAATTCTGGCCCACTCAGAAGGGTTTTTGTTTGTTTTTAGCTACAGAAGTTGAGCTGAGGTTCCTGGGACATGTCAGTCTTTGAGGATGTTCAGGTGTTTTCAGGGGTCCTCCTAGGGACTCTTTGTAACCCCCCTGAATCTCCCAAATCCTCTAACCCCCTAGACTTGATCCAGTTGCTCAGATACACCCCCAGAACTATGTTCCATAAATATCCCACACACTTCTCTTAAAGTTCTGTTTGGAAACAGCTTTTACCTGAGCAAGAGAACATGTGAAACAGTCAATGTGAACTACAAGGGGGCTTGAAAAAGCTTCTGGGGAAAATGCATTACCTTTTCCTTGAATTTGTCCATGGATATTTTGAAACCCTTGTATAAACCACAAAATAAATGCATTTACTTTCAGTTTCCCTTTCCACCACCTCATACATTTATTCAAAATAGAAACATTTATGAGAGAATCACATTGGCCCTGAGGAGTCAAACTTGTGAAGAAAGCCTACGCTCTGTACGCTCTGTTGTTTCCCTTTCTGCTTTTGTGAGCATTTGCTGAAAGCTGCTGAAGAAGCTGATTCACATCCAGGGAATCCTCTTCGGGTTGAAGAAGTAGAAAGGGACTGGGACTTCTAAAAGCTTAATCATTTGTCAACTTGGACCAGATAGGTGGCAAGCTAAATAGGGTAATACACCTGTAGGTTATAAATATAGTTTGGCTTTGTTTTCTCAAGAAATTTCCCCCAAGGCCAAATTTTGCCAAGAAAAACACCAAAGGAAAGATGCCAACTGAGACTACTTGGGAAAGCCTCAAAATCACAGACTTAGATGGCCCTCTGGAAAATGGTCTCTTGTTCACTGGAAAAAAAATCTTATGAACAGTTAACTTCATAATGACTAATTTTACTTCCTTGCTTTAGCTTAAGGTTTGATAATTAATGATATCGATGGGCTTTGCAATATTTCCAATGTTGCACAAAGAGTAGTCAGACTTTGCCCACCCCAAGGATGCCCATGAATGGCAATAGCTTTTCATGCTGTGACTCCAATTTGACCAGTTCCCAGAAGCTCCCAAACGTGGAGAAAGAGGCTCTAATGCGTGTGGTAACTTGGTGAGTTTTTCTTCATCTCCCAGGTATTCCAAGTTTTTATAATTTTATTTTTGCTCCATTTCCTGATTCTTATTCTATGTCTCTTCATTAAGCCTCCCTCACACAGAAGTTGGCTGGAATCTCTGTCTTCAATTTTAATACACCTCTGGCTGTTAAAGCATTATCAGTGATCTGAAAATATAAATCCCACTTCTAACCACCCAGGAAAGACTGGAATATCACCCCCTAACTTGAGTCAGACCCCCCTGTGGTCAAGATTTCAAGTGATCTGACTCTCTTCCCCGTCACTGCACACTTCACTGTGACTCTCACTGAGGCCACACAGAATAAGAGAAGTTACAAAAGCTGGGACGCAGAGGTCTGCTGACTGAGGGGGAGAATGTGCTGATGTTTGGGAAAATCGATGGACTTGGCTGTCCTTCTTCAAGTTTTAGGAGCAATTCAGAGAAGACCTTCAGGCTGTAATAGAAAACACAAGCTTTCCGCTGAGAGGTAGTTGTCTTCTCCGCCTAATCAGCCCACCGAGGAGGGAGCCAACTCGGCCTCCAACCTTCTACTGTGCACTATTGGGTTTCAATAGTAGCTGCACATGTGTAACCAGGCTAATGCCTGGCCCAGCCACGAATCCCAGAATTTAATCAGGGAGGTGGGTTTGCTTGGAGTTGAAGCTGGAAGGAATTAATGACGACTCCCGAGTGAAGGAGGTAGTGCCAGGAAGAATGGACTACAGCGTATAAGGAGGGCATCGTGCGCCAGAAGGCCTACCCGCCCTGCCCTCCAGCCTGCCCTGCCCAGGGTTTTCCTGGTGTCAGCCTGGCACGTGATGGAGGCCCTCAGTAGCCCTCAAAATGAAGCAGGCTGCAATCTGAAACAAAATGTCCATGGAGCAAGCATAAAAGGCAAATGCTGAAGGAAAATTGTTGGTGAATTTTCCGAAGAGGAATTTGTATGTGTGCCTGTCTCTTAATGAATCTGTCTGCTTTTTCCTTGAGTGTTAACCAAGCGAACATCTGCATGACAGGCGTCTGAACAAAATGCTCAGCGAGAACCCGCAGTGAATAGTAGATTGAAAGAGGTTTTTCCCTTTTAAAAAATAAGTCTGAGTAGAAAGAAAAAGTCTTGATTAATAAAGGGTTCCTTTTGGTTTTGTTAAAAGATTCAGTTTCATGGTCAATGTTTCTCTCGCATTAGAAACAAACTAAGGAGGACATCGTTGGGCGTTCTCAGAGCTCCTCCCTGCTAGTTTCTGTTGTAGAATTACAAGAGATGCCACCTTGTGCCTGTCACAAAAGCGGTTGCCCTGGGCTTTCTTCTGTTGGCGTTGTGCATGTTGTCACTGTTTATTTTGTCATGCAGGTGTATTGAGGCAGGGAAATTGACTCTCCGAATTTATCTCTTTCATCTAATTAATGAAGGAATCCTTGGTGATTAAATAAGTGAATTAAATTCAATTAAGGTAAAATGAATTCTGCACATCTTACAAGGCAAACGTTAGGTGAATGCACAGTTTCGGCTTTCACCGTGGTCGGGCTCTCACCACATTCCATACTGTTTCAGCTCTGTATTCCGCAGCACTCTGCATCTCAGCGGAGTCCTTTGATTCAGGGCAACATAGAACTTACAGCAATTATGGGAGTTTATGATGGAAGTCCCCAGGTTATGACAAACGCTTAGGACAGAGTTATTCAACCGGCCATATTACAAAGTTCTTTTAGGTTGTTAATAAATGCCCACAAGCGTATGAACCTTCCACTCTAAATCTCAACTTGGGGGCTTCTCAGCTCTGGCTCTTTGGATCAGCAAGCCCAGCTCCATGAATGAAGTCCCTAGAGGCACCCTATTCCCCAGCTTTCCTCCACCTTTGGGTGGGGTGGTCCACTGCTGTGGTTCCTATTCTGGCTCCTGGTATAAGAGTCCAGAGGACGCCCCATACTCCGAGCTCTTGCTAGTAGTATTGTCCCTCCTTCTGCTTCTCTGATGGCTGATTTTATACTCAGCAGGATGGCATTCACAACGCATTCTGTTTCTCTTTCCTAGACCTTTTTAGGCAAAGGTCCTTTGGTGGGAGTTGCAGAGAGTAAAGCTAGTAAAGAAGAAAGTTGATGGTGCCCGGCTACCAAAAGAGATAGTGTCTGGGGTCTTAAAGGCTTGAAGGTGAACAAGCGGCCATCTAGCTCAGAAGCAACAACGCCCACATGGAAGAAGCACACCAGCCTGTGTGAGCATGAAGTGTCAAAGGGATCAGGTATAAGGCATCATCAGAAAAAAAAAAAAAAACCAAAATCTTACCATAGTGAATGAAGGGGGAAGTGCAGAGTGGAGACCCAAAGCCCATTTGTCGGCCACTGGAGATCCCCTCACAGAGGGGTCTAGGGGAGGAGATGAGTCAGTCAGGGTGTGATGTAGCACCGATGAAGAATACAGCTTTCCCCCAGATCCTGGATGTTTCCTCTCCCCCGCCCCCCAAACCCCACTACCATGATCCGAATTCTACCTTGCAAGTCTGGATAAAGCAGAAGTTGTACACTGGTGCATATAGGAGCTGGAGGCACAGGGAATCCAGGGTGGACAATACCTTCAAGACCAGGGGTGTGAGGGGCGATACTGGGAGAGTAGAGGGTGAGTGGGTTGGAAAGGGGGAACCGATTACAAGATCTACATGTGACCTCCTCCCTGGGGGATGGACAACAGAAAAGGGGGTGAAGGGAGACACCGGATAGGGCAAGATATGACAAAATAATAATTTATAAATTATCAAAGGCTCATGAGGGAGTGGGGAGCAGGGAGGGAGGGGATAAAAGAGGACCTGATGCAAAGGGCTTAAGTGGAGAGTAAATGTTTTGAAAATGATTAGGGAAAAGAATGTGCAGATGTGCTTTATACAATTGATGTATGTATGGATTGTGATAAGAGTTGTATGAGCCCCTAAAAAAAAGAAATGATAAAAAATAAACAAAAAACCCCACTTTACTGTACAGAGGCCACATACCAGAGATGGGTAATTCTGTATCATATGGCAGAACCATATACTGTTAAGATTTTAAAGATATCTGATAGGTCAAATAATGGAGCTGTCACCTTGGCAACGCCATCCTACCTGGCGCAGCATGTTTCCAGTTTAAGTAACTAGGAGTGTTGACGGCACTTCGGTTCAGCACTTGTCTGCTACTCAATGGCTTGCTTCTCCCATGAAGATTTACAGGCTTGGAAAGCCTTTGGGCTTGAATCGACTCCTAGACAATGAGTTTTTGGTTTGGGAAAGTAAGTACTGAAATGTACTTCTGAGACTTCAGGGTGTTTCAAATCAGCTATGCATGTTTTATGGGAGGAAAATGTAAAATTTCTTCTCTTCTTTTAACTGGGAAGTTACCAAACAGCAAGTTTCCATCCCTGCTGGAAGGGCCACTCCTTTCTCTCCAGGAAACTCCTATTGCACTTCACACCGACCACATATTTTATTTGGCCTTTATGGTCGCTTTTCACATGCACATATAGAATCCTTATAATTAAATTGAAAATGTACATATATAAATTCTCAGGGGCATTATGCACACCCCCATTTATAGTCAGGTGATCTTTGGAAATGTTAAGTTTAATTTTTCTCCTCTTGACTAAGTCATAATTTTTCCAGACATTTCTGAAGAGGCAGACTCTACGCTACTACATATACAACCTATGCACTGGCCAGCTCTGATCTCAAACAAACCCAGCTTAAAAATCGGAGATGGATTTTCTCACCTGGGAAAATGAAACCGTAGGAATCATCTAATGCTTGTCAGACCTTTTGGTTTGGGAACGTCTGACAAGAGGAAATAAACGCCTACTCCCTGAAACTTGAGACTGTTTGTGACAAGCCGAGATTTTCTTTGAAATCTGTTTTTGTCTTTGAATCATTTTATTGGGGGCTCCTTCAACTCTTATCACAATCTATCCATCTATCCATTGTGTCGAGCACATCCGTACATTTGTTGCCATCATCATTCTCAAAACATTTGCTTTCTACTTGAGCCCTTGGTATTAGCTCCTCATTTTTTTCCTCCTTCCTCCCCCACCCTTCCTCCCTCACGAGCCCCTGATAATTTATAAATTATTATTATTTCATGTCTTACACTGTCTGTGTCTATCTTCATCCACTTTTCTGTTGTCCGTGTCCCAGGGAGGAAGTTATATGTAGATCATTGTGATCGGCTTCCCCTTTCTCCCCGACCTACCCCTTCCTCTCCTGGTATCGGTACTCTCATTATTGGTCCTAGGGGTTTATCTGTCCTGGATTCCCTGTGTTTCCAGTTCTGATCTGTACATCCTCTGGTCTCACCGGATTTGTGAGGTAGAATTGGGATCATGATAGTGGGGGTGGTGGTTGAGGAGGAAGCATTAAAAGAACTAGAGGAAAGTTATATGTTTCATCATTGCTACACTGCACCCTGACTGGCTCATCTTCTCCCCACTACCTTTGTGTAAGGATGTCCAGTTACCTACAGATGGGCTTTGGATCTCCACTCTGCACTCCCCCTCATTCACAATGATTTGATTTTTGGTTCTTTGATGTCCAATACCTGATCCTATTGACACCTCATGATCACACAGGCTGGTGTGCTTCTTCCATGTGGGCTTTGTTGCTTCTCAGCTAGCTAGAGGCTTGTTTATCTTCAAGCCTTTAAGATCTCAGATGCTATATCTTTTGATAGGCACCATCAGCTTTCTTCACCACATTTGCTTATGCACCCACTTTGTCTTCAGTGATCTTGTTGGGAAGGTGAGCATCACGGAATGCCAGTTTAATAGAACAGAATGTTCTTGCATAGAGGGAGTACTTGAGTAGAGGCCCAATCTCCATCTGCTACCCTAATACTAAACCTATAAATATATGCATAATCTATTTCCCCACCACATTATATAAATATATTTAGATATCCACATACTTGTATTTAGACCTCTATAAATGCCCTTTGCCTCCTAGTTCTTTCCTCTATTTCCTTTTACTTTCCTCTTGTCATGCTATCATGCTCAGCCTTCATTTGGGTTTCAGTAATTCCTCTCAATTACATTGCCCTTGATCAAACACTACCAGGCCTCCTATACCCTCCTCACCATCAATTTTGGATCAATCTCTGAATTTTGTTGAAAAGTACAAATAAATGTCATTATATTCTAAAACATTTCTAGTTATAGAGTAAAATAATTCTTGCCCTAATCTTCAAGTTAAATTGAATCTCCAGAAAGGGAAACCCAGTGTTTCTTCAAGGACTTTGTGCACCCCTGGTATAGAGTAATATTCCTCAATTGAGAAGCATGGGCCATCACTCTATGACTTTACATTTTATGTAGGCATTCACTTTAACAGAAACTCTCTCAACTCATTGCCGTCTGTCTGATGCCGACTCGCAGTGACCCTCAAGGACGATGTAGACCTGCCCCTGTGGCTTTCTGCGAGTGCACCTCTGTATGGGAGTAGACAGCCTCAAATTCCCCCTGTGGTTTTGAACTACTGAACTCGCAGTTACCTATCTAACGTGTAACCATAACGACAACTCGAATCCACAGGCATTTACTGATAGGGTATGTACTATATTAAGACATATGGCCAGACTCTAGTTTTATATTTGGTTATTATAAAGTACCACTCTTCTGAGACTGATTATCGACACAGCTGCCACACACAGCAGGGGGTCTGTATTTATTATGGATCCCGTAGTTCTATGATTTCTGTGACCTACAGGGCAGTTTTCAGATCGTGACTCCTGCGATCTCAGAGTTGAATGGTAATGTCCTACACCGTGAAAAGAGGTGACTGAGCTTTGCCTAGGAAAAGTAGGTCTGCTTCCTATAATACAATTTTACTTAATGTTTTTGGTAGATATCCTCAATCTGTTTGAGAAAGTTCTATATATTTCTAGATTCCTGAAAGTTTTTATTAATAATGACTGCTGGATTTTATTAAGTGATTTTTCTGCATCTATGGATTATTATAAGAGCTGTAAGAGCCTCCAATAAAACAATTTATTTAAAAGAAAATTTTTAAAAGATTCATTTGTGGAACTACATAGGAAGGAAATTAGCATTCACAGAACTCACCTGTCTAAAATTGAGTGATGGGAGGAATTGGTCACTAAACAGAGTGCTTCAGAGAGAGGAGTCGAGAAGACTAAAGGCATAAATCTGACCGGAACAGTTAAATCTATGTCAGTCGATCCCCGCTGTGATGCAGGATGGACCTGATCTGGTTTCCAAAATTATCTGTATTTTTGGTTTGCATTGTTTTGTTTGCTTTTTGTTCGTTCATAGTAGTGCATCTCAGAGGTGTTATGTCTATGGAGGTCACCCTCTTGAAGCTGTGTTATATGCTGTTCTGTTTTTTGGTGTATAAAACCTGGGAACCCGGGAGAGATGAATCTATAGGGACAGCATGTAGAATAAGGGGTACAGGAGATGGGGTACCGTGGTGGTGGTGGGGAAGGTAAAAGGGAGATGATGTCAAGGGGTCCATGAAGAAAAAGAATGGCTGGAGACTGATTGTGGTCACAATTGTGCAATTCTACTTGACGCTATGGGAATGTGGAATGCTATGTCTTATATATTAAATCCCAACTAATAATAATAAAAAGTATATATTTTGCAAAAAGAAAAATACCGTAGAGCTTTTTCTCTTATGATTTATTAATGTGATTGATAGTATTGATTTTTTAAAATTGTTAAGCTAACTTTACATTTCTGTGTCTCCCAAAATATTTTGTAAAGCTTAACCCTTCTGTCGTTAAGAAATGCATCTTCTTTGTTATGCTAATGACATGGCATTAATGTACATTGATATTGAGATAGAAGCAGGTAAAGCAAGCCTAGGTGGATTGTGGGGACATAGACGCTATGCCATATGTCCTCCCAGTTTAAACTATGAGAACATTCATTTCTGCTTAGTAAAGTCACCCATTTGTAGTATTTATAATATATCAATACCTTATAATGAAGTTATTATAGAACCTATATATTATTCTTTTTGTGTATTGTTAGATTCAATTTGCTAAATTATTTTTTGCTGCTGTTCAAGAGGGCTATTGGCCTACAGTTCTCTTTTCTTTAGTCTATCTTACTTTTACAGCAAGGAAATGGTGAAATGCTTTATCTGTATCCCCTCCTTTTCAAGTTTTGAAACGTTTGTGCATAATTAGTAGTATTTGTTTTCTTAAATATTTTGTAGATTTCACCAGTGAATCCATGTGGGCCTGAAGTTTTATTTCATCAAAGTATTTTTTTTAATTTTTTTTTTATTTTAACAATTTATTGGGGCTGATACAATTCTTTTCACAGTTCATACATATACATACATCAATTGTATAAAGCACATCTGTACAGTCTTTGCCCTAATCATTTTTTTCTCTTTTCTTCTTTTCTTCAAAGTATTTTTTAACCAGAAAATCAATTAATTTAATAAGTATTGGGACTTCCAGGTTATCTATTTCTCCTTGAGTAATCTTTGATAGTTTGTGTCTTTGAAACTATTTTTATTTCTTGCCTAAGTTGTCCCACAAACTTATTTAATATGCATTAGTATGCTTTCAATATATGTAGATTTTGTAGTGTTGTCCTCTCCTCGATCCTAATTTTATCTCTCCCTTTTATTTTCTGACTAGGCTGCTAGAGATATTTTAGCTTGATATTTACAACAAATTGAAACTTAGTTTAGTTGATTTATTTTTCTATTATTGCTCTCTATATTATTATCAGATCCATAGTCAGTGCTCACAGACGCAGCAGTCAAGAGATCATGTATTGCATGAGGAAAATCTGCTGCACAGACCTCTTTAGAGTCTTGACAAGCAAGGAGGTTACTTTGAGGACTAAGGTGTTCCTGACCCAAGCCAGAGTGTTTTCAACTGTCCTGTGTGCATGTGGAAGTTGGACCTTGACTATGGAAGACAGAAGAATGATGCATTTTAATTGTGGTCCTGGAGAAGAATATTAAAATTAACATGAACTGCTAATTGAACAAACTGCTCTGTCTTGGAAGAAGAAGGCCAGTCAAGGATGGAGAGACTTCATCTCATGCACTTTGGACATGTTGTCAGAAGAGACGAGTCCTTGGGGAAAGACATCGTACTTGGTACAGTAGAGTCAGTGAAAAAGAAGAAGGCCTTCAATGAGATGGATGGACACAGTGGCTGCAACAATGGACTCAGTTATAGAAACACCTGTGAGGACCACACGGGACTGGGCAGGGTTCGTTCTCTTCTGCATATGGTCGCTATGGCTTTGAACCAACTAAATGACACCTAACAACATTTTTTTTTTAATCCGTGATCTTCTGCCTTGATCTCCATTAGTTTCTTCTACTTATTTTGAGTTTAAGTTGTTATCTTTCTAGGTTATTTGGGTGGAAACTGAGGTTGTTGATTGAGACCTTTCTTTCTGTCTTTTTTCCTAATTTAGGCATTTAATATTATCAATTTCTCCTTAATACTCCTTAATAGTAGCCTATAGTGTGGGTCTGGGCTGATCAGAGAAACAAATACAGAGACACGTATATTGTATAAGAAAGAGCTTTATATCAAAGAATAATTGTATCTTAAGAAAATGTCCCAGCACAATACAGCTCAAGTTCATAAGCCTGATATTAGCCCATAAGTCCAACACCAGTTCAAAAATCCTTCTTCATACTCACATAGCCACATTCAGTGATGCAAAATACAGGAAGATCACAGACTGGTGGATGCAAAGTCTTGTGGATTCAATGGCGGTGGAAGCATCCTAGCAATGGGTCTCCACGTGACTCCTCTAGCTCTCAGAGTGTGGTTCCTTGTGGCAGTTATATAATCTGTCAACTTGCAAAGCGGTGGAATTTAGCCTGTCAATTGGGTCACAACTTGTTGCATTTGGCATCATTGCATGTGTTGAGCAATCTGAAGAGGAATTCATAGACAGATATCAGACATATGGACTAATATCAGACTTTTGGACTTGGACTTGACCTGGATGTTTTCTCAATCTACAATTGCTCTTTGATATAAAGCTCTTTCTTACACACATATGGGTGTCTATGGACTTGTTTCTCTAGTCAACTCAGACTTCCACACACCTCAACAGGAAAGTGAAGCAGAGAAAGAGCTCTTTCAGCAAGCCTCTGCATGGCTTGTCAACAGGAAGACCAAGGCAGAGAGAGAGTGAAAGTTCCCAGAATCCTCATGAGAAGACTATGTCCACAAGGAGGCATCATCAGGCTGTGATCTACTTTTAGTGTTACTTTGACCCATATAAAATTTAAAATTATGTTAGTTTTCAAGTATTTGGGGATTTTACAGATATCTTTCTGCTATTGATCTTCTTGCGTGTATACACTGAATTGGTCCTCAGGTGAATATTCCAGGGAGACAGTCAGTAGATTTCTAGAGGTCCCTCTCTATGGAGAGCATTACACTCTTATGCCCTGTCCTATGTTTTCTCACCACCTATGGTCTCCTTGGGTCTGAGCTGCATCCCTCCAACTCAGAATGTTTCTTGGAGTCCTCATCTCTAAAAGAGTTTCCTTCGCCCTGGAAGCTCTTTCAAGGCAATTAACTGGGATAAGTAAAGGGCATACCTTATATGTTTCCTGTCTCTCAAAGCTCAATTTCCTTCGTTGACTGGTGTCTAATATCTTGGAAATTATTTTAAACTTGCTGTTAGTGGTTTTATTTTTTGGGGTGGGGGGGGTGGGGAGGTATTTCAGGCACAAAGATAAATCTGATTAGTTTTTCCATCTTAAACAGAAATGAAAGTTTGGATTGTGCTTTTCAACAGTTCTTTTTACTCTTTGTTGTATAGTATCATATGCATCGTGTAAAACGCCACGAGTACAGATGAAGTATATAGGGCAAGAGCCTGAATGCCTGAGTTTTAATGTCCTGTGCTTCTCACTCAAACTCACTGGCATTCTGCCAACACCAACTCATAGCAACCCTATCAGACAAGGTAGAACTCCCTCTGTGAATTTCCAAGATGGTAACTCTTTACTGGAGCAGAAAGCCCCATTTTTCTCCTGGGAGCTTCAAGCTAATTGTGAATTTCAACGAGTAACCACTATGGCACCCAGGCTCTTCCCGTGCCTAGAATACCAACCTATGCATCCTGAGGAAGCCTTGAACTCCAGTGAAGGTTAGTCGTCTGTGAGTGAGCATTGCCATTTAATAATGAGCATGTGTACTGTACTCAGAGATTTATAAAACTCATTCAATTCTCATAAAACAATTAAGAAAATATTATCTAATCCTCACAACATTTCTATAAGATAAGTTTTAGTAACTCTAATTTACTTCATGAGAAAACTCGACCTTTTCCCAGGACATTCAGCTGGTAAGTACTGAATATTCGGGTCCATACAATCCATGAGCTATCTATTACTGCTATAAACCTCACAGGTTTGTAAACATTAAGAGAAATAATAAGCAAAATTATATTACAAACAATTGGTAATAATTCACTCTGAGTGAATTATTCTCTTATACCTCTAAATAAAAAAACTTAAAACTAGCATGCTTGACTTCTAAATTACTTAATTTGTTTATGTGGTAGTCTGGGTAGACTAGAGAAACAAATTCATGACCACTCATACATTTATGAGAAAGAATTTTATATATAAGAGCAATTGAATATTGAAAAAATATCCCAGTACAGTCCAGATCAAGTCCATAAGTCTGATATTAGCCCATATGTCTGATACCAATTTATAAAGTCCTCTTCAGATTCACAAAACAATGAAGTCAAATTCAGGAAGATCACAGGCCAGTGGGTGGAAAGTCTTGTGGATCCAGTGGCGGTATCGTCTCCATGTAGCTCCTTCAGCTCCAGGGCTCTAGGACAGCCCCATGTGTCTTGTCAACAGGAATGTCTCACAGGGAGTGAACGAGTGTCCCACCTCCAGGGAGCCAGCCATTTATCTCCTATGGGCTTCCAAATGAGGTCCTAAAGCTGCCACATGATTGACAGGCGAAACGCCACTCCCTCACTCTTAATACTCTCAAATTGACAACAGAACATGTAACTACCACAGTTTATCAATTATTGTGGATTATAAACAAGAAGAATTAGAAGTTTACTTCATTGATCTGCTAAAAGTGTATTTCTCCTTATTGTCTTAAATCAAGACTGCAACAATGCAGAGCCCGGTTCAATTAATCCGTTGGTTTTCTATACGTTGCTAGTTTTGGAAGGACCAACATAAAGAAAATGCTGTATCTTGTCATCTGCTTATCAGACACAGCTGGAAGAGTAAGTCCATTCTGCCTCCCGCGTCAAACGTCAGGCCAGCTGAGGGCCTCTGTTCCACGGGGGAAAGAGTATGATTTGACATGATCCAGGCTATGTACGCTTAGGCAGACTTGTGGATTGTTTCACATTTTGTTGTAAACAGTTTGAAAATCTGCAGTCATGTCTGAGGTTTCTTGTGCAGGGGAGGGTGGCCTGGGGTGTGTTTTTGTTGAATGGAATGAATGGCTTTTGCTCACAAGAGGGGACAATTAGTCTACTCCTTTCTGTCTAAGAAAGAAAGCTGACTTTCCACTTTTAACAAAGGACTCTCAGACTTTTCCTTCTTAAGTGACCCAAGACACAAAGTTGGGGTCACTAGAGAGAGAAAACAATGAGGGACTTTATAGAGTAAACAAATAAAGCAAACTTAGAGGACTGTCCTTGTCTGATGCTTTGGGGTTTAGGTTTCATGTTTTCCACTCAGGTAGCCCAGCTAGTGGCACCCATCAGTTACAGTATATTCCATGTGCTCTTGAAATTCCGAGTTCCAGCCATCTGGAAGGACTAGAGTGAGAAAACAGAAAGCTATTTATTTTTCTACTTTGGAAAGGAAATTCTACTGGTTTGTTGGTTGGGTTTCTCTTTTGCTTCTAGACCCTGTCAGAAGAGAGCATGCATAGAATGGACTCCTGCCTGTCAGTTACCTTTGGTCCTACAAACCATCTCATGCTAGGCAGAATGTGTCTCAGAACACAATGTCAAGGAAACGGAACCATTTCTTCCAACTAGAAAATGCAATATGTAGATTAAGAGGTCAGTGCTGACACACTAATTAAAAATGTTTCTGCTGAGATAACCCTGAGCCATTATCTTTTCAATTATTCATTCTACTGTTAAAATTTTTTTTCTTGTGCTCCATGATATATTCCAGGTCTTTTGATAAGCAGCCACTGGGAATTCTGGTGCAACCATAAGTCTTTCCCAAAGAGATCTAATTTAAACTTGCTTATTTTCTGTTTGGAAAGTTTCTGCAGACAACTAATGCAGTTCAGGAAGTAGATGGGGGCAGTATAATTCCTTCTGATTGTCTATGATTCAATAGAAGAGACAAATTTCTTTCTTCTTCATGTTTTAGTATCCAGTTCAGAGCCTGAGTATTAGATACACAATACAGGGTTTTTCACTTGAGTAAATGATGAGGACTTGCTTGGTTAGTTTGCAGGAAAAAATCACAAGGAAAGAATAGAAAGCTAAATGCATGTTCCTGGAGAGAAAAAGATCTTATAATGATTCAGAGTAAATTTCTAAATTCTCTCTTAGCCTTATGAGTCCATCATTTTTGTCAACATATTTCATTGGATTTAGGTTGTAGCATGTCTAAGGATCTAATTAACAGTCTTCCTCTTGATCTTGCTGCTAATTTACTTCTGAGCAAAACAGAGAAAGAACTCCGCTGTTAGGTTTTCATCAGTTTAACGTTAGCAGAATCTTACTGAACCAAATATGAAGTGATTGTTTAAGTCTGAAGTGATTCCTGCTAACACATATGAACTCTAGAATCTATGGAAAGACAATAAAAAATGTTCATCCGAAGCCATCATTCATCACCAGTGTGTCTACCTTTTCCTCTTAAGATTTGGTCCATTGGGATCCCACACTTGGCAGATTTTATGCACTTTCTGAAGAATGTTTTTAAAATCTAGTGCTATGAACTGTAGCATTGATTAAGCCAGCTGTGTATTTTTCTCCCACACTCATAGTTTTAGAAAATAAAGATGATGATTGACATTGAATATTATAAATAATCCCATGAGTGAGGTATTTGGAGATAAAGCACATGGGACCCCTGCCCAGCCAGCCTTGCATTCGCCCTACATTATATCTGTTCTGTGGAAACGCCTTGTCTCTAGTTGCTCACCCATGTGTCTTTCCCCACTTCTTATTACTCTCTACCTTGTCCTCATTTTACATCATTATGCCAGTGGACTACAAACACCTGTCGTTGTTAAGTGTTGTATCCCGGCGCTCCCCAAGGAGCATAAGTGCAAGTGTCATTGGACTCCACTGTACCTGCAGTCGTAGCAGATAACAGAATGGCAGAAGCTGTGTCTTTCTGACATAGCTACTTTCTGACATAAATTTATGTCAGTGTCCTCAGACAAGACCTTAGGAGCAGAGACTGAAATATCCTTCCAAGGCCCACCATCAGCGACTGCATGCATTTCACTGCAGTCCTGCATGAACAGAGAACAGCTGTCCTCAAATGCCACCTGCTCCAGGACGACTTGTTCTGTGACCCTGAACAAGTAACTAATCTTTTTCTGGGCCCTAATTTTTTATCTGAAAAGGGCAGATGGACATCGTACTTATTCCATAGGACTGTTGTGAAAGTTCCACAGATACAGGAAGACAACACCGCATTGTCTAGAACTCAAGGGGCACTCAGTAAACGTTAACTATGGCTGAAACGGCTGCTGCTAAGATATCTTATGCTAAGAAGCTGGGAGAGCACAGATACTCAGCAGCAGAGACTTCAGAAAGAAGAAGATAATCCAAACCAGGGTTCCAAGCTAGCTAACCAGCCCAGGAGCAGTCCCAGGTACTAGCTGCATCTTAAGTGATGTTCTCGCTTTTACCTCTCCATGATCTAATATTCATTCAATCTATATAGAACTCACAGACAAAACCCATGATTAAAGGGATTATTAAGGAATACAATGTCAGTGAGAAGGTTTTTGGGTGGAGTTGTTTATCAGGACATGTTAGAAAGTTATTTCAGGTCTCCTAACAAATGCCCAAAGGAGCACACCCTCTGCTGTAAGTCTCAACTGAAGGCATTTAGCCTAAATTGTGGCTCTGGAAAACCAGCTCCATGGATTAAGTGCCTCGAGGCACTCCAATTCTGTAAGCCTTAGCCCAAAGGAACTCAGACACTCAGTGCCATTTCCTTGGGTCAGCAAACCTAGCTTCCCCAAAACCCCCACTCCACAGGCCAGCACAAAGGCACTCCATGGGTCTATTTGTCCACCACTCTTTTCCATGCACTAGCTCTTGGTTCTGCTGCTGCTCTTCTGATATTATATCGTCTTTTGGTTCCAGGAGGTACACAACACAGGAATTGCAGGTCCAAAGGTCATGCTCCACTACTGGCTTTTGCTGGTAAAGAGGCCCCCCTCCTCCTGCTTCTCAGTGGCTCATTTTATACATAGCAGAATGGCATGCCGAGGAATCCTGCTCACCGTTTCTCAGGTGAGCCCTCTCCGTGTCTTCTCCCTCTTTCTTCCAGACCCATGCAGGGGAAGGTCGTATGATGGCAGTATAGACCCATGCAGGGGAAGGTCATATGATGGCGGTATAGACCCATGCAGGGGAAGGTCGTATGATGGCAGTATAGACCCATGCAGGGGAAGGTCGTATGATGGCTGTATAGACCCATGCAGAGGAAGGTCGTATGATGGAGTATAGACTCATGCAGGGGAAGGTTGTACGATGGCTAGAAGAGTCATAATAAATAATTCACTTCTCCTGCACCTGAAATACCCACACCCTCCCCAACACACATGTATTTTTGTATTTTGTCTGATTCTGGCTCATAACCTCAGCTTTCCTTTCTCAGCGTCCTTCCTTCCTCTGGTTTGACACAAAATAAAACCAGACATGCTTCTTTTAGCCTTTCCAGTACAGAAGCCTTTACATGATTATTTTTGTGGGAAGATGAATATGAATGAGAAGGAAAGAGCTCATTTTCAATTCCCTTGTTTCAGTCAGATAGAAGCATGGCTTTAGTGTCCTGGTGTTGCTCCCAGAGTTATTCAGGATGTGCTGAGGACCATTTAGAAGGCAGACCGAACATTTGTACTCAGGAAGGGGAGGTGAATGACTGAGAATTGACATTCCTGCCTGAGTAGAAGAGGAGTGTGGGCCAACAGCATGTCCTACACAGCATCTTTCTCCCAACCTTTCCCCCTCACTCCCTAGATTGGAACATCACGGTCTTTGAATTGTAGGCTGTCTCTTTGTTTCTTAAAGGCATCCTTGTTCCATGATTTAAGACTCTTATGCATGAGAAAGGTTTTTTCAGCAGAAAAATGCAGCACACTTTTTACAAGTGATGTAATGCATTGGCCATGATAGTTCAACTTTGTCAAGGGTTACATATTTCATTTTGCAAAGAAGAATAACCTTTGGCAAATGACATCTGCTTTATTTCAGAATACAAAATGCATTGCTTAAGCAAAGAAATTTGATTGGTCAAGGGCTGCCTAAATTATTTCACCTCCACCTCCAGATTAACTCCTTGACATTGCCCATCCCCTACCCCCACCGCCCCACCAAAACAGACAAACAAAGCGTTCTGTAATATGTTTTTGGAGCCTACAGTATGCCGGATATTATGTGGGGTTCTCTCGCATAGTCACTTTCAGAACAAACTTCTATTCTCCATTCTTCCACTCTACTTTTTTTAAAACCAATATTTAGAGTGGGGATAACTTGGAAAAAGGAAGATTGAAATTGACATTATATCAATTCACGTGGAAAAATCAACATTGGAGCCAATGTCTTTGGAATGGAAAGAAAAGACAGATTAAAGTACTTACACTTATACTAGATATACAGCCATGGTGGTATATTATGTGTTTGGCTGTGATCTGCTTGGTGTTATATTTGAAATCCTATGCAGTTCTAGGGGAGAAAAGCAGGTACAGCCTCAGCAACCCACAGGGATTTCCTGAGAGTCAGCATTGACTTGATAGCTGTGTTAGTCGGGGTTCTTTAAAGAAACAAATCCACAGAAGCTCATGTATAAGACAGAGTTAGATATACAGGTTAAGTGTGCATCAAAAAAACATCCCAACTCAGTGCTGCCCAAGCCCACAAATCCAAAATTAACCCATAGGTCCAACATCAATCCACAAAGTCCTCCTCCATCTCACAAAACAGATGCAATGATGCCGACGGCAGGAGGAAAGCCGAGTCAGTGGATGTGTAAGCTTCTAGGTGCTGGCAGGAGTCTCCACACCGGTGCTCCAGCACCCAGGGCTGCATCGGGGTAGGTCCACGCGACTTCTCCTTGGGGATGTCTTGCAGGAAGTGGCTAAGGTAGCTGCACCCTGGTCTGATCATCAGAAAGCAAGAGACCCGAGAACTAGAAAGGTGAGGCTCACGGAGCCATTTATCTCTCTGCCCTTCAATTAACCCCACATGTGTTTATTGGCCAGGTTGGCGCAATAAACTAACTACCTCAATGGCATAACAACATCCCGATAATCCTTCCATTTCTTTGAACCACCCTTCCCGGCCCCTCCCCTAGCCCTGGCTTCCTCGCAGTTATCAAAGTCTTGTCTATTGGTGTATAAACCACATTTCTTCTTCTTTGTTTTGGCTTCTAACAATGGTAATATTAAATATTGACCTTTAGCAGATTGACTGAGTTTGCTAAGCATAATGTTCTCTAGTTTTTTCCATGTTTAAGAGAATTGGCATTGTTTTTACTGATATATTAAATTCCATAGTATGACTGTAGTAGAGCTTGTATAAAAACCTCTATAGTTGAGGATTTTAGTTGTTTCCATATGCTTGTTCTTATGGAAATTGCTAATAATGATGTCTTTAAAGAGAGCCAGGGACATATGTAAAATATATATATATATATATATATATATATATGGTTTTTAAACTCACACTTCATCGTAACCCTAGTCTAAGAACAATGAGTTCTTATGACATGGCTATACTCAATACCTAAAGAGAAGTGGTCACTAAAGATTTGAGTATATCAAAGTGTAATGAAGAAACCACGAAGTGATCAGTAAAGATATGAATGTTATATCAAAATGTAGTGAAGAAGCCAAATATTACCTGCCTATCAGAAAGAATAGCATCTGAGGTTTGAAAGGCTTGTCTGGAAACAAGCAGCCATTTAGGTGAGACGTCAGCTTAGTTTATGGGAAAGAAACACACCAATCTGTGTGATCCAAGAACTGTAAATAATAAAATCCAAACATTGAAGAGGGAATGGTATTAGAGCTTAAAATCTGAACATCCAGTTTGCAAAAGACTGGATGACAATGAACAACAAAACCCATTCTCAGGGTCCCCCATGCGGAGTCAGTCTCTGGTGAAGCCCCGTGGACTGTGAGTCATAGATGGGAAAGTCTTTGTCACCAGAGTACATTGAAGGGTGTATTGCTGCAGGTGACAAGTTGTGATACTTTGTCATTGATCTCTCTCTGGATGCAATGTACAATTGCTCCAGTTTTTAATATTTTCTGTCTTGTTGGAGATTGAGGTTTTTCTCTGTTTCATTCTGTCATTATTGTTGGTCCATTTGTATGTTTTCCTGTGTAGTAGGGGGTATCCTCTCTATGCCCACCTTCAAAATGAAAAACAACAACAACCAAAAAAAAAACAAACCCTCCGCTGGGCAGTTTTGTAGTATACATTTTCCCCTGTTAGGCAAGCATCCAGCACCTCACTCCAGGTTAGTGCACCCAGTGGAGTTGCCTGGGAAGGTTTTCTCTCCAGTGAGCAATTTATCCTTTGCAAAGCCTTTTCTCATACACCGTTCTCCTTATTATTACGAAGCCAGGTGCTGGTCCCCAAGTGTTTTCTTCCTCCCCTCCCCCCATAGCTACTGTGCTGCCCCTGGCCTTTGTCTTCCTCTGAGCATCCCCGCTGCTGTCAGGTATGAGAACCGTACTTAAGTGCTTACGTAAGAACGTAGGCTCACTGGGGACATTCGGAAATGACTGGGCAACTACTATTCCAGACCAGAAGCGAAACTTGTGCATCAGAAAAGGTGACTGATACACATACCAAAAGACTATGGCTGCACAAATACCAGAATTCAATCAGATAAAACAGTTGAAGGAATTTCTCAGAACCTGGAGATATCACAGGAAAAGATGCAAAACCTGAAGATACCACCAGTTCAGAGTATTGCTTACAGAAATATTTTTAATGATGCAACGAATATCCATGAGGTTGTAGGAATATCATATCCAGCAGAATGCAGTTCTAGCAGCCAAAGCGAGACCCCTGGGTCAACCACGATAGCGAAGCCCCGATGGGTGGATTTGGGATGTTATGTTGCTGACAATTGTTGAACTGGAAATGAGGATTTGTATGTTAGAATGCCTGAGGACCAAAAGCCTCAAAACCGTCTGGCAAATGGAAACCACTGGGGAAACAAACTTGTTATGAACCAGGAATAAACCGAAGGTTTTGTTCAGTAGAAATGTTAAGCTACAACGCTTGCTCGGGCCTTCAGATTCAGCATGTTGGCCAAATGATTAGAAAACTAAACCATTGTTTCTTCAGTTGTGAGTGTTAATTTTAAAGCCAACTAAATTTTCAATCCGTATGAGGTAGAAAAAAAATTACTGAAAATAAATGGACAGGATAATTTCAGACAGAATCATTCTCTAAGTATCCCTGTTCATTTGCATCTGCCCCAAATTCCTGATAAATACATAAAACAATTAGTTTCTTTTAAAAATGTTCAGGTGCTATTAAGAAGTTTTTTATTAAGAATTCAGATGCTATGCTCATTTTCCATACTTCTTTTTTTTAAAAGCATTTTATTGGGGGCTCATACAACTCTTACCACAATCCATGCATACATCCATGTGTCAAGCACATTTATACATTTGTTGCCATCTTCATTTTCAAAACATTTTCTTTCTACTTGAGCCCTTGGTATCAGCTCATTTTTTCCCCTCGCTCCTCCACCCTCCTTCCCTCGTGAACCCTTGATAATTGATAAATCTTGTTGTTTATCAGCCAGGAGTGCTTCCAGAGAAATAAAATAATAAATATGGGCTTCTTAAATTGGCTCTCCAGCCTGACTAGTCTTAACACTAGTAATGCTACTTCAACACCCCAAGCATGGATAAGTCCACTACTCTTCCTACTCCATGGTGTGAACTAGCAAAGATAATACCTAAAGTAGCACCACCGATAGATGAGATGCTGGTTAAAGGAGAGGCTCTGAGTGATCGTATGTTTGATATTTTCCAGGACTTTTGTAAGATGACAAGTATAGGGAAGTTGGTTGGCTGGTCATTCTTACAATGGAAAGTGTGATTAAGGAGAGGGATGGTCCCAGAGCCTCAAAAGCACGCCTCGGGTGCTGATTAACGGATCTGAAAACTTCCATCTGTGCTACAAAGGAGAGCCTTCTCTCCTCTAGTAAAAGAGCTGACATTGCTGAGAACCAGGCCCAGAGTCTCATTATGCGAGTGGCTGAATTACAACGGCAGCTGAATTGCAGATCTACAGCAGTTTGAAACCAAAGTAAGGGCATTGATTGGGGAAAATTGGGGCCTTGCAATATGGGATGGGAACATATGGGCTGATGATACAAAAGAGGAGGATATTGAGCCCTTAGAAACAATTGACCCACCCCAGTCAATAGATCCACCCCTCCCAGCTGAAAGTATTAATTCACAATCCACACCTGAGCAGATTAGCCAAACTATTCAAGTTAATATGCCAAGTGGGGCTGCAGCAGTAGCATTGCCTGAGAGAGATGGCTTACAAGATATTGCTGAGAGCACCCAGGAAACACCCTCACCACCCATTATTTATGCTAGATCTGTCTCAGAAAGCTCCTAAAGGTGAGGTTGAGATGATTACCCAAGAAGAAGCGTTCTATATACTCATAAAGATCTGCTTGAGTTTTCAAATACGTGCAATCACAAGCCTGGGGAATACCCCTGGGAATGGTTACTAATTGTGTGGGTTACTGGTACAAAAATGTGGTATTAGACGGTCTGAGTTTCTGGATTTGGGACCTCCTATGCACAGACGCTTCTTTCAATGTCTCTGTGAGAGAGGCTAAGAGAGGATCTAATTCTTTATTTGGTTGGTTAAATGAAGCATGAACTGCCAGACGACCTAGATTGGACCAACTTTAATACCTGACGACCTTGGTACATTGTAGAGGAAGGCATCCAAAAGCTTAGAGAAACTGGTATGTTGGAATGGATCTGTCAGGATATTCCCATAGACCCAAAAAGGGGGTGTTCTGGGGACATACCCTTTACCACAACCAGAAGAAACAAGTTTGTGAAATGGGCCCCAGCATCTCTTAAGACTCCTATAATTGCTATTCTATGTGCACCAGGATGAACAGTGGGCACAGCCCTAAGCGAACTCCAACATTTGGCCACAATGGGGCTGATTGGTTCCCATGATGGTAGAGGGCTGGTTTCAGCACTGAATCAACAGAGACAGAGAAGGCATGGTTATAAAAGACAACAAGTTTTCAGTAGTAATCAAAGCAGTCTGTCTCGTGTGGAATTATGGCATTGGCTACCTAGCCACGGTGTCCCTAGGAATGAAATAGATGGGAAACCTACTAAATATTTACGTGATCTATATAGGCGAAAGAATTGTAGATCAGGTGAACAGCAGAATAGACAGTCAGGATCGCTCAATTCATTCCCAGGCCTGAGTCAGTTTACAGACGCACAACCCCTTGAATGAGGGGGAGGCCGGGTCCCTTGTAAGGAGGACCCTGCTATATCACTGCAGGTCTATACTGTTAGTCTTTCTTCTAGCCTTCCCCAAAGGGACCTGCAGCCTTTCACAAGAGTGACTATTCATTGGGGGAAAGGAAATAATCAAACTTTTGGGGGATTACTGGCCACTGGCTCAGAACTGAAACTAATTCCAGGAGACCAAAGTGTTTTGAAGGCCCTTCAGTCAGAGTGGGGGCTTGTGGAGGTTAAGTTATCAATGGAGTTTTAGCTCAGGTATGACTCATTGTGGGTCCAGTGGTCCCCCGGACCCATCCTGTGGTTATTTCCCCAGTTCCAGAATGCATCATTGGAATAGACATACTTAGTAACTGGCAGACTACCCATATTGGATCCTTGAAATGTGGAATAAGGGCTATCATGGTAGGAAAGGCCAAGTAGACACCATTAGAACTGCCATTGCCTAGGAAAACAGCAAACCAAAAGCAGTACTCCATTCTTGGAGGGATTGCAGAGATCAGTGCTACCATCAAAGCACTGAAAGATGCAGGGGTAGTGATTTCTACCACATCCCCATTTAACTCACCTATTTGGCCTGCAAAGAAGACAGATGGGTCCTGGAGAATGACAGTGGATTATCATAAACTTAACCAAGTGGTGACTCCAATTGCAGCTGCCGTTCCAGATGTGATTTCATTGCTTGAGCAAATGAATTCTTCTCCTGGTACTTGGTATTCAGCTATTGATCTAGCTAATGCCTTCTTGTCAATACCAGCCTTGAAGGACCGCCAGAAGCAGTTTGCCTTCACCTGGCAGGGGCAACAATATACTTTCACAACTCTGTCCCAGGGAAACATCAACTCTTCAGCTCTGTGCCATAATTTAGTCCGAAGGGACCTTGACCACCTGTCTATTCCACAAAATGTCACACTGGTCCATTATATTGATGACATTATGCTGATTTGACCCACTCAGCAGGATGTATCAAAGACTCTAGATTCATTGGTACAATATCTGTATACAAGAGGTTGGGAAATTAACCCAATGAAGATTCAGGTACCCTCCACATCAGCAAAATTTCTAGGGGTCCAGTGGTGTGGGGCATGTCGAGATATTCCTACTAAAGTGAAGGATAAGCTATTGAATTCAGCGTCCCGAAAGACTAAAACAGAGGTACAATGCCTAGTGGATCTCTTCGGATTTTGGAGGCAACGTATCCCTCACTTGAGGGTTCTACTTCGACCTATTTATCAAGTGACACGAAAAGCCTCCAATTTTGAGTGGGTCCCAGAACAAGAAAAGGCTCTTCAACAAGTTCAGGCTGCTGTGCAAGCTGCTTTGCCACTGGGACCATATGATCCAGCTGACCCAATGGTGCGAGAGGTGTCAGCTGTAGATAAAGATGCAGTGTGGAGTCTTTGGCAGACCCCTACTGGTGAATCACAGTGTAGATCATTGGGATTTTGGAGTAAGGTCCTGCCATCCTCTGCAGACAACTACTCCCCCTTTGAAAAACAGCTGTTGGCCTGTTACTGGGCTTTGGTGGAGACTGAATGCCTCACCATGGGCCACCAAGTCACCATGAGGCCTGAACTACCTATCATGACCTGGGTATTGTCTGACCCATGTAATCATAAAGTTGGACGTGCGCAGCAACACTCCATTGTTAAATGGAAGCGGTATATACGAGATCGGGCCAAAGCAGGACCTGAAGGAACAAGTAAGCTGCATGAAGAAGTGACCCAAATGCCCACAGTCTCCACTCCTGTCATATTACCTTCTTTCTCTCAGTCTGCAGCTATCACCTCCTGGGAAGTTCCTTATCATACTTTAACTGAAGACCAAAAAAGTCATGCTTGGTTTATGGATGTCTCTGCACGATATCCAGGTGCCACTTGTAAGTGGACAGCAGCAGCACTACAGCCCCTTTCTGGGATCTCCCTAAAGGACAGTGGTGAAAAGAAACCTTCCCAATGGGCAGAACTTTGAGCAGTGCACCTGGCCGTTCAGTTTTCATATAAGGAAAGTGGCCAGATGTGAGACTGTATACTGATTCATGGGCTGTGGCTAATGGCTTGGCTGGATGGTCAGGGAATTGGAAGGACCATGATTGGAAAATTGGTGACAAGGAGGTGTGGGGAAGAAGTGTGTGGATAGACCTCTCTGAATGGGCCAAGAAAGTAAAGTTGATTGTATCTCACGTGAACGCTCACCAAAGGATTACCTCTGAAGAGGACTTTAACAATCAAGTGGATAAGATGACACGCACTGTGGAGACTGGTCCTCCTCTTTCCTCTGCCACTCCTGTCATCACCCAATGGGCACATGAACAAAGTGGACATGTTGTCAGGGATGGAGGTTATGCATGGGCACAGCAACATGGATTTCCACTCACCAAGGCAGACTTGGCCACTGCCACTGCTGAGTGCCCCATTTGCCAGCAGCAGAAAGCAACATTAAGTCCAAGATATGGAACCATTCCTCAGGGATTTCAGCCAGCAACTTGGTGTCAGGTTGATTATATAGGACCACTTCCATCATGGAGGGGACAGCATTTTGTTCTTACTGGAATAGACACCTTCTCTGGATATGTATTTGCCTTCCCTGCACATGATGCTTCTGCCCAAAGTACTGTTCGTGGACTTACAGAATGCCTCATCCACCGGCATGGCATCCCACACAGCATTGCTTCAGATCCAAGAACTCATTTCACAGCAAATGCAGTGCGGGAATGGGCCCATTCTCATGGAATCCACTGGTCATGTCATGTTCCTCATCATCCTGAAGCTGCTGGCTTGATAGAATGGTGGAATGGGCTCCTAAAGACACAATCGCGGGGTCAACTAGGTGGCAACAACTTGCGGGGCTGGGGCAATGTTCTCCAGGAAGCTGTATACGCTCTAAACCAGCAGTCAATATATGGTGCTGTGTCTCCAATAGCCAGAATTCATGGGTCCAGGAACCAAGGGGTGGAATCTGGAGTGGCACCACTCACTATTACTCCTAGTGATCCCCTTGCAGCATTTTTGCTTCCTGTCTCAGCAACCCTGTGTTCCTCAGGCCTGGAGGTCCTAGTCCCGAAGGAAGGAACTCTCCCACCTGGAAACAGCATGGATTCCGCTGAACTGGCAGCTGAGAATGTCCCCTGGCCACTTTGGGCTTCTCATGCCTTTCGATCAACAGGTCAGGAAGGGTGTCACTGTACTAAGCAGTGTGATTGATCCTGATTACCAAGGAGAAATTGGACTGGTGTTACATAATGGAGGTAAAGAAGAATATGTCTGGAATCCAGGAGATCCCATCAGCTGACTCAGTGTTACCATGCCCTGTGATTAAAGTAAATGGTAAGTTACAACAACCCAATCCTGACAGGACTTATAATGACCCAGACCCCTCAGGAATGACCCAGGTCTGAGTCACCCCACCAGGCAAAAAACCCCAGCCAGTTGAGGTGCTTGCTGAGGGCAAAGGTAATACAGAATGGGTAGTAGTAGTAGAAGGTAGTTTTACCTGTCAATTATGACCATGTGATCAATTGCAAAAGCAAGGTTTGTAATTGTCAATGTATTTTCTTTTTATGTAGTTATTGCATATCTTTCCTTTGTTCGGGTATATCAGATACAATTGGACTCAGTGTGTTTTCATTTATATGTATGTTAGATGATTGATGATAAGTATAAGTATGATTTCATCAGTGTCTGAAAATTATACAAGTATATATGGCTAAAGAATTGTGTACAGGTGCCAGGTTGGCAAGGGGTGGATTGAGATAGTTTATTGTGCCAGCCTGGCCAATAAACACAAGTGGGATTAATTGGAGGGCGGAGAGATAAATGGCTCGCCTTTCTTGTCTCTCACTCTTTGTTCATCGGACCAGTGTGCTGCTGCCTTGCTTGTTCTGTGCCTCAATTTACAGGCTACACTACCTGTGGGTCACCTAGCCTGTGGACTGTGTCGCTGTAAGTTGAGGTCCCTTTAAAAACCACACAATTGGAATTTACATCTCTTGAGCTGGGGACTGACTGTTGGTGACCTGGCTGACAGTTGCTGTTTGCTGCCTGGGCTGGGCTAGCCTAGCTCTCTCTACAGAGGATTATCTGGCGGCCCTCAAGACTTGAAGGACTGCCTGTGTCTCACAACTCTCTCACAGGAGTGAGTAGCACTGAGCCATTTGTACTGCTTTATAATTTAACAGTTCATTTCTTGTGTTATATACTATTTATCTTTATAAATATAAATATATATGTAAAAAATTATCAGCAATCTAGTTTTATCTCTCTAGAGAACCCTGTCTAACACACTTGTTATTTACATACTGCTTAGATGAGCTGGTTTTGTTTGGCTTGGTTGGCTGATTTAGTTCTTTATTGTTGGAAATATTTAGAAGCCTCTTGTTAGAGCAGATGAAAATTACATGCTTTGATGTGGATTTCTTTTCATTTATCATGCTAAATCTAATTAGACTTCTCAAACTAGCAATTTGTCTTGCCATTTGTAAAGGGTTAAAATTTTATGATAGGTTTACTAATATAGGATAAAGTCACAGGTTAAAAAGTCACTTTTAGATTTTCTTTATTTCTCTTTAGAATCACTGCTTACCATCCCACTTAATTGAATGAAGTAGTTAGATTAGGAGAATGGGAAGACATTTCTTAATCAATAGTGTGATTATGAGGTTTCTTAGCTAAGATTTTTAAAGTGTGTTATAAAATAAGAGCTTCATTGAGCATGAAAGGAAAAGCAAATTAAGACTTCCCTGGTGAGGTTATGTAACGAACAAGGTCTGTCGTGTTACCTAGCACAGGCAGGAAATACTTTTCCATTCAACAAAATGGATGACATCCCTTAGCAATTTATATGCTTCCCAAGTGAGAACAGTATGTTCAGTAACAGTGTGTCATGGAATTTTTCTCAGTTCCTTAGTACAATCTCACATTTCAGCAGTGAATAGGCATCATTCACTCTAAGATAGAGGAATGGTGAGATTTGCATTCTGAATGGTAAGAATTGAAACTTGATTGGGGTGGGCATTAGCATAACCTTTAGGAAAATGTTGGTATTTACTCTATAAACCATTTATTAGTGCCAGTTATTCATCATTGTCTCTCGCTAGAACTACAGGGAAAAGAAACCTTTCTAAGCGAATAATGAGCACTAGAATTAAGGGTTACTTAAATTTCTTTAATCATGCATATACAGTCATTTGTTCTATGGAAACTCCACCTCCTTTATTGTACATTTAAAGAAAGTTATCAGTTCTACGCATTAATTTTTGTATAATTGACATAACTTTATGAAGCAACTTCATTTTCTTTTGCCCATTTTTAACTAACATCTTTGAAACTTCCAGCCATCAAGTCAACTCTGACTTATAGCAACTCTATCAGACAGAGTAGAACTGCCCCTGTACTTTCTGAGACTGGGAGTAAAAAGTCTCCTCTCTCTCCCCTGGAGTGGCTGGCTGTTTTGAATCGTTGACTTTATGGCTAGCAGCCTAACACATAATTGACTGCACCAGCAAGGCTTCTCCTCCTCGACGAAGATAGTGTTCATCTGCCTGACTTACACTTGGACCACACTTGCAGCGGCGTTAGCGGCTATTTGCTTCTCTCTTCATTTGTTTGGTCAATGCGCCTTATGAGGATCATTGTCCTACTCTAATGATTAAGTTAATCTGTAAGACAGATGTGCCCACAGAGTCTATGAAGTTATGCAGTGAAGCAAGCCCTGAACTCAATGCATGGAAAAAAAAAGTATGCCATTTGAGGGAAAAATCCTCTGTGACTTAGGAAGAAAAAGACAACCACCCAGTAGAAAGAAAATCAATAAAACAAATCAGAAAGCATTTCACAGCAGAAGAATAAATGGCATATAAAGGTACTTAATTTCATGCAAATTAAAACCACGAGTTACACCATTGCCATAAGATGCTCGACAAAACCAAGTGTTAGTACTACACGAGGCCATGAGAACTATTTTACACTGCTAGTAAGTGTAAATTTGTATAATCTTATGGAAAACAATTTGCCATTACTCAGTGAAATTAATATTTGCATTGATTCAGAAGCGGGCGTGTCCGAGTAGCACTGTACCCTCTTGGGATTCCATGGCAGGTAGGGCTGGAAGAAGATCATCTGGACTTTCTGTTGAGCCAAGTCTAAAGGAACTCAAACCTCCAGCCCTCTGAGAGCGCCCAAGCTCCTCCACTGTAGGCGCTCCCAGGGATCCCGAGCAATTGCCTTTAAGTCAGCGTGTCTTCATATGCCAACACTCCAACAATTCGATTCTTAGGCGTGAATCTTAGAAAAATCGTGCACGTGTGTAGCAGAAAACACATATTAGAATCTTTCTGTTAGTATAGTGTATAACAGTGAAAAGAGTGGAAACAACCTGAATGTCCGTGTGCTGTTGGTGCAATAAACAAAATTAGGGTGGACTCATGCACTGAAATCTATCTAGCTGTAAAAATTAATGTATCGTAACTATATGTGTCAGGATGAATCCTGTAAATGATAGAAAAAAGTAAAATAAAGTCTCAAAATATATATGCAAACATGGAATTTATATAAAGCTAAAATTTTGGTTAGGTGAAACATTCATTTTGCAGGGTTACACACATGATTAAACTGTAACGAAAAACAAAGGAGTAATTAACAAATAATTTAAAAGGGTAGGTTCTGGGTATAATCACACACAGACACAGGGGAGGGGGTGGACAAATAAATAGCCATGTTCTGTTTGTTCAGTATCATTTTAAATAGTTTTATTGGCATATAATTCACATATCATACAATTCAGTGGTTCAGTCATATTGAGAAGAGTTGTACAAGCATCACTAAAGCCAATTTTAGAATATGTCGTTCTTTCTTATACTCATTGTTATTAGCTCTCTATTTCCCCAATCACCCCTGCCATACTCCCAAGAAACCATTAATCCAGGTACTATCTCTATATGTTTACCTATCCTTGATTTAATATAAGAAAGAAATACCGTAAGAAAAACAACACTAATAAAGAGAAACAGAGAAAATATGCAATAAAAAGATAGCATAAGATATTAAAAACCAGAAAAACATTAAAATGGTTCAAAAGGATATCAAATAATAAGGTGTTAAACTTTAACATTACTGCATCTATAATAATCCACTTTCCAAAGCCCTCTGCATGAAAGCAAGACTTGGTCTATAATCAGAGGAGATTCACCTGAGATTTAGTCCATGTGTATTCCCCCCTTCCCTTTTTAAAAAACTGAAATAACTTGAAAATGGGTCAAAAGAGAGATCCAGTGATAAGACATTACATTTTAACCTAAGTACATCTGCCATAATCGGCTTTCTGTCTGACAACAAGACAATTCACATCCTTCCTCGTGGTCAATGGGAGTTCACCTGAGGCTTATTCCATGTGTTGATCTTGCAAATAGATTTTGGGCTTCCACTCTTATCCATAGTTTTCTGCCAACAGGTGTTCACAATTTGAGCTCTGATACCATTCCCTACTTTGGAGTTGGATTATGTCATTTACAATCCTTGGATCACGCAGGACTGGCATACTTCTTCCACAAGGATTTAGTTGATGCCTCACTTAAAAGGGCGCTTGTTTGAAGACAAGCCTTTAAGACCCAAAATGCTATTCTTTCTGATAGCTGGGTACCATCTACTTTCTTCACTACACTTGATTAAAGCACCCATATAATATGGGTAAGCACCAAGTAGAGTCATTTCATAAGAACTAATTTTTCTTAAATTGTTTCTAGAATTGTGTAAGCCCCAATCCATTCATATATATATGAAGAGCGAAAATTATACAAGTATAGTCCAACTACAAATTGCATTGCCTGAATTGATGACTTGTACAGATTATTCAGTATCATTTCCATGTAATGAATATGTACTAACTGCCCACTATGTGCCAGATACTCTTACAAGTATTTAGGATCCTAGAGTAAACAAAACAAATAACCTTGTCCTCATGGAGATTGCATTTGACAAGAAAAGACAAAAAAATTAAACAACAATGTAATACAATATTTAATTATTAGGTTGCTTACAGTAATTGCAGAACAAGAGATAACTTCTGTATGTTAAAGGTACATAAAAATAGTAACTACGGGGGGAAACCATAAAAGTTTGATGGAGTGAGTTCAGCATGTATATATAGATTGCAGAACTATGGGATTATAAAGACAGATTTTACTGAGAAGATGACCTCTGAACCATACTTGAAGGGCCTGAAGGAGTGAGCAATAGGGGGTTCTGTCAAAGCAACAATCTAGGCAAAGGAAGTCGCCTTGCAATGGTCATAGGGAGCAATAGGTAGAGCAGCACTACAGCTGAAACAGAGTAAGAAATATGAACAGAGAAGTCAGGGTACCAGTAGGACCTCGGAGGCCATTTAACGCTAAGACAGGGGTGTGGTGAAGTAAAACGACTAATTTATGGCTCTTCTATCCATGCTTTTTTAGATCCCCCCAACAAAATAATTGGGAAGAACCATGAAAATCAGGTATATGTAATAGAGGGGACTGGTCAATTTTGCCATTCTGTTCAGTGTGAAAATGAGCCATCTCAGACACAGAATGAGAAAATATCCCATGACCGTTAAGAAAGAAGACCGCTTTCAGAAGTGATGGAGGCAGGAGAGGCACCAGGAGCCCCAGAGCAGGCGACCGAGAAGAGAAGCAGCACAGCCTGTGAGGAAGAGCAGTGTGTTTCCCACTCCAGAGAAGTCAAGAGTCTACATGACTGAGAGCCTGAGGACCAGGGAGCGACAGCGTTGCCAGCCTGGCTTAGAAAATGTGTTGAGGACAAATCACCTGTAGCCTTAATATTTTTGTAACCTATTAGCTTTCCTAATAAACCCCATCATTTTGAATATTGTCTATGAGTTGGGATCAACTTTGAAATTAAATATTGAGCCCAGCCAAGAACTAGAGTGCCGTGGGTGGGCTGGTTAGTGTCAGAATATGATGAAGCAGGTAGATGGGCGGAGGCATGTCTAACCTCGGCCTTTGGATGATCAGTCTTGGGCTGCTATGGAGCTGCTTCCTTCCACACGCCCTTCAAGGGGCCAGCAGAGTTTTTGTAGAAAGAGGGAAGATAATAAATTTAGGCCTATGAGCCTAAGAATCTGAGTCAACGATTTAACTCTGCTGTCAGAGTAAGCAGACGGGCAAGACAACATAAAGCAAAGTGGTGGTACGGTGTCCAAAAAAACTTTAACGAGCCATCAGTGGATCTGGTTCACGCTCTGCCAAGCCCTTCGGTGAATAAAGTAGGAGCCTGTACAGGTTTTTGAGCAGAAGAGATCTCACATGTTTTAAAGTGATCGTGCTGGCTCTTAGGTTGAGACTAGATCGTCTCCAATCGCAAGTGCAAACCAGAGTGCTATTCTCTTACAGGAATCAGGGACATGGTGAAAAAAGCTTGAAATCATAAATGACACAGTGGAGGCGGAGAGAGAAATTCAATGTCTATGTTGATAGTAGAGGCAAGTGGATTTGCTAACTGACTGGATGTAGATATTTTACAAACAGGAGTCAAGGATGAACGGAAGTTTCCCTGTCTACACAAAATTAAAAAAGGAAGCATAAAAAAGAAAAGAAACCCATTGCTGTTGAGTTGATTCTGATCCATGGCAACCCATTTTATCTTAAAATAACTTAAAAACTTGATGGTAAAATTATATATTATATGCATTTTATATTTATTTTATTTTTTATTAAAGCATATTTCATCCTACGACATAGGCTGTAGTCAGACACCTAACTAACTGAATTTCAATGTCTTCTGTTTTACCAAAGACTAAATTTTGGTTTCATTGATTCTTTTTAACTTTCAAAACAGTTATATATATATTTTCCTAAGCATATGGGCGAGGTAGCAGCAGTAGTGCAAAAGAAGAGGATTTAGGGAGGAAAGAAGAAGCAAAACATTTAGGATAGATGGAAACTAAATCTTCAAAAAGAGATGTTTCTCATGGACACTGACTTTTCAGGAAAATTGGCTGCTGAAGAGAACAGCAGCCCAGACTACAGACAAACAGAAAAGCAAACCCACTGCGGTGGATTCCGTTCCAGCTTACAGCAGCCCCCTGTGTTGGTGCATGGAACTGCTCCCAGGTCTTATTGTCTGCAAACATTATTGAGGCAGATCCACAAGACTGGTGAATTTGAACTTTACCTTCTATGACCGACAAAAACTATTTGTCTCACCTCGGGAGGACGATGGGAAAGCAGAGAAGATTAGGGAAGAGAGAAAGAGAAAGAAGGACTACCCGAGAAATTGCTAAGTTCTCTTGAGATGACAGCAAAAGAGAATCTGTAATTTATGACACAAAAATTTCTTGCATACAAATTGTGTATCTTCCATTGTTTCCAAAAGTGACTTGGAAGAAGCCTAGGCAAGTTCTTGTAGTGTATTCAGTAGTTTTCGTGATAATGGTGACAAATCCATTTTGAGTGAAATGCTATAGTAGAGAGAGAGCAAGCAAGTGGCATTTCCAGAATCTTCTTAAGAGAAGCAGAAGAAAATTGTGTTTTAAAGAAGCTGCAAAGACATTCTAAATGTATACAAGTTCAAAATATTTATACAGATCTTGGAATTTTAGGGATGAGAAACCCGGGTTCGCAGTGAATATGAGTCCTCCTCCCATAAGAATGTGTAATTTAGAGGGAAAGGGAAAATAAACACATAAGCAAAGATGTAAAAGAAGTGGGTGGAATATGGAACTACAACCAGTACATTCAAATTAGAGCACTACAGCTATGGGGTGGGCTGTTCCGAAATTCCAGCATGTGGTTGGTGAGAGCTGAGCTCCCTGAGCCTCCTGAGGCTAAGGGCAGAGAGAACATTTATGAACTATTTCTGGTTCAGAGCAGGCCTTCCCTCCCCCTCCCACCGTTCTTCTGATAAATCAATGCCATCTAATTGTAATATACATAAACTTTAGAGAGTCAAGTTCATCCTGGGCTGAATGTGAGACTGTAAACGAGATCTAAGGCTGAGTGGGGAAACGCTAGCTTCCTCTGACACTTCTGAGACAAGGAGAGACACCAAGGTGGAAGATTCAAACTAAGCTCGAGACTATGCAGAGGGATTTGTCAGATTGGGGAATGGAATGCGAGCTCACCTTGGGCGCACGGAAGAATTATGACCAGTTGAGATGCAAAAGCGGCAAAAGGAGTTTATATTTTCTAGCTTGAGCTAGGGCTTCCCTCCCTCAACTGCCCAGCGCTGCAGGGACCCAGCGTCCAAAGGGAATCAGCCCCGAGTTCTTTGTTCTCCAGGCTTTTATGGGGTTAGGGGGCAAGGGGCAGTCCAAGGTTATTATTCTTTAAATTTATTGGAGAATATTTCTGGTGCCAGTCTTGTCCAGCAGTGACTGGCCAGTAGGGTCGCTTGTGTCCTCCTGGTTGGTCTGCCGACGATGGGTGGTCACCTGTTGGACACTGTGTCCCATTGGTCAGCTTGGGTCAGGCGATATCAGGCAGTGGTTTACGTCTGTTCCAGGAACCTGAAACTGAATCTTAGGCCCTTTCTGAGAAACCAAAACTTGGAATCATAATGACACAGTGGAGGCAGAGAGAGAAGTTCAATGTCTATGTTGATGGTGAAGGCAAGTGGATTAGGCCCACCTCAAACTTTGGTTTTCCATAGCCTATTCTAGCCCTGACCCAGTTGAACTTTACTTGTGATCCACAGAGTCATAGCAGAAAACCTCTAGAATCTAGATCCAGGGGGCAGGGAGGGTATCCAGAAAGAAAAGAGATCAGAACGATTGGTGAGAAAAGCACAATTAGTCCAGGGTGAAAGGGAGCTGAAAGACTAGGGCCATCTGCTAGCATTTGCAGCGTGATCTTATGGGTTTGTGTGGGTGTATTAGCCTGGCTTAAAGCTATCAGGGGTGGGACAGTCACTTGGTGTGACTGGAACCATATGGACCTACAGGGATGGAGTTTGGAGAAGAGACTATAAAAGTGTTCATGGGCCTTCTGGCTCCTTGGGATGATGCACCGGAAACAAGGGGCGGTATTTGAAAGCAGAAAAAAAAAATGGGCCATGCCATTCATAATGTGAAATGATTGTAGGCCCTGATGGTGTGTCCAACTCCCCCACTTAGTAGCCGTATGAATTTGGACAAATAAAGGAAACCTTCTAAGTCTAAGTTTCTTCATATTTTAAGAATATCTAACTCACAGCTATTGACATAAGTAAATATAATAATATTCCATATACATGTAAGGTGTGATACAATGCATGGGCTCAGATACATTTGAAATCTGTTCAGGGAGAGAAAGAAGACAGGAAAATTGATGAATTTTAAGGGTGGTTTGGTAAAAAATACTGAATATACTATGGGCGGATCGAAGAAAGCAAACTTGTCTTAGAAAAGTATAGGCAGATACTCCTTGAAACAAGCTTCATTTCACTTGCTTTGGATATGCTATCAGGAAAACCGACTCTCTGGAGAAGAACATCATGCTTGGTAAAGTAGGGGGTGATGGACTGACATGGCGGCTGCTACAATGGGCTCAACCATACCTCCTAGTGTGAACCAACCAATGTCTTGTTTTGTCAAACACGCTGTGAGTTGGAGGTGACGATGTCACTTAACAACAGCAACGTAGTTATAAACACATCTATACATGAATTGGCTAAGATCTATTTCCTAGCATAAAATATAGATTGAGTGAATGGTTATAGCCTTCTTTCTCTTTTCATTAAAATGTTCCTTGGTTGAATTAGTGTTTGGTGATTATTTATTGAGAGATATTATATGTATAAAAATATACAAAGTAGTGTTACAGCTCTTTTAGAATTTGTCTAGCAGGCTTTCTGGTTTTTCCGGACCCCCCTTCCCCCACAAAAATATACAAAGTAATACTGGAAAAGGTAAAGAAGTGAAAAAATGCGGTCTCTACCATCTAGAATTTTACCTTTTTGTTGAAAACACAGACTGATACAGAAGAAGAGCTACTTTGGAGGGAGTAAGCCTACCTATTTTAAGAGGTTAAACAAGATTTTCTCAACAGCAGCACTATGGACATTTTGGAATATATACTATTTTGCTATTAGTAGCTGTTTGGTGCATTGTAAATGTTTAGCAGTATGTCTTCAGATTTTGCCCACTTCCCTGGGTAGGTAAAGTCCTTCCTGTATGAGAACTGCCAGGTTAAAGAAGACATTCTTTTCTTTTATCCCTTGTGGAGACTGCATTGATCCCGCAGCAAGTCCTGAGTCATCTGGTTCTTGTTTACATTGGATTTTAGTTTGCACCATGAAGCAAACCCTATTAAGCAAGTAACCTTCATGTGTCTGGACATACCAAAAGACTGCTCAATCCCTAACCTGATCTCTATTTTTTACAGTTGATCTCATTTGATTCATTCCCCTTCCAGGAATCAGTGAACTGTTAAAATGTTATCACCCCACTACTCAAAATCTCTTAGTGCAGAGCTTCTTGATTTCCAGCTGCACATTTGAATAATAATGGAAGATGAAAGAAATTAAAGACTGATTCTGGCTCTGGCTCCTTGTCGGGCTGCTGATCACAAGGTCTGCAGTTGAAATCTATCAGCTGCCCCCGAGGAGAAAAATGCGGCTTTGCGCTGCCATAATGTCTTACAGCCTTGGGAACTCAAAAGGGCAGCTGTACTCTGTCCTCAAGGGGTTGTGATAAGTCAGTATTGACTTGATGGCAGTAAGATTTTTCTCCCCCCAAATTCTGGTGTCATTGATCTGGAACACAGTCTGAGCATTGAGATATTTTCTGAGTTTGGAGCTTTATATTTTCCATTGACCTATTGTTCAGTTCTTTAATCCTCTAGCCTAATGTGTCTAATCTGCTATTGAAATTTTAACTTCACTTATGACTTCTTTAAATTCTAGGGTTTCCATTTGATGCTTCTCTATTTTTATTTTCTTTAATGTACATTTTTTAATGTATAGTCTTTTCCCATTTCATTTTGAATGAATAAATGCCAAAATTTGCTTTTGATTATAAGCTCCACAGCTCCCGCGGTCTATGGTGCCTAATGCAGTGCTGTATTCCTGTTATCGAGAAGAGTGTCTGGTTTTAGTTGATTGACTTAATCAGCAGCATAGTCCTTAATAATAATAATAATAATAATAATAATAATAATAATAATAATAATAATGAAAAATCACAAAGCCATAACCCCCTGTAAGGACAAATGATGGGCAAAAAGAATACAACAATAATGTGAAGAAATGAAAACACCACTGTGGCCTATTAAACATTCTTTCAAACATTAGGAAGAATATCATAATTATATAGCCCATTTCTCTATATGAATCTAAGCTGTGGGATATTTAAGTAATTCATCGGGCTTTAAATGGAAAATTAAATCAATGCAGTTGCTGTTTTTATTTGTCATCCAGTCAGGTCTACAGACCTCACGCAGAACAGAAGGAAACACCGCCCAGTCACCATCCCTACAATGTTTCCTATGCTTGAGCCCATTGTTGAAGACATGAGATGACCTCTTTTTCGCTGCCCTTCTACTTTATCAAACACGATGTCCTTCTCCAGGGACTGGTCTCTCCTGCTAACAGGTTCAAAGTACAAGGGTGAAGTCTCATCACTCTTCTTCTAAAGAGCGCTCTGCCTGTCCAAACAGATTTCTTAGTCCTTTTAGCAGTCCGTGGTACTTTCAGTATTCACCACCAGCACCGTGTTTCAAATACATTCATTCTTCTTCAGTCTTCCTTATTCCACGTCCAAATTTCATAAGCAAATGAGGCGAATGAAAATACTTTGCCTGGTGTCAGTGTGTCAGGTGCACCTTACCAAGCTCTAAAGAGGTCTTGTGCAGCAGATGTTCCCAATGCAATGTATCGTTTGCTCTCGTGACTGCTTCTTCCAGAAATATTGACTGTGGATCCAAGCAAGATGAAATCCTTGGCAAGCTCATTTCCCGACATTTATTAGGATGTTACTTACTGGTCCAATCGTGAGGATTTCAGTGTTCGTGACACTGAGTTGTGATCCACAAGGAAGGCAGCAGTCCTTGATCTTCATCAGCAAGTGCTTGACATTCTCCACAATTTCCGCAAGCAAGGTTGTGTTATCTGCACATCACAGGTTTTTTGTAGGCTTTCCTCTAAGCCTGATGCTGCATTCGTCTCCATAGACTCTAGTACCTCTGATTATTTGATCACCTGGCACAGTGTGTCGATGCATATACAGATTCTGCATGACGACAATAGAATGTTCTGGAATCTCCATTCTTCTCAAGGCTCTCCATAGTTTGTTATGATCCACACAGACAAATGCCTTGGCATAGTCAATAACACTTAAGTAAACCTCCTTCTCGTATTCTCTGCTTTCAGTCAAGATACATCTGACATCATCCATGATACCTTTTGTTCCATATCATCTTCTGAAACCAGCCTGAGCCTCTGGCAACTCCCTGTCAATGTAATGCTGCAACCAGTGTTGGATAATCTTGAGCAAAATTTTGCTTGCCTGTAATATCAATGATATTGTTCTATAATTTGATCTTTCTGTTGGGTCACCTTTCATTGGAATTAGTACGAATATAGATCTCTTTTAGTCAGTTAGCTAAGGGGCTTTCCTCCAAATTTCTTTGCATACACAAGTGAGTGCTTCCAATCCTTCACCAGCTTGTTGAGATTTTTCAATTGATATTCCACCAATTTCTGCAGCCTTGTATTTTGCTAATGCTTTCAGTGCAACTTGAACTTCTTCCTTCAGCACCATATTCTGAAATGCTGTCCTGGATTCAGCTGCTGATATGAGCTTCTTGCGGGTCTCTTCCCACAGATGTACTCAATTTTATTTGTGTGTTCCACCTGCAGAAGGCCATGTGTAAAGTCACCTGTTGTGTTATTGAAAAACTGTATCTGCAATGAACAAGTTATTGGTCTTACAAAATTCTATCATTCAATCTCCAGTTTCGTTTCTATCACCAAGATCATGTTTTCCAAACACAGTTCCTGCCTCTTTGTTTCCAAAGTTTACATTACAATCACCAATAATTATCAATGCATCTTGATTGCATGTTTGATCAATTTCTGACAGATCACGAAGGTAGAAATCTTCAATTTCTTTATCACTAGCTTTGCATAAATTTGAATAATAGTTGTATTGATTAGGTTTCCTTGAATGGGGATAGATATACGTATCTCACAGACAGTATTTTACTTCATGATAGATCTTCAAATTTCCTTTTGACAGTAAATGGAATGCTATTCCTCTTGATTGCATCATAGTAAATCATATGATTTTCTGATTCACAATGGCCAATACCAGTCCATTTTAGCTCACCAACACCTGGGAGATCAATCTTCATGCATTCCATTTCATTTTAGAGGACTTCAAATTTTCTTAGATTCATACTTTATACATTCCAAGTTTCAATTTTTAGTAGGGTTTTGCAGCTGTTTCCTCTCATTTTGAGTAGTGTCCTGTCAGCAAATGAATGTCCGGAGGCTTCAGTCACACAGGTTTTACTCCATTCATTTCCTCGCGGTCAACTCTATTTTGAGAAGGACATTCTTCCTGAGTCATATTTTGAGTGCTTTCTGCCCTGAGGGGCCTGTTCTCTGGCACTGTCTCTGACAGTGTTCTGCTTCCACGCATCAGGCCTTCCGTCTCTGACAATAGCTGATGTTATGCAGAAGGTTTTTAGTGGACAGCTGACTTCCTTCTTGTGGCTTTTTTCTTAGTGTGGAAGCTTTGCTGAGACCTAGTCACTTTCGGATATCCTGTTGATTTTCAAAATACCGGCGACATATCTTCCAGCACAAACGCAGCAGAGAAGCCACCACAGTACAACAAATTGACAGGCAGACAATCACTGTATGAAAGAACAATTGTGCTGAGATCATAAAATATGTGGAGCAGTGTTAAACACTTCACGGCCTCGAGTAAATGATGGCTTGCAGGAAAATAACATTAGCTAACTAGAGTCCCCAGACCCTAATGATGAATATTCAAAGTCAGGCTCTATTGGAGTCAGAAAAAGTCCAGATTAAAAGACCCAGCTGGGCTAGCATTTGTGTTTGCTCAAGTGTGGCCCCAAATCATAGCCTCCTGAAATAGGAAAGACAAAACCAAACAAACAAAAAACCCTGCCAGTCGTTCAGATTTTAAAGAGACCATGAAAGACCAAGTTAGCATTCTTAATACAGGTCTCACGATGCAGGTCCTGCAACTTGAATTGGCATTGACTGAGAGAAAGTGAGGGATGGCGTGTTGTTGCCCAGACACCTGAGAACCACATTCTTTCTATGCCTTAAGTTCTTGCTACCTGTCAACTGGAAACTTTTTCAGGATGGTTTGGAACCCAAGTGACTCGTAACAAATAGGGTCATTGAAATGTTGTGGGGACACCTGCTATGCCAATTAAAGTTGCTGTACATTTCGAGAGTACAAATGCCTCCGCCTACTCCTCCTTGAAATGCTTAGCAAAGCTTAATGCGACTGCAGCTGTACACATGCGAAGCAAACTTAAAAGACAGGTATGGTTATCGATACTTTTCTAGAATTTATTACTGAGAGCGCTAATGTTAAATATTATTGACACAAGTAGAGGCACCTGGCAGGTAGCCTAGAAGTAACAGTCTTAGTGTTTCAGTTGTAATGCATAGAGATTTAGTAAAAATGAATAGTGGGACTAACCCATGTGAAACTATTTTTCTAGAATTCTTGAAGGAAGAGAGATTCAGTTGAAGCCACAGATGCCTGACCTCTGCATAGTCCTTTTCCGTTTTTGATTTTGACATTTCAGGGCTTCTACCACAGCTAATATATGTTAAATATATGCCAGAGTTACCTTAGAAGAAAGGCCTTTTTGATCTACATCCCAAAAGCACCCACTGAATGTTCTATGGAGCATAAATCTACTCTGGCACAAAAGGGATTGCCATCAGTTGGAATCTACTTGACAAAAACTGATTTACTGACCATTCATCTGGCCTTAATATTTGCGATCTCTTCCAAGGAAGAAAATACAGTATTTTGAGTGATTATTTACCTGTGAAAATGAGAGAGTATCTGTCTTTCCAGTTTGTTTTCCAAGGCCATGTGTCCCCTTGATGAAAGTCATTCACTCTTCATATAGCAGCCAGTTGACTATGGTTTTCAGGTCATTAGAAAGAGAGATGGGAGAGAAAATTCCAGACTTATACACTGCAAAAAAAGCACTAAGGTCTTTGGCCTAGGTATCAATCCTCAAATCTTCTCAAATGCACCCGGGATTGGTGAGTGATTGGCATTTGAGGAAATGAGAAGAAAGCACTCAATTACAGCATAGGTCTTCACCAGGATTTTCTCAAGGGCACGAGGCAGCTACATTCTAAACTCTTAGGATATCGAAGAACATTGAAATAACAATAGGACCTAATTTTGATATGCCCACTCAAATAACATTAATTGTTCTAAGGCAGTTTTAGGAATTAAAACTCATTCTTTCTACTCCAAACCGTGCCAATTAAGAATGATGAGGTAGAAAGAAGATAGGTTTAAAAATCAGAAAGACATAGGCTTGAATTCTGGTCCCTCTAATTGTGCTTGCTAAATTCGGGCAAAGCGTGAATCTGTTTCTGCATGTGTAAAATTCTTGCCCGTCAAATTTCTAAGGCTTCAGTAGCCATGTTGTAGAGAGCTCAGTAAGTGACTGCACTCTGGAAGCCCACATTTTAAATTTAAACAGCAAGCCCTAATGGCGCAAAGGTTAAGCACCTGGATACCCAAAGGCCAGTGGATTGAACCCACTAGAGGTGATGTAGGAGACCCAACAAGTTGCTCCCATGAAGATGGTTGTCGTCACTGTGTTGGCTGTCATTGAGTAGGTCTGGACTCATAAAGACCCTTTGGGCCACAGAATGACCCCCTCGCCAGTCCTACACCCTCTTCACATGGTCGTTGTTTGGAACCGATTGTTGCAACTACTTTGCCAATCCATCTCTTCAATTGTCTTCCTTCATTTCCATGACTGTGTACTGTATCAAGAATAATGTTCTTTTTCAGGGACTGGTGTCTCTTGATCATGTAATAACACCCTCGCTTTTAAATAGCATTCTGACTGTGTTTCTTCCAATATTGATTTATTTGTTCTTCTGGCAGTTTGTGGAACTTTTAATGTTCTTCACCAACATCATAACTCAAATGCATAAATTCTACCTTATGTATTATCCAATTTCACATGTATATGTGGATCACCAGTAATGTGATTTAAGTAGGTTGTGTGTCAACTTGGCTGTGGCAGGATTCTTAGTAGTCTGACAGGAGTTCTTAAGATGAGACCTACCATCACTTAATTAACTTCATCATAAGATCTCACTCACTACCATAGGGTTAATTATGATTTAACAGATTAGGATTTCCTGTCAGTTTATGAGACTGCAAATCTTTACAAAAGTAGCAAGCCTCATCTTTCTCCCATGGAGCAGCTGGTGCTTTTTTGTTGTCTTTGCAGTTAGCAGCCCAACACTTTGTATTGTCAATAAAACACAAGTAAACATCTTTCTGGTATTCTCTGCTTTCAAACAAGATCTACCTGACATCAGCAATGAAATCCTGTGTTCTATGTATTCTTCTGAATCCAACCTGAACTGCTGGGAGATCTGTCAATGTACTGCTACAACCTTTATTGGGTGATTTTAAGCAAAGGTTTATTTGCATGTGAAATAAATGATATTGTCCAATCAGTTTTCTTTGTAATGGGTATACATGTGGATCTCTTCTAGTCCATTGTCTAAGCAGCTGTCTTCCAAATTTCCTAGCATAAATGAGTGAGTGCTTCCAGTTTTTCATTAGTATGTTAGTTTGGGTACATTAGGGAAACAAATCCACAGAAACTCATCTGTATAAGAGAGAGTTTTATATAAAGGGTAAGTGCACATCAAGAAAACATCCCAATCCAGTGCTGTCCAAGCCCACAAGTCCAACATTTGCCATATGTCCAACACAAAGTCCTCCTCCATCTCACAAAACACACACAATATGTCCACAAAGTCCTCCTCCATCTCACAAAACACACACAATGATGCCAACTGCAGGGGGAAAGCCAAATCGGAGTGTGTAAGCATCTCAGCGCTGGCAGGGGTCTCCACACGGTTGCTCCAGCACCCAGGGCTGCATCAGGGTAAGTACATGTGGCTTCTCCTCAGGGATGTCTTGCAGGCAGTGATCCTTGCCAGCTGAAGCAGGGAACTGGCTAAGGCAGCTGCACCCTGGTCTGACTATCAGAAAGCAAGGGACCCAAGAACTATAAATGCAAGGCTCACTGAGTCATTTATCTCTCTGCCCTTCAATTAACCGCACATGGGTTTATCAGCCAGGTTGGCACAATAAACATTAACTATCTCTATTAGCTTGTTGAAATATTTCAGGTGGGATTCCATTAGTTCCTGGAGACTTTTATTTTGCTAATGCATTCATTGGAGTGTGAACTTATGCCTTTAGCACCATTGGTTCTTGCTCAAATGCTACCTCCTGAAATGGTAGAATATCAGCTAGTATTTTTAGTACAGTGACTGCATTCTTTCTATCTTCTCTGGACGCTTCCTGCATCGTTCAATATATTGCTTACAGAATCATCTAGATTGCAACTAAGGCTTGCATTTTTTGAGTCCTCTCAATTTTCAGCTCACTAATATCTGGAATATCCATCTTTATATGCATTCCAGTTCATTTTCGACAATTTACGATTTTCCTAGATTCATACGTCACACACCCATGTTCTGATTATCGGTAGATTTTGCAGTTGTTTCTTGCTATTTTCAGTCGTGGCCCATCTGCAAATTACTCTCACAGGCTTTACTCCATTCATGTCATTATGGTGCACTGACTTTGAAAAGGTCACATTTTAAATGCCTTCTGACCTGAGAGGTTCATCTTCTGGCACTATCTCTGACAATGTTCAGCTTCTAATTTTTAGACCTTCAGTAGCTGGCAATGTTTTGATGCCCTTCATAAGGTTTTCAGTTTCTAATACCTCTGCGAAGAGCCTACTCCTTTTTCATCCCTGTTCTTAGTCTGGAACAGTGGTTCTCACCCTTCCTACTGCCACCACCCTTCAATACTGTTCCTCATGGTGTGGTGACCCCAACCATCAAATGATTTCATTGCTACTTTATAACTGTAATTTTGCTACTGTTATGAATCGGGAAAGCCCTGCGAAAGGGTTGTTTGATCCCCAAAGGGGTCTCGACCCATAGGTTGAGGACCACTGGTCTGGAAACGTCACTGAAACCTGTTCACTTTGGGTGACCCTGCTGCCATTTGAAATACCAGTGACATAGCTTCCAGCATCACAGTAACACACAGACCACCATAGTATCAGAGACTGACAGACCAGAGGCGGCGTGGACCACTCATTTTAAGCCGACGCCATGGGAAAGTGTGACAATTCTGCTGGATCTAGATCTTGCTTCTAGTTCATTGTCCCCCTGCCATATTGTCTTCTGACTCCAAGAGCCATCAGCAGACTGCCAACCTTGAATTCATTTGACTTTTCATCAACCAGGCTATGGTCCTCCTGTGTTGGCTTTCTGATTCCTGGTTTGTGAGCCATTACCTCCTCTAACTTCACATCTGACACAGGGCCACACTGGACTCATGTGCTTTCTCAACTGTGTGAGCCACTCTTTTTTTTAAAACAATTTATTAGGGGCTCATACAACTCTTATCACAATCCATACATATACATACATCAATTGTATAAAGCACATCCGTACATTCTTTGCCCTAGTCATTTTCTTTTCTTTTTCTCTTTTCTTTTTTTACATTTTATTAGGGGCTCATACAACCCTTATCACAATCCATACATATACATACATCAATTGTATAAAGCACATCCGCACATTCCCTGCCCCAATCATTCTCAAAGCATTTGCTCTCCACTTAAGCCCTTTGCATCAGGTCCTCTTTTTTTTCCCCTCCCTCCCCACTCCCTCCTTCTTCATGTGCCCTTGGTAATTTATACATTGTTATTTTTTCATGTCTTGCCACTCTTTTGATATAACCTGTTCCCTATATGTGCACATACACACGTCACTGATTTCGCTTCTCTAGAGAACCCAGACCAAGCTACGTACCTTAGTCTTCAAAGTCACATCCTGGATCTTTAACATTTTAAAAGATCTTCTGCCACATAGTTTTTCCAATGCAATACAACATTTTATTTCTTGATCGCTGCCTTCATGAGCCGTGACTTTGTTATGGGTCCCAGTAAAATAAAATATTTGGCAGCTCCAAATGTTTCCTCCATTTATCATGATGTTTATTGGTCCAGCTGTGAAGAGTTTTGTTTTATATTTTGTTGCAATGTATACTGAGGGCTATAGTCTTTGATATACATCAATATGCGTGCTTCAAGTCTTTCTCGTGTTCAGCAAACAAGGTTGTGTTTTCTGCTACTGAAAGTTGTTAATGAACCTCCCTCTAATCATAATGCCTCGCTTTTCTTCATATATTTCAGTTTATCACATTATTTGTTCAGCATACAGTTGAATAAGTACAGTGAAAGGATATATACATTTCCTGATTTTAAACAATAAAAACATTCCCTCTTTCTGGTAGAATAACTACTCCCAAGTCTATGTACAAGTCCCCGTGAGCCCAATAAAGTTATCTGGTATTGTTATTCTCCATAATGTTATCCAATAATATATGATCCACATTCTAGAATATCTTTGTATAGACAATAAAACACAAGTAAATTTCTTTCTGATATTCTTTACTTGTAGTCAAGAATCCCTTTGTTGTGAATAATGATATCCCATGTTTCATGTCCTTTTCTGAATTTGGCTTACACTTCTATACGTTTCTTATTGATGCATTCCTGAAAAACGTTTTTTATTACCTTAAGCAAACTTTTAGTTGCACGGGACAATAATATTGTTTCAAAATGTCCATGTTCTTTTGAATCTCCTTTCTTTATAATTGGTACAAATATAAATATATTCTACTTGGTTGGCCAAGTAGCTCTTTTCCAAATTTCTTGGTATAAATTAATGAATGCTTCCATTACAACACCCATATCTTTAAACATTTCAATTGGTACTTGTTCAATTTCTGTAGTCTGTTCCCCACTAACGCCTGCAGTTCACTTGAACTTCTTCCTTCAATACCATTGGTCTTGATCATGTGCTCTCTCTAGAAATAGTGGAATGTTGACCAATTCTTTTTGGTACAGTGACTGTTTCCCTTCCTTTTTATGTGTGTGCTTCCTGCATGATTTAATATTTTGAATCCCATAATCTTTTAATGCAAGCCTTGGCTTTTTTCTTCAGTTATCTTTGCTTGAGACGTGTTGAGCATATGCCCCCTGTGGCGTTCTACCTCCATGCCTGCACATTTCCTTAGAGGGCTTTCCTTTGTCTCTTAGCTGGTTTTTGATATTTCCTATTCAGATCTGTTACTGTATCATTTCTTCCACTTGGTTTGGCTACTCTACTGTCAAGAGCAAGTTTCAGCATTCCTTCTGGCACCTCTTTTGGCTTTTCTTTCTTTCTCCTCTTTTTGATATTCTTGATGTCATTCCACTTTTGTGTTCAATACATCAAATATGTTTTTGAGATATTTCTAAACGCAAGTGAGATATACTCAAGATTGTAATTTGGCTCTAAAGTTTTGCTTAATTTCTACCGAAACTTGCATACGAACAATTTATAATTGATGTTGAATTTATCTGTTGCCCCTTCTCACAGATATAGTCAATTATAACATTTTATATTCCATCTGATGAGGTCCCTATGTATAATTTATCACTTATGTTGTTTAAAAAAATCTGCAATGAAGGAGCTATTGGTCTTGCAAAATTCTATCATGTGATCTCCAGATTCATTTTGATCATTAAGGGTATATTTGCCAGCTACGGCTTCTACCTCTGGTGGAGCCTAGTGGAGTATACGTTACATGTTGGACTGCTAAACACAAGGTCCTCAGTTGGAAACCAGCAGTCACTCCACTGAGAAACATGAGGCTTTCTAATCCCTGAAAAATTATAGTCTTAGAAAGTTGGCCTTGTCTTATAGAGTCACAACGGATTGGAATTGACTCAATGACCATGAGTTTGCTTCCTTCTTCTTTGTTTCCAACTTTCACGTTCTAATAATCAATAATTGTCCATGTATCTTGATTGCATGTTTGATCCACTTTAGAGAGAGTTGGTAGAATTCTTTAATTCTCTTCCTCACAGGCTTTAATGGTTGATGCACTGAGTTGTAATCAATTAGCATGGTCCTTCTTGCCTTAATTCTTTATGTGATGCATTATGATTCTGGACTATATCCCTGTGGTTACAGTATTAAGGTGGAATTAAGTTCTAACCTTAATACAGCATGTGACCAAATCATAGTCTTTTATTCCTCAGGCCTATGGTCTACGTAAAGACGAAAACCACACTTCCACCAAAGCCATTCCTTTGTAGAGAAGAGTGATCTCAAACACAGAGAGCTGTCTCAGGACCATCAGAAGAGCACATCGGAGAGCTCCGTCTACAGTGGTGGAGGCTGAGAGCACCGGCACCAAAGGCTGTGGGATGGAGACTCTGAGACAGAGTAAAGGATCCAGGCTGAACCCAGAGGCCAAGGCAAGCAAACCATGAGACAGAATAGAGGAGCAGCATTCAGACTGCAGGTCTCTGAGACAGAGTAAAGGATCCAGGCTGAACCCAGAGGCCAAGGCAAGCAAACCATGAGACAGAATAGAGGAGCAGCATTCAGACTGCAGAACTCTGAGACAGAGTGACAGGTCAGCTCCCTGGCCCATGGAGGCAGAGGCCAAGGGCAATGAGGCTGAGAGGCCGAGGACTGGAGAGAGACTTGGCTACTGACTCAGGAGGGGCACTGCTGTGGTCCGATGACTGTGTTCTTACTTTTAAAATTTCCTGATTTGTGGTAACATGTTAACTTCCCCAATAAACTCCCTTCGTTGGGCATTTTGTCGGTGGGTTCCATGTGGCCATTGCGAATGAATTCTCCAGTCCAGCAGAGAAGTAGAGTGCCTCAGCATCATACGTGATAAACAAGGATGGCGCTTACAGAGATACCTGACCCCTGCCTCCTGACCATAAGGATGCCAGAGGAGGTCGGATATGGCCACCGGTTGGCCTTTTATGCGTGCATAAATTTGAATAATAGTTGTACTCGCTGGTCTTCCTTGTAGGCATATAATATTATTCCATCACAGAAGGAGTCCTAGTGGTGTAGTGGTTACTCATTAGGCAGTTCAAAACCACCACCATTCCACAGGAGAAATCCTTGGCTTTCAGAAACCCATAAGGGGTCACTATGAGTCATGGACTCAATGGCAGTGAGATCACTGATAGCATTGTCCTTCAAGATGAATATTGAAGTTTCTTTTTGAGGCTGAATATGATGCCATTCCTCTTGAATTTCTCATTCCCATCATAGTAAACCCTACACTTGTCCGATTCAAAGTGGCTAATAAGACTCTCAGCTCCCTAAGGTCCAGGATGTAAATCTTTATATAGTAATTCCATTTTATTTGTTATGCCTTCCAGTTTTTCTAGGTGCGTACTTCATAAATTCTACATCCCAATTATGAATGGGTGTTTGCAGCTACTTCTTCCCCTTTTGAGGAGCCCCATCAGCAAATGAGAGGCCGTGACCTTTTGCTCCGAAAGTCATTATGATAACTCTGCTTTGAGAAGACCTCTTTCATCTGGCTGCTTTTGGAGTGCCTTCCAGCCTGAGGGGCGCATCGTCCTGTACGTAAGATTTTCAGGGGCGTATGTTCTTGGCAACTATCGTGAGATAAAGCAGTTAAACCTACAATCTTCTCTACATGAGAAAGGGGAGGCTATTTGTTCCCATGCAGATGTTCACTCAGGAGCAGTTCTATTCTGTCCTACAGCGTTGCTTTGAGTTGGAATCAACGTGATAGAAGTGGAAACACTCGAATGAACTGCCTAGTATTACTTCTTAGTCTGTACGCTCTGCTGAAGCCTATGCATCATGAGCAGCCCTGTTGTATTTGAAGTGCCGGTAGTGCAGCTTCCAGCATCACAGCCAGAGGCCAGCTCTCACAGTAAGCCAAACGGATGCACAAGGGGCAGGGAAGAAGATGAGACTCCTTTTACTCACTGAGTAAAATGTTATGCAGTGCACGCAAATATCAAACATGAAATAAATACTTTATCAAACCTTGGCAGTCTTGTCACTTTCATCCTCTCCTCCACCTCACCTTTCTGATTAACCCTGGGGCTATTCGGAAGTTGAGCATGAGCTGGGCAAAGACTGATCAAGTCTTGTGAGGCTCATAGGCCTGCTCCAGTATCACCTTGTCTGAAACAACGGGTCCATTTCGAGGAGACTCACAGTGTTGGGATAACATTTTCCCAACTTGATAATGTCACTACCTTTGTAAGGTAGAGAAATAACCTTCAGGAAACTGTGACCCAAGACAACCCTCCCACTCCCCCTTCCCCAAGAATTGTATTAATCTCTGTCTTCCAGAGCCGCTCTGCCTCCATGTTGGCCTGCAGTGACTCTCTAACCAGGATCTCCCTGCCCTGCTGAGGCGGTTTGCGGTCTGTTTACTCCTAGGCACAAATCCCTTTCACACATGACACTGAAAAAGCAGCTCCCTGTCGCTGTCATTATTTTCACAAGGAGAATTCTGGCTCTCATTAGCAGCTGTGGGATTGACACGTCTCCGGGGCTTCTCCCAATCACTTTTTCTTTTTACTCTGCAGTCTACTACCACACTGTGCTCTTTCTTCTCGACTGTCACATTCATTAGGACCGCTGGTGTCACGGTTACTTTTTCTAGGTTTGCTTACGCTGAAATATCAGACTTGTTCTGGCATGGACCTAGCCCAAATTAGACAGAAAGGAGAGAAAGTGGTCAGAAGTAAATCCCAAAACACTGCTAATCTGCCAAACTTAGTGTTTCTATGGAAGTAAAAGCGTAGCTGCCTGCAGGCAGCAAAATTATTTAAGGTGGCCCTCTAGCAATATGTCATTGCCACCAAGCGACTTTTGTCTGATGGGTCTGAGTAACAGAGAGCGAGGAAGATACTGATGGAACTCAGCTCTGAGTGCTTGCTAGCAGGAGTCACCGTGATTGCTGTAGTGCTGGGTATAAAATGAGCCTTCTCTGAAGTGGAAGAGGGGGCTTGCCCATAGCAAGGACCAGGAGTGGGGCACATCTTCTAAACCCCAAGATACTTGTACAGTGAAAGTCATTGATCCAGGCAGACAGTTCTGACACAGAGGAAGAACCAAGGAGGAGGAGGAGTAGCAGTAGAACCAGGAGCCAGAGCATGAAACAGAGCATGACGTGCCACTAAGAAAATGGTGCTGGGAGGGCCGCTATTTGACTTCTGATGGCTTTCCAGGGGCAGGAGTCAGACATGCTTCTACTCACTGCTTCTTTACCCTATTCTGCCCCCAATCATTCCAACAACTCTCTCCTTTTTGACTCGGTTCATTATGGTCACACAGAACTCACATATAGAGCTCATAATTGTGGGGTTTATTAGGGAAGTTAGGACGTTTCTACATGTCTGGGTAAGGTAAGGTTATAGCCATTGATTCATATCAGTGCTTCTCCTCCGCCAACAGTTACGTTTGCAAGTCCTCAGCCTTTCAGCCAGGCCTCCACTCCGGGGGTCAGGACTCTAGCCCGCCTCTGTCTCACACCCTCTTCATCTTGGCGCTGCTCTGCTCTTCTGTCTCCTGGGCTCCTTGACTGGGATTCTGGCCTTGGCCTGGATCTTTTGCTCCCTGGTTCCCACCCCACAGGCTTTTGGACCTTGGGTCTTGGTCTGTGCCTGTGGTCTTGATCTCTTCAGACAAAGACCTCGAATGGTCTCCACAGGTGGTCCTTCTTCTGGTGGTCCTTGGAGTGCTCTCTCTGCTCGAACTTTTAAGATGGCTCATCTTTATTACTTAGAGAGTGGTAACTAAAACTAACCAGTCCCCTCTCTTAATGTTACACATGCTTTATTTGCACAGTCCCACTCAATCATTCAGTAAAAGCTACAGAGACAGGGATAGAAGAGTCATGTAAAACGTTTTTACTCTACCACACCTGCCTACAGAGCAAGTAAACTGAGTGATCTGGGGCAGGAAGCTGGCCTGGGTCTCAGGGAACCTTTGAGCACTTAATTCAGGGAGCTGTGTTTTCTGACTCAAAGTGCTGGAGCTGAGTGCCTGCAGGCTCAGGCTTCAGTGGAGTTGCTAGCCATGTGGGAATTTATCAGCAATCCTAAAAAAAAAAAAACCAAACACCTCTGTAACATGTGTTGACTGAACAGCTGTATCCTGTCCATTTCTACCTCGAATTGGTGCCATTAACTTCCCTGATAAGCTCCACAATCATGAGAATTGTCTGTGAGTTCTGAGTGACCTTCGCAATGAATGTTAGAACCTTGCTACAGAACCGAGAGTACTGTGGGAAACAGAGCTGCAAAGGAGGAGTGCTGTGTAAGACAGAGCAATTCCCGCTCGTGATATTGGAGAGGAAACCAGTTTCCTTCCACGACGGGCTCTGTGATCATATTGCACTTGTTTAGTGCATTTCATTGAACTGATATGGAACATCTTGTTGTTGTTGTTGTTGTTGTTGTTGTTGTTGTTATTAGGTACTGTCAAGTTATTTCTGACCATGGAGAGCCTATACAGAACAGAAGGAAACACTGATGAGTCCAGCGCACCCTTACAATTGTTGCTCTGTGTTCAGCCCATTGTTGCAGCCATTACGAACCCAATGAGCCCGCTGCTTTGTGCCAGGGGCACTATCTCATTTCTTCTTAGTCATGAAGTGAAGAGAAGAAATCCCCCTGCCCTCAGTTGATAAACGTGTGACTCAGAATAGGTCTCATGGACATTTCCCACAATGAAAACTGCTAGCTCATCCACGACAGGAACAGTACCTCTGTGGATTTCTCAGTATCCAGGACCCGACATGTCGGGAAAATCCTACCTGACACTGTTTTGCACATTTAGAGCTTATGTAAGATTCTTATAATGACTATGGTTAGATATGGTCAGGGCAGAGGCTATGATATCTATACTTCTAATAACTAAAGTGAAGCTCTGGTAGGTCAAATGACTCTCCCTTTACTTATTCACTGTAATCTAGTCAATTCTGACTCACAATGACCCGTTAGAATAGAGTAGAATATTCTACTTGGGTTTCCAAGACTGTAAATCTTTACAGGAGTTGAAAGACTCCTCTTTATCCCAAGTAGTGGCTGGCTGATTGGAACTGATTGGTTAGCAGCCCACTGCATAAGCCCACTGTACCACAAGGACTCCACTCCAAGTTCAGGAAGAGGCTCAAACCTGGCTGAGCTCTGAGCAGTAATCTGATGAAAGTTCAGGGCCAGGGCCTTTAGTTCAGCCTGTGTCTGGTTCAATACACCCTCAGAGCACATGCTGTGTGAGTCACCCCCTTAACTACAGAACCCTAAAACAGTCTTAGTCGTTGATATCGAGCATAACTTCTGGACTTCCATGCAACCTGTATAGCTTACTTACCCATGCATAGACACTAAGAGAAGGTACAGTGAGACCAAACTCAAATGGAAAAAGGTCCAAATTAATTTTCCTTGGATGTTATTTTGGATTATAGAACTGAAATGTGAATACCCTGCAGGCCTTTTATGAAACAATTACTAAATGTTTATTATGAATAGTAGAGTCTGGATAAGCTATTTTGCATATTTTTTGTGGGTTTTATTTTTCCCTCCTAATGAAGGAATCCAAACAAGTTGGTAGAGTTTGGAGTGTTTTTTTATTTGCACTCGCAGAGGGGATGGGAATAGTGTGGTCTTGAAAAGGCCTGACCAAGAACCACAATTATGTTCTGGTTTGCTTCACAAGTCCTGCCCCAAGGCACCACCTACAGGATCACAGTGCCGAGGTTTATTTTGGATGGAATAAAAATGAAGCATGTGAGAAGCTTACACACATAACCTTTTGAAAACCGGTTTTTTTAACTGCAGGAACCACCGTCTTCTCCATTTCCTCTCTGAAGCTGACGACTGGGAAACTCATCAAAAAGACAAACTCATTCATTTTAAACATGTTACATAACTCTGATCAGGAAAGGAAATGGAAAAACCATTTCTGCATCATGCTTGTAACAGTTGCAGTAGCAGTTTGCTGCTTAGCATGTGTTATTGGAGACCTTCAGCCTCATGCAGCTTTACAGTCAAAACCTTTCATCTGACTGCTTGTGCTTCTTATGTCACAGCTGGATATTGGTAAGGTTCTCTCAGCATCATTTGTAGGCCTTCATAACTTTATAGCAGATTATAAAACATATCTAGTTGTTACCGTACATTATGCATTGCTTTCATGATTATGGACTGATTTTGGAACATTTTATTGTGCTTGAGGTGAGAGTTGATACGGTGATTGTTCCAACAAGGTCCTTCTTCTAGGGCCGTGGTTCTCACCTTCCTCACACCGCGACCCTTTCACACAGCTCTTCATGTGGTGGTCACCTCCCCCCACCGACCATAACATTGTTTTTGCTGCTACTTCATAACTGTCATTCTGCTACTGTTATGAATCAGGTGACCTCTGTGAAAGGGTCGGTCAACCCCCAAGGGGGTCGCGACCCACTGGATGAGAACCGCTGTTCTAGGGTGTTACTATTTGACTTAAAGTCTTGTCTTTTCTTTGATTGAAAGAGAGCCTTAAGAAGTGTCTTTGGTTCCAAGTTAAAAGTTGCTTCAGGACAAGAGTCTCCAGCGTTCCACTAGTCCCTTTCAGACAAGTCAATCTGTTTTGTTTGTTCATTTGTTTTGTTCTTCTCATTATGGTAACGAATTTTCCAGAAGGAATCAAATGTCTGTTTTCACATCATTTACAGTAACTAGAAAATTTCAAAAATATTTTCATGCCACCAAGCAAGAAGATTATTTATGTGCAGAGGAATCCAGTGAAATTAGCCCAGAACCTATCACATTACAGCCACCTCCATTGTACTGCTGTACAGATGCTATGATGCATGACAGGTGCACCATTGGTGTAACTTGATGTAGTCACTATGTTGGTTTTGGTGACACTTTTCTGACCAAACTGTACAAAAGCCATGCTCTCTCAAGGTTTGTTTCCCGCTGACCCGGATCTATCTTCTTTGTGAAAACGTCAGGATGCATACGTGTAGATTATAACACTACTGCAATTGGTCTGAATTCTTCAGTGAGAATATTCACTCGACTGTTCATCATAAATGAAGCAAAGCCTCCATGTAAGGTTTGGAAATGTACTCACCAGGGAGCTTCTATGGAAGAAAGTTGAATATCTGTACCTGTGAGTGGGACGCAGTGTGTGAGGACCAGTCCCTAGCATAGAGTTGGTGGTCACTGTGCTTGTTTGAACCACTGGTACCACCTGCCATTTCTGACAATGTTACACTGAAGAAGACAGGTCTCATGAAAATAAAGTGCTTTATAGAGAAACATGGGCATGATAACACGAGGATACTGGAATCATACCATGCATTCAATTTTGAAGAAAGAAGGAAAACCAACTGGAAGATAAAAGCAACTTTAAAATTATTCATGTAATAGTGAATGTGGAGTAAACATAAAAATGGAATGAAAAGGTAATGAAAGTTTCCACAGACCACTTAAGCCCTCTCATAGAGAGCTTGGGTTCATAAATATTTTTGTCACCTTTTCCTTAAGAATAGAGGAGGCTTGGTGGCACAATGGGTAAGCTTTCAGCTACTGATAAGCCAGTAGTTCAAACCCACTAGTTGTTCCACAGTAGAAAGAGGTGGCAATCTGCTTCTGCGCAGAGTGTAGCCTGAGAAACACTGTGGATCAGTTCTACTCTGTATTATAAGGTTGCTGTGCATTGGAATTGGCTCAATGCAAATGGGTTTGGGCTCTTTTTTTCCCTTAAAATATTTCTTTCAGCAGTTAATTCTGTTAATACCCCCACGATATTCTTAAGCTTTCGCAAGATCTGCAATTTCTAAAAGTGAAGCAGAAATTAATTGGAAGAGATAAGGAATAATTCAAATGAAAATAATAAATGATGAAACATTAAATAACAAAGATGGAGATAAAATAATAATTTTTTCTAAGCCATGTCTTTTGCCTTTCTCTGGGAAATTTGTATTTGAATAAGTCAATTTTAAAATTTCTTTAGGTCTGTCTATATTCTTTCTATTTATGAAAAATTAGGCAAGTGGTAATTAGGATGAAGACACCACATCTTCATATCCCAAAACACCAAAGTTCAGATGAGGGTTATAGACAAGGTAATAATATTAATGTTAATCAGCTATATTATTTCTCAGTTTCTCCCCTGATGTGAATTTTTAAAATGTCTTTATAATGTAGAGTATATTCTAATTCCTGATGGAACAATTTTATGCTATGCAGAATTATGCTTCTGGAGAATCTACTTCTGGTGCGACCATTTTTGTTCCTAAATGAAGTATAGTTTACATTTAGTAAAGTGAGCAAGGTCTCGTGTTGGGGCTCACAAGGATGATAACAAGCCAAATAGGTACATAATCAACATTTAGGTTAAGAAATAAAACAATGCCTACTTCCCCCACACCCTTTGTGTCCTCTCCCAATCATTATTCCTTCTTTCCTCTACACAAGTAAACATAAACACTATAATTTGCACTGTACTTTATTTTCTTCTGCTTTTAAACTCCATATTAAGTGGAAATACACTGTCTATCTTATATTGTGATTGGAGTAGGCACTCAACATTATGAATGTGACATTTATCCCTGTAGATACAATGTGTTAATTTTCGTTGCTATGTAGTATTCCACTCTATGAGATTAACAAATGTATTTCTTTGCACTATAAATGTGGTGCCTTAGTTATCTGTCGTTACTGTTACAGAAACGCTACAAGTAGATGACTTTAATGAACAGAAATTTATTTTCTCAGAATTCTGAAGGCTAGAAGTCTGCATTTACAGAACCAACTTGAAGGGAAGGACACCTCTCTCTCTCTCTCTCTCTGTTCACTTATTTAATTTCATTTATGTCTCAAATGAGATGGTTGACACAGTGGCTGCAACTTTGAGCTCAGGCACGGGAACAATTGTGAGGATGGTGCAGGACTGGGCAGCGTTTCCTTCTTTTGTGCATAGAGTCACTATGGGTTGCAACCAACGCAATGGCATATAACAACGCATCTCAAAAGAGATCAACTTGATACACCCAACACTACTCCTGCCTCATTAACATAACCACGAAACCCATTCCCAAATGAGATTATAACCACAGACAGAGAAGTTAAGCTTACAACACACATTTTGAGGGGCCATATTTCAGTCCATAACGCTCTACCTGTGACCCTCCCAAATATCATATGATCGCCACACACAAAACACATTCATGTCAGCACACCATCTCAAAATTCTTAAATCCACCCCAAGCCCCAAATGCCCATCTTTTGAATCATCTTAAATCAACTATGGGTAGACCTTAAGCCCCTTCCATCCCAGGCTGACAGTCTTCTTCACGTGTGAGTCTGCGAAATTTAGAGTATAAGTTGTCTATTTCTAAAACACACTGCAGAACAGGCACAAGGTCGACATTCCCATTGCACTTGGTAGAAACTGGAGTGAAGGAACAGGTCCCAGGCGCCAAGCAAATTCAAAATGCAGCAACAGAACAATTTACATTCATCTCCAAGACCTGAATATAACCCTCTCTTCTCTGAGACCCTGTCCACCAAACTCTAAGCGTGATCCACATTCTTTGGATTCTGGCAGGAGGCCCCCACCTATGGGTTTCAGCTCCAATTGCCAGGGCCTCTGGGGTGGCAACTCTGCTCCCTCAGCTATAGCTTGTCCAATTATCCTAGTCTATTTTAAGAGAAGCCCCAACCCTTTGCCTGGAAGGTCCTTTTATTGTCATTTGGTCATGGCAGCCCAATTCCCTCAGCTTTGGGCGATGGATTCATCTGCCTGGTACTCCTTAATGGCAACCTCACATGCAGAACTACAATGGCAGAGACATGATTTGTTGAAATCTCGAGGCTGTGCCCCCCCTTTGAGACACAGGAGACTGTAGGTGTCTGCTGGGAACCAAGAAGGCGCTGCTTCCATACCCCTTCCAATAGTTTGGTGATCTTTGAACTGCCCCAGAGGTGACCCTTTCCTTCTATTAGAGGGCAGCGAATAAAGCTCCTCCGGCCTGGGTTCTGCTGAACAATCCCAATCAGCAGACTGTATTCTTGCCTTTGTTCTTTCCCTGTCTTCTTTAGTCTAAGCTGATGGATTTTCTGCTTTGAAATTGGTTAAATCCATCAGTCATGGGCTTAAGCTCTTCAACAAAAGATTTTTAGTTGCATCTTTGGTCAGCATTCCAGGACATGTGTCCTTAGCTTTTGCACTAGAATTTTTCAAGTATTTAAATTTTGTCTTCATTTCACATAGTTCATTTTTAAAGTTCATCTCTTTCTTTACACATTTTACTATAAATTGCAAGGAATAACAACATGGCCTCTTTATGATTTTTCTTAAAAATTTCATCTGCCAATCTGGTGGAGGTCAAACCCAACCCAAGGAAGTACATGTTAATCCAACACAAAGAAGGGGAAAGGGGAAGAAAAAAAAGCGGGGGTGGGGGCAAGCACACAGAATTGGGAGTGTGCATACAGACCCCACCATGATGCACAAACCTTGAGGGCAACGTCACCACGTGGAGGAATGCATGAAAAGTTTAGAGCCAAAAGGACCCCCCCCCCCGAAGTATGTGCAACAAAGGACAACACTAGATCTTCAGGTTGGGGAGAGGGGCCAGCATGCTATGCCCACACAGAAGCAAATCAAAAAGGAAACAGAGAAAGGGATAATTGGTCTACACCCCATACTGGCACACCAAGCCCGAAGGATGACGTCCCTGCACTGAGCTGCTAAGGCATAGAGAGGGCTGTAAGGCTGACAACAGCTCATGACATGTCTCTTACTGGAGCATACTGTGACAGAGGACAATGATGGGGACATGCTGTAGGGAGGTAGCATGGTCTGAACCTCCTGCAGTGGGGCAAACCAAGAAGGGAGTATAATAGATCAACAATTGGAGCAAAGCCAAGCCACAAATCCCCTAAAGAGCCCCCAAAATAGATTTCAGGCTAGGAGGGGCAACTCTAAGAATTCCCCCTGGATCAGGGGATAGATAGGTCAGCAGACAGACCTGGAATTATGTATGTTTTCTCTCTCTCTTTTTCAATCTTTTGTTTTCTTATTGTTTAGTCTATGTCACTGTTGATTTACCTACTTAGAGAGGACAGGCATGGGAAGCAACCTTGAGGAGAAAGCAATGGTTCCATGGTCCTGGAGGGTCTTGGGGGAGGGAAGGTGGCAGGGGGAAGAGTGTGATGAGCAAACAAGGCCATAAACAGGGGAGCCGCTAAGGAATTAAAATCTGTGGATGTTGGGGCAATAGCAATCTAGCTGAGAGGAAGTACTATGAAGTAGAGGTAGGGGGAACATCATGGTGGTGCAGGAGGAAGGCAAAAGGAAACTGAGGAAGGATCTAGGAAGGAAAGGTATGGGTAGAGGTATAATTATAGGTGTGTAAATATGTAAATACATTAGTCCATAGAGATAGAGGTGTTGGTCTATATATATATAATTATATGACAATTACACTGAGGTTGTGGGTGGACTTTGGGTCTCAGCTCATACACTCCCTCAATGCAAGAACACTTTGTTCTAACATTTTATGAGGCTCATCGCCAGCCCCAGCCCCCACCCCCAGCACAATCGCTGAAGACAAAATGGGTGCATAAGCAAATGTGGTGAAGAAAGTGGATGGTGCCCGGCTATTAAAAGATATAGTGTCTTAGGTCTTAAAGGCCTGAAGTTAAACAAGCGGCCACCAGCAATGAAGCAGCAAGCCCACATGGAAGAAGCACCCCAGCCGGTGCAATCATGAGGTGTCATTGGGACTGGGTAACAGGCATCAGAAGATCCATAACAAGCAAACAAATGAAACATATTGTTGAGAATGAGGGGGTTCAGAGCAGAGACCCTAAGCCCATCTGTAGACAATGAAACATCCCCCTACAGAGGGGTTTCAGGGAAGGGATGAGTCAACCAGGTTCTGTAGAGCACCGAAGGAACACACAATATTCCTCTGGTTCCTTGAGGCTTCCTCACCGGTGCCCCACTATCATGACTCCAGTGCTGCTTCTCACTCTGGACTAGGCTGGAGCATGTACACAGGTATACATTAAAACTCACAACACACCAAAAACAGGAGCAAGAATGGTAATAGTGATACCAGAGGGTAGAGGGAAGCCCGGGAAAGGAGGGGGGAACCGATCATAATAATTGACACATAAACACTCACACCTCAGGGGGAAGAACAACAGAAACCATGGGGGAAAGTGTGACAAATGGAAATAATAATTTATAATCTATCACGGGGGGCACGAGGGTGGTGGGAGGGAGGGAGGGAAAAAGGAGATGATACCAAGGGCTCAATTGAAGTAAATGTCTAGAAAAGTATGATGGCAATATATGTACAAATATGCCTGATGCAACTGATGTATGGATTGTAATAAGAGTGGTAAGAGCCCCCAATAAAATGACCTTTTAATAAAAGATAAATAAATAAAAATTTTAAAGTTCTTCTGTCATTTATCCAAGTTCGTCATTTTATAAGGTTTGCCTTCACCAAACATTAAGCATAATGCAGGCAAGCTCCTTGTCGCTGTGTAAAAAGCATCACCCTTCCCTATTGTCCAGCCACATGCTCATCATTTTCTTTTAAAGCCTCACTAGAACCATATTTAGCATCCATGTTTCTCATAGTTTTCTGTTACTGGCGCCTTACGCGTTCTCTAAGAGGACAGAGACTTTCTCTTTAAAGCTACCCACTTCCTTCTGCGCCTTCACGAGAATTACCTTTATGTTCATAATTCTCCCAGTAGTCTCTTCAAGGCAATACAGGCTTTTAGTACTAGGCAACTTAAAACTCTTATACCCTACACCCAATTACCCAATTGCAAAACCACTTACATATTTTAGTTATCTTTTAGAGTAACAACAAATGTCTTAGGCTGAATTCCCTAGAGGAGCAAACCCAGTGAAATAAATAAATAGATAGATAAATAAATAAGAAGAGAGATAGAGGGAAAGATATTTATTTCAAAGAAATGACACAATTGTGGAAACTGGAAAATCCAAAATCCATGGATTATGCATCAGACTGGAGGCTTCTTCTGGCTCCCATGATAAACTGATAAACTCAACAAATGCTAAAGATTAGAGAATGATGAGTCTGATACAGGATCAAGAGAGGGTGAGCTGTGTCAGAACACATATATATTGTTTTATACATGTCACATATGTATATGTAACTATCTTCATTTTTCAACATGGTTAAGTTTCAATATAGACATTATGAGAAAATAGATAACAGATTGCAAAATGGAAAACAACTACATATTTCAGGACTATCAAATCACATCATTACATAACTGTCAACGACATCATTATTTAGCTATTAAACTACATCCTTGCATAACTGCCAACCACTGAGATTCGTGGCCAGTACAGTTGACATTTAATCTTAATGATCACAGTCAGTCAATATATGAGTGGGTCTCATATATTTACTGGCCACGTGGTGATCTTATTGGTTAAATGTCTTCATCCTAAAGGTCAAAAAGAAAAAGAAGTCTACCAACACCTTTATCGACCATGAAAGTGGATCTGTCTACAGTCAAGTCTCCAAGTGAGAACACAGCCCAGCTGGCATCTTGGCGGTAACCTTGTAAAAGCCATTTATACTAGTCACTAACAGAATCAATGAGATAATTATTGTTGGAAGTTTTTTGTGCTACTTTGTTATGAAACCATAAAAACCAATATACTTTCTTGTCCCTTGATATGTCCCCATTATTATTTGTATACTTCTTTATTTTATGGTTCACCAAAATGTTCCAGGCTCAGTTTGAACTTTTCCTGATCAACCATGCAATTGGTCATTTCTCCAAGAAACTTTGATTTTCTTTTGTAAAACAAGATCTGGGTGATGTATATGCTCAATATAGTTGGGATGGCTTGCTCTCAGGTGTTCTCACAGGACAGAGCTATGGTTTATGCAGATAACAGATATGTATTTGTATGCACATACTCATATTTAACATCTATCATCATCTACCTATCTGTGATGACTAGATTTCATGTCAACTTACACCTGTGTGAAAGTAGGACTGAAATCCAACCTATCCATCCTGATGATACCTCCTTGGAGGGTTGAGGCTTTATAAGAGAGATACTATAAATTCTCTTGCAGGCCCCTCTTTGCATTCTGTTTGCCTGTATTGTGTATCTGGTTCTGGGATGGGTAGCCCATACCGCCTGCCAACCCTGAGAGCTATGGCACCTGGCCATGCTCCTGCCACCCTTGGGCCCACACAACCCTCCACCCACTAGCCTATGATGGGAAACTAGGGTGCTTCCCACTTCATCTTCCTACTTCATCCACTGGTAGCTATATGAGTCTGAAGAGGACTCCAGCTTGCATTGAATCCAAGGACTTCAGTTGGCTGGGCTGGGCTGCTTTCTTCATATAAAATTATTTCATGATATAAGGTTTTTTCCCATGCATATATTTGTTACTGATTTTGTTTCTCTAGAAAACATAACCTAAAAATCTTGAGTTTATGCTGAAACCCCCCTCCCATTCTAATCTAACAGTTTTAGTTTAGTTAAATTTTTTCTTTCCCTATTTGTAACTTCCTTCTTTGACAGGCGAAACTTGATCCCTATCATGTTTGTTTATTAGTTTATCTATGTATCTATCTGTTTGTTTATTTATTTATTCATTCAGACTTGTAATCAATATGTCCTTATCTTCATTGTTCTCCTTTTCAGGTCATAGATGCCCTCCTTGGCCTGTTTAAGCTCTATCATCTAGTCGTAAACCAATGATCCTCAATCAGAGTAAACCAAATCAAACCCACTGCCATGGACTCAATACAGACCTGGTGATTTTCTGTGATATAGAGAAGTACTCATAGTGCAGGCTTGTCTGGAATATTTATGGAATTGGTTTGGGGGACCTTTCTTTTGGAGCCACTGGGTGGATTGAAACTGACCCAGCTTTAGAACTTCCTCATAAACACTGATTTTTCTAAGCACCACCTAATGGATTATGAAATGGTTCATTCAGGAAGGAAGGAAGGAAGAATAACTTAGCTCATTTTTATTTCGTGCCAGATTCTGTTTATGAAAAGTTGTTAAAATGATTTCAAGCCAATAATAATGTTCTCTTACTATCGAGTATTTATACTATTGCAAGCAGTTAGGGATCCAAGAAATGCCAGTTCACCTTTAAAATGTCTTTTAAGATTACTGGAAACCAGGTTTCCACTACTGCACGGGTCTGCTTCGAGTTGACCCTTACTCTCAGTCTCTAACACAAAGGTAAACCTATAGAAATCAATGGAATCCAATTTATGCCCTCATAATTCCATCATTTTTGCTGAGGATTATGTAAAAGCAGTTGTAGAACAGGCCAACAAGGAACTATCAGAAACCCAAGTTGGGTTTAAAAAAATGTATAGAACAAGAGATAGCATTGTGAATGTCAGCTGGATCTTGGGTCTTGGAAAACAGACTACCAGAAAGGTGTTTACCTATTTTATTGTATTTTAGCGAATATGCAAAACTATTAGACTGTGTGTGTCATAATAAATGATGGAAATGATGGTAAAATGGTAATTCCAGAACACTTCATTGTGCTCATGCAGAACCTTTACACAAATCAAGGTAGTCATTAGACTAGGAAGGTATCATTTCACTACACATCTTCAATATGTGCTCAGCAACTAATCTGAGAAGAAGGACCACAGGAAAGAGAATGCAGCATCAGGATCGACGGAAGGCACATTAGCAGCCTGTGATATGCAATCACACAATATTGCTTGCTGGAAGTAAAGAAAACTTGAAGCACTTACTAATGAAGGTAAAAAATTACAGCCATCAGTATGGATTAGACCTCAACATAGAAGTTTTTTTTTAATCTTCACAACTGGACCAATAAGCAACACCAAGATAAATGAAGAAGGGATTGAAGTTGTCAAGTATTTAATTTTCATCGAATCTTCAATCAATGCCTTAGGAGCAGAAGTAAAGAAATCAGATGATGTATTATTTCATTGGGGAAATTTGCTGTGAAATAGGGAGTTAATAACGATGAGTACAAGATTAAGGAAAATGTTTTAAAATGCATTGTGGTGATGAATGTACAACTCCTGCTAATGTGCTTGAACTATTGAATTGTATAATATGTGAATTATATGTCAATTAAAATGTTTGAAAATTTAAAATAAAGTGTTCAAGAGCAAAGCTGACATGTTGAGGACTAAGATGCCCCTAACCGAAACTGCAGCACATATATTCAATTGTGTTCCATGAATGCCAAAGCTAAACAACAAAAAAGGAAGACTGAAGAAGAATTGGTACATTGAAATTATGGTGTTGACCAAGAACACAGAATACACCAGGGATTAAGAGAAGAAAGACCAAACCAGTCTTGGAAGAAGCAAAGCCAGACTGCTCCTCAATCAAGGATGGTAAGACTTTAGCTCAACTCTTTTGGGTTTTCCATTGGGAGGCACCAGTAGCAGAGAGAGACATCATGCTCAGTAGAGATAGTAAGAAAGGAGAAGACCTTTAATGAAAAGTACTCTCACCATGGTTGCAACAAGGAGCTCAAACAAGCAACGATTATGAGCATGGCATATACCTGGGCAGTATTTTGTTGTATTGTGTTTTGCCCCACTGTGTTTTATAAACAACTCAACATTATCTAACAACACAATAATCCTGTGAGGCTGACAAGAACGCTGCTCTGCTTCTCAGTTGCCTCTTCCAGAATTGAGAAATACCACTGAGGAGGATGGCCCCCAAAATCAGGCTCAGCTCCGTGGATTTCCTTCTTCCACATCTTGACCCCATAATTATTCATAACTTTTGAAAGTCTATGATCCATTCAAGCAATTTGTAAAATGTATTTTGTCCAGATCTCTTAGTTGTTATCTGTAGGAGGTTGATTCAAGTTATTTAGTCAGTCGTCACTGTAAGAAAATTCCCTTATGTATAGCTTTCCATTGTTAAGGTAACATATTTTGAATGCTTATTATAATCATCATACCATTTAAACACGTTCCAATTTTTATCACATTAAGTTTTACCATTTTATCAGATGGATCCTGCAATAGCCTCATTATACAATACAAAAATCATAGTTTAGTGAGATTCAAGAGCTTGTTCTAGGTTCACACAGCCAAAGGCAAAGGTTGACTCTGATTCATCTGGCCCCAAAGCCTAGAATTTAAAGCATAAAGAATTTAGAACAACTTCCCACCATTAACCTCCACAGCTTAAGACTCCAGCACCCTGCAGAGACAGTGGTGGTGCCCCTGGTGGTTTAAGGACAGCAGTTGGAAGCCACCAGCCATTCCTTGGGAGGGAGTTGATGTTTTCTATTTCCATCAAGATGTTCATATATACAGATGAGTCAGAATTGACTCAATGGAAGCGAGAGAGAGACAGAGGCTTAGCTAATCTATACAGACAATTTTGAAAGAAAAGAAGAGAGAACAGATACATTTTCCTCCATTGCTTGTTCTCTGCCTTCCGTGTGGCTGTGCCTCGGTCTCTCCCTTTTCCTCTGGTCTCAGGCAGCCACGTGCGGGCGTGTGGTCCCACGAGGTTGCCCATGTTCTTCACCGTAAAACTGGAAACTTCTTCTAACCTTTATCAAAACTCACTTTATTTAAAATATAAATAAATAACACAAACACTTATCACACTTATTTTTTCCTATTACTCAAACAATAAAATAAAATTGAGACTTGAATGGGGGTTGGGCTGAATTACCACCCTAAATCTACCATTAGATACTTTGTGGCATGAATTACCATAATTTATATTTCAGGAGCTTGACTGTCCCTTTGCTGTGGTCGGAACCTGTCAGTTCACACAAAGTTGAGCCCCATGACCAGATGCTATATAACCAGACAAGCAAATGTGTCTCACTGATGCATCTGGACAGGAAACCTTAAGTAGTATTGTCTTTTCTTTAAAAAAAGAAGAAAGAAACCCCAGCCACATGTTTTTACTTTTCATCTCAGCTTTTGGTGTGTGGAAACACAGGGCATGTTACTTCATACAGCAATTCTCAGGAGACGGGTAGGACTTTTAAGGAGACTTGAGGAGTCATAAAATTCCTTCAGGGTTAGTGAGTTAGGTATTTTGAGCTTGCACAATACTTGTCTGCAATGTATGTATTCTGTACTTCTTTGTGAACAAGAAGCTAGCATAGGATGACTACATTTTCTTGCAAATGTTGAGAACTTACTCCCATTCCAGAGAGAATTTACAGTTTTCGATCAGCAGTATTTTATACTGAGACTATTAAGGTCATCTTCTAGGCTTCCAGTTTCTTTCTGGTGAATAGCTTTTGCTGTGTCACCTTGAACATTAAAATATAATATCTGGTCTTTCTTCATGGAAGTCAAAGCACTTTCTACAAAGAGAGCCTCCGTCCCTCAGAAGGTGTTCATCAAGTTGGTGAAACGCAAAGAGCTGATGAATGCTGACCGACTTCTCTTTGTAGACTGAGGTCATAAATATTTACCCTAAATCAGCGGCTCTCAACCTGTGGCTCATAACCCCTTTGGGGCCTTGAACGACCCTTTCACAGGGTTCGCCTGATTCATAATAGTAGAAAAATGACAGTTATGAAATAGCCATGAAAATAATTTTATGGTTGGGCGATCACCACAACATGAGGAACTGTATTAAAGGGTGGCGGCATTAGGAAGGTTGAGAACCACTGCCCTAAATGCATAGCTAAGTGTGAAGTAATTGGACACCATCTTTTCCTGTACCAGGCTCTCTTTGGATTGTCTTTTCATACATTTTGGCTCTGCTTCTTCTTTTGCTCCAAGCATCTATTAATATTTTTCCAAAACAGATTACCATTTGGTTTGTAATATCCAATCATGGTCAAGTTACATTCTGTCTGGCCTTTAGCCCTGACAAATAAATAGATATACAATAAGGATGTGCGACCCTCTCTTCTCTGTCTGCTGGTCGAGATTCTTCTGGGAGTTGCAGCACATTACGTAATCAGCACGCCCCTGGAAACTAGTTGCTGTGGAGTCAGTTCCAACTGTGGTGACCTGTGTGTCAGCGCAGAACTGTTCCATAAGACTTTCAGCAGCTGACGTTTGTGGATTATATTGCCTGGCAATTCTTCTAAGGTACTTCTGGGTGAAAGTGAATTTTTCTATAAGTGGTAGAGCATTTTTGCACAATTGTGATCACTGTAAGGGTGTGAGTTAACTTGGTTAGACCCGTGTTCTCCGTGGTATGGCAGTTAACACCTATTAATCCCCACGACCTGACCTAACAAAATGTAATCACAAGCAATCGCTATTAAGTCCCCTGATGGGATATGATGAGAGTGGACTGCAATACCTCTACTCCACTCAGGTCACAGCCCTGCAGTTAAAAGCCTTGGGGACGTGGCATCCTTCCAATATAAATAAACTCTGTGGGAATTCTTGCTTGCTTTTAAAATCTGGATCCTATATCTGGCTCAATGATTTCCAATTTTTTTGGATTTAAGCCAATTGCCTGTCATGCTGCCTGCGGGTCCTAGGAGTCATCAGCAGCCTGCCATCTAGTCGACCACTAACGCATCCACTGCAGCAGTGACCAACCTGACTGATGCTCTTGAATTCATCTGCATTTGCAGTCTCCAACCTGTAGTCTTCCCAATGATCTTGGGTTTGTTAGCCCCCACAGCTACAAAAGTCAGGGGAAGCCTGGAGCATAACCATTTGGAACCGGCCTGAACTTGGACTTGCCCACTTCTACAACTGTGTGAACCTGTCTCTTGGCACACGCTTCTTTCTAAATAGACACACATAAGCAGAACCAGGCTTTGTTTCTCTAGGCAACCTGGGCTAAGACAACCACTCGTGAACTTCTGTGTCTCTGTGGAGCTGATTTTTTACTGAACTGAGCACTAGCACAGTCAGGTCTAGCTGAAAATGAAAAAATGGGACAACAATGGGGTACCACATCACCAATATTTTTTTTAAAATATGATGAAAAACTGATTTTTAACTATGAGAGAATACTACAGCTTTTTTGTTTAAAACAAGGAATTGATAGCATGTTTAAAATAAAGAATTAGAAAACACCTTGGAAGGCCTGCAAAATTACCTAAAATGTGAGTGAAATAAATCATGTTTTCTTATAAAATAACTTCGAAGCCACGAGCTATTCAGATTCGAAATTTCAGCCTCAGGTGCTGAGAGATGGCTGGTCTTAGATTAATGGTAGGGCTGTAATTGTACTTTAAGATGCGGAGTGGGGACCAGGGCCCATCTGTGGGTCATTGGACATTCCCTTGCAAAAGGGCCACGGGGAGGAAATGAGCCAGTCAGGGTGCAGTGTAGCAATGATGAAATATACAATTTTCCTCCAGTTCTCAAATGCTTCCTCCACCCCCACTATGATGATCCCAATTCTACCTTACAAATCCAGTTGGACTGGAGGAAGTACCCTGGTACAAAAAGGAATTGGAAACACAGGGAACCCAGGACAGATGAACCCCTCAGGACCAGTGGTGAGAGTGGTGATACCAGGAGGGTTGGAGGGAAGGTGAGGGAGAAAGGGGGAACCGATTACAAAGATCTACATATAACCTCTTTCCTGGGGGACGGACAGCAGAGAAGTAGGAAAAGGGTGACCAGACAAGATATGACAAAATAATAATAATTTATAAATTATCAAGGGTTCGTGGGGTAGGAGATAGTGGGGAGGGAGGGGAAAGATGAGGCGCTAATACCAAGAACTCAAAGAAATCAAATGTTTTGAGAATGATGATGGCAACATATGTACAAATGTGCTTGACACAATGGATGTATGTGTGGATTATGATAAGAGTTGTATGAGCCCCCAATAAAATGATTATTTAAAAAAAGATAGCATTTACTCAAATATACCATTTTTTTAAAAAGGTGGTTATTTTGGCTTTGCATTTTGACCCAAAGGCATTTTCTTCATCAGATTTCTATTTGGTGATGCTAAATGTGTATGAATTTGCATATAAAATATAAAATCAACTGTCACTGGATTTACAGTTTATTGAAAACAGCATTTTAATGCTCCTTACAAACTATCACACTTAGCAAGTTGGCTCTTCATTTCAGTTCTATGCATAATGTTAACACCTACACCATGACCTAAAGAAAATTTACCTTTTTGAATACCTTTTCATGATATTGATATTTTATGATATTTTTGAAGACATGGGATCCATCTCATTTTAGTCCTAATTATAAGAATTGTTTTCTGAGCAATATATCTATTTTAGCTTTCAAAATTATAAATGTGCTAACTAATAAGCTTCCTTTTTATTTTTTACTTGTTATTAAAACTTTGAGCCCAATTAATAACCACAGAAAACGCATAGGTCTTTCTGTGTAAGAAGACAGATTTTTAAAATATATATTAACCTAAATCCTAGCTTCACTTTGTGATCCTGCCATTGTTTCTCTTTCCTACTTTTCCCTTAAGCCACGCTTTACTTTAGGTCTCCTCACAAGCTGTTCTTGATCCTTTCTAGAATGAGAGGAAGTGTATACACATAAATAACTATCACAGTTGCTGGCTTAGGAAAAAGCTTGATTATTAGATCTTCAGAGAATAAAACAGAATTCTTTTTTTAAAATCATTTTACTAGGGGCTCAGACAACTCTTATCACAATCCATACATACATCAATTGTGTAAAGCACATTTGTACATTCACTGCCCTCATCATTCTCAAAACATTTGCTCTCCATCTAAGCCCCTGGCATCAGCTCCTCATTTCCCCTCCCTCCCCACTACCCCCTCCCTCGGGAAACCTTAATAATTTATAAATTATTATTTGGACATATCTTGCCTTGTCCGATGTCTCCTTTCACCACTTTTCTGTTGTCCATCCTCCAGGGGAGGTCACATATAGATCCCTGTAATCAGTTCCCCGTTTCCACCTCACCCTCCCTCCACCCTCCCAGTATTGACACTCACACCACTGCTCCTTAAGGGATTATCAACCCTGGATTCCCTGTGTTTCCAGTTCCTATCTGTACCAGTGTACATCCTCTGGTCTAGCCAGATTTTTAAGGTAGAATTGGGATCATGATACTGGGGATAAGAAGAAGCATTTAGGAACTAGAGGAGAGTTTTATCTTCCATCATTGCTACACTTCACCCTCACTGGCTTGTCTCCTCCCCGCAACCCTTCCATAAGGGGATGCCAATTGACTACAGATAGGCTTTGGGTCACCACTCTGCATTCCCCACCTCATTCACTATAATATAATTGTTTGTTCTAATGATGTCTGATACCTGATCCCTTCGACACCTCTTGATCGCCCAGGCTCGTATGCTTCTTCCATGCGGGCTGTGTTGCTTCTGAGCTAGATGGCCACTTGTTTACATTCAAATCTTTAAGACCCCAGACACTATCTCTTTTGATAACCGGGCACCATCAGCTTTCTTCACCACATTTGCTTATACACCCATTTGTCTTCAGTGATCCTATCAGGGAAATGAGCACACAATGATATGAATTTTTGTTTGTTGATGACTGATAACTTATCTCTTCGGCACCTTGTGACCACACAACCTGGTGTGCTCCTTCCATGCAGGCTGTGTTGCTTCTGAGCTAGATGGCTGCTTGTTTACCTTCAAGATGCCATATCTTTTGATAGCCCAGCACTATCAGCTTGCTTCACCACATTTGCTTATTCACCTACTTTGTCTTCGGCGAATGTGTTGGGAAGGTGAGCATCAAAGAATGCCAATTTAATAGAAGAAAGTATTCTTGCATTGAGAGGGTACTTGAGTGGAGGCCCAATGTCCTTCTACTACCTTAATACTAAACCTATAACTACATGAACATAGATATATTTCCTCATCCTCACATATAAATATATTTGAATGTGTGCATGCCTTTATTTAGACCTTGATGAATGGCCTTTGCTTCCTAGATCTTTCCTCTATTTCCTTTGACTTTACTCTTGTTCCACTCTCATACTCAGTCTTCATTTGGGTTTCAATAATTCCTCTTGGTTTCATTACTCTTGATCACGTCCTACTAGGCCTCCCACACCCTCCTCACCACCAATTTGCATCACTTGTTGTACCCTTTTCCCTGGGTTTGTTAACACCACTACCTTTCCCCCAACATCCCCCTCTCCCCTGTCCCCCCAGAACTGTCAGTCCTGTTGTTTTCTCCTCTAGATTGTTCATCCAGCCTATCTTATTTTGACAGACCTGCGGAGATAATAACATGAACAAAAACAAGACAGAGCAAAACCAAACAACAAAATACAACCAAACAATATCAACAAACCAATGACAAAACAAAACAAACCACAACAGGAAAGAAAAGCTTGTATTTAGTTCAAGGACTGTTTGTTGGCCTTTAGGAGTGTTTTCCAGTCCAGTCTGTTGGGTACCACGCCCTGGCCCCAAAGTCCACCTTCAGCATTTCCTGGGGACCTCACTGCTCCATTCCCTTTCTGTTCTGTTGCATCCCCTTAGAGTTTTGCCTCGTGTGGTGGGATCAGATCGGGCACAATTCCCACACTGTGTCTCCAGTGTTGTCCCCTGTAGGGCTATGAGTCAGTGAGGGACGTCATGTCTCATAGTGGGGCTGGCCATATGGTCCTCTCTGTGGACTGGCTGCTCTAATTAGGAACGTTTTCCTCAAGGCCTGGTGGGCTATGATGTGCTCCACTCTCTCTTCCTCCCCCTTCATCTGCTCTCACTTGCTCCCATCAGAAATGTCCCTCTCCCAGAGCTGCAAATTCAGTGCCATCCTTTGAAATAAATTATTCTGGGAGGTGTCCACATAGTAGTTGGGATTGGGGCCAGACCCTCAGCCCTCTCCACTGTCTCCCTACTCCACACAGGCATGTTGCATTCACATCTTGGAGAACTGGGTTGAAGTCTGTTCTGTCTTTCCCTGTGGAGATATAAGCAATACCCTCCCCTTGGGTTGGTTAGTGCCCTGTGCCCCCGCTTCCCATTTCTTTTTATTATTATTATTTTTTACTTTCCCCACCTCCTTTTTAGTTGGCTAACATATGCATACCTGGATTTGATCTGGTCCCTGCTGTACTACCTGGTTTTCACCCTAGAAATGTTTGTATTCAGTAGCTTTTCCCTAAGCCCCTTTGCAATTTTTTTTTAAGCTTACCTCACCAAACTCATGTTGTACTTGTCCTTTTGTGCTTGGCTTACTTCGCTTAGCATGATCTCCTCCAGGTCTTTCCATGCAGTGATGTGCTTCATACGTTCACCACTGCTTTTTAGCGATGTGTTGTACTCCATTGTATGTATGTACCACAGCTTTTTCATCCACTCATCTGTTGATGGAAATTTGGGTTCCTTCCAACTCCTTGCAATTGTGAACTGTGCCACAATGAACATTGGAGCACAGATGTCTGGCCTTGGTTTGTTTCTTGCCTCTTCTGGGTATATGCCCAGTAGGGGGATTGCTGGGTCATATGGTAACTCTATTTCCATCTGTTTTAGCTATCGTCAGATTAATTTCCATAGTGGCAGTACGTACTTACAGGCCCACCAGCAGTGGATGAGAGTTCCTGTCTCCCCACAACCCTTCCAACACTTGTTGCTTTCTGATTTTTTGAATTGGGCTACCTTTGAGGGTATTCGGTGGTACCTCATTGTTGTCTTACTTTGCTTTTCTCTTATGGCTAAAGATCGGGAACATTTTCTCATATGTTTGTTGACCATTCGGATTTCTGTCCCTGTGAAACTTCTGTTCAAGTCCTTTGCCCACCTTCTCAGTGGGCAATTAGTTGTTTTTTTAAATTTTTTGGGAAGCTAGAGGAGTATTGTAGATTTTAGTAATAAGGCCTTTGTGTGATGTGTCATTGCTAAAGGTGTTTTCCCAGTCCATGGACTCTTGGTGAATTCTTTCGATGTACACGGGTGTTTTATCTTCAGTGTAACCCATTTGACAATTTGTGCCTTCTCTGTGTTTGGGTCCTCCCTTATTTCTGATAGCCTATGTATTCCCTGTACCAAAGTTCTCAAGTTGGTCCCAATTACCTCATTGATGACCCTAATAGTTTGGGGTTTAACTTCAACGTCTGTGATCCACCTTGAGTGTATTCTTGTGCATGGAGTGAGATAAGGGTCTTGCTTCATTTTTCTGCAGGTAAATATTCATTTTTTCTAGCACCACTTGTTAAAGAGGGCATCTGCTTCCCATTGGATATTTTTGGGGCCCTTATCAAAGATAAGTTGTCTGTATGCTGATGATTTTATTTCTGGGTTTTCAGTTCTTTTCCATTAGTCTGAGTATCTGTCATTGTACCAATATCATGCAGTTTTGAACACTGTGGCTGTATAGTATGTTCTAAGTCAGGTAAAGCAATCCCTCCTACTGTGTCCTTCTTCTTGAGGAGTTCTCTGCTTATTCTGGGCTTCTTTCCTCTCCATGTGAAGTTGGTAATCAGTTTTCCCATTTCTTTGAAGAAAATGAGGGTAATTGTATCGGGATTGCTATAAAGTTATATGGTGACTTAAGCAGAACTGACATCTTGACTATATTGAGTCTTCCAATCCTCGAGCATGGGATATTCTTCAATTTGTTAAGGTGGCTCTTGGTTTCTTGTAATAGTGTTCTATAGTTTTCCCTGTATAGATCTTTTGTTTTTTTAGTCAGGTGTATCCCTAGATATTTCAGTTTGTGTTTGGCTATTGTGAAGGGTACCACCTTTTCGATCTCCTCTTCTGTGCTCTTATCCGATGTGTATAACAGTCCAATGAACTTCTGTTTGTTGATCTTGTATCCTGCCACTCTGCCAAACTCTTCTATTGCTTCCAGTATTTCCCTCGTGGAGCTTTTAGGACTTTTCATATATCAAATCATATATCTGCAAATACTAATAGTTTCACCTCTTCCTTCCCCAGACAAGTACTTTTGATGTCTTTTCTTTGCCTTATGCTGTTAGCTAAAACCTCCAGCACGCTATTAAATAAGAGTGGGGATAAGGGACATCCTTGTCTGGTCCCCTTTTTCAGTGGGATTGTGTTAGTCTTTTCTCCATTGACTACCATGTTGGCTGTTGGTTTTTCATATACAGCTTGTATTGTCTTGAGGAATTTTCCTTCCATTCCTATCTTCTCAAGTGTCTTAAACAGGAATTGGTGTTGGATGTTGTCGAATGCTTTTTCTGCATCTATCAATATTATCATGTGATTCTTATAGTTTTTCATGTTAATATTAAAGTTTTTCATGTTAATATGGCAAATGATATTAATGGTCTTTTGCATGTTGAACCACCCCTGCATCCCTGGTATGAATCCCACTTGGTCATGGTGAATTGTTTGTTTTATATACTTTTGTATTCTATTGGCCAATATTTTGTTAAGGATTTTTGCATCAATATTCATTTGAGATATTGGTCTGTAGTTCTAGATTCTTGTGGGATCCTTGCCCGGTTTTTGTATCAGGGTTATACTAGCTTCATAGAAGGGGTTCAGGGGTTTGCTGTCTTTTTCTATGTTCTGGAAGAGTTTGTGTAGGATTGGTGTAAGGTCTTCCCTAACTGCTTGCTAGAATTCTCCAGTGAAGCCATCTGGTCCAGGGGATATTTTTTTTTGTTGGTAATCCCTTGATAACCTTGTCTATTTCTTCTATTGCTATGGGTCTCTTGAGATTTTTGTTGTCTATCGAGGACAGTCTAGGGAGGGATTGTTTTTCCAATAATTTGTCCATGTCTTCCAAGTTGTTGAATTCATTGGAATACAATCCTTCATAGTATTGTGTAATTATCCTTTTGATTTCATTAGGGTCTGTTGTAATGTCCCCTATTCCATCCATTATTCTTGCTATTGAAATTTGTCCCCTCCTTCCTTTGGTTAGGCTTGCCAGTGGTCTGTTGATTCTGTTTACACTTCCAAAGAACCAACTTTTAACAGCATTAATTTTTTCCATGGTTTTCTTATTTTCCCTCTCCTGGATCTCAGCCCTGCCTTTTATTATTTCTTTTCTTTTGCTATTAGTAAGATTGTACTGCTGACTCTGCTCTAGTTGTAAATTTTGTGCCAGCATATCAGTCATTTCTCAGGAGTTCATGTTTTGCTATGAAACTTCCTCTGATAACTGCCTTTGCTGTGTCCCATAAGTTTTGGTACATTGTGTGCTCATTCTTGTTGGTTTCTAGAAATTTCCTAGATATTTCATCTCTGATCTGTGCCAGTACGCACTCCTTTTGCAGTAGAGAGTTATTCATCCTCCAATTGTTTGCTCTTGTTTTTGCTGTCTTCCTTTTGTTGATTTCCAGCCTTATGGCACAGTGGGCAGAGAGAGGGGTCTATATGATGTCAATGTGCTTATATTTATCAAGATTCGCCTTATGACCCAGCATGTGATCTATCTTCAAATATGTGCCATGCGGATTGAAAAGAATGTCCCTATAATTCTGTAACTTGTATTGTAGATGAACCCATCCTTGAGGAGGGTGTTTTTCAGAGCAGTCCCTACCATGCAAAGGAAGACAGTGGACATTAACCTGACCTGGAAAAGAATCTCAGCTCAATCCACACTAGCTGTGCAATTTAGGCAAAGTGTTGAACGAACTTCTGGAGTCTCAGTTTGCTCATCCATCCTTCATAGGATTGACATTAAGATCTGCTGATCAAGTAGAAGTTCTTGGCTCATTCTTTAGTCAGTAAAACGTAGGATTCTTTCTTCCTATTGCGTAATACAGCACATAACCATATGTGCTCAGTCTTCTCTTCTTCAGAATAAAACATCCCAATTCCTTAAACCTTAAAACAGAGTTCTGTTTCCTAGAATTTCATCATGTCTGTGGTTAGTTACAAACCTTGTCTGTGGTTCCCCTTCGATGGCATTGAAGAAAAACCCAACCTTGTGGGAGCAAGCATCCATGACTGCTGGGCAGCTTGCTTCATCCTCTCGCATCACACTCCTTCCACTTCCCGTATGCTCCCTCCTCTGGGCCAGGGGCCAAGCTGAAACGCTTCTAGCCACGAACATCATTCCTTCCCCAGTGGGGGCATGGCTGGTCCTCACACAGCCACCCCTGAGGCAGGCTCCTGGCAAGGGTCCAGCTGCTACCAAGAAGTACATCCTGCCCCTGCAGTTCCACCATTCCTGGAGCCTGGGGAGTCATAAAAAAAAGGGGGTGGGCAGGAGTTTCCTGTTTCAAATTCAGCTGCAACAATTTTAAATTCAGCAATAAAAAAATGACTCCATATCAACCCTTTGAGGGTCCAGAATTCACACCATTGGCGAATATTCACATATTAACATGTAACTAGTACAAAATCATTGCACGGCTGGAATTCCAACCTTGAACAATTACTTCAACTGGAACCAAATTAAATAGCGCTATACTATGCAAAATGTGCCCTTTATCTACCAAATAATGAAACTATCCCAGAAGGTTTTTCTCCATCTCAGGAAAGCAATCATATACTTCTTGAAACAATTTTGAATAGCAAACATTCAAATGTCTGATATGCCAGATGCTATTTTTAGGGAATTAATACATGCCATCCCATTAAAATATTATAATTTAGTGTACCATTTTTTATATTATAAAAAAAAATTTATTGGGGGCTCATACAGCTAGTATCACAATACATTCATCCATCCATTGTGTTGCTCACATTTGTACATATGTTGCTACCATCATTTTCCAAACATTTCCTCATTTTCCCCCTTTCTCCCCCACCCTGCCTCTCTCATGCACCTTTGATAGTTTATAAATTATTATTATTTTTTCATGTCTTTCACTGACCAATGTCTCCCTTCACCCATTTTTCTGTTGTCTGTCCCCCCACTCCCCCTAAGAGGGAGTTTTATGTTGATAATTGTGATCGGTTCCCCCTTGATAAAGTTAAAGTTTATTATGTCAACCTGGCCAATAAGCACATGTGGGGTTAATTGAAGGGCAGAGAGATAATGGCTCCATGAGCCTCACCTTTCTAGTTCTCGGTTCTCCTGCTTTGTGATGGTCAGACCAGGGTGCCACTGCCTTAGCCAGTTCCCTGCTCCAACTGGCAAGGCTCCCTTCCTGCAAGACATCCCTGAGGAGAAGACTCATGGATCTACCCCAATGCAGCCCTAGATGCTGGAGCAGCCATGTGGAGACCCCTGCCAGCACTGAGATGCTTTCATGTTCACTGATTTGGCTTTCATCCTGCAGTTGGCATCACAATGTGTGTTTTGTGAGATGGAGGAGGACTTTGTAGATTGGTGTTGGACATATGGGTTAATGGGTTAAGGTTGGACTTGTGGGCTTGGTCAGCACTGGGTTGGGATGTTTTCTTGATGTGCAGTTACCCTTTATATAAAACCCCCTCTTGTACATGAGTTTCTGTGGATTTGTTTCTCTAAAATACCCAGACTAACACACCCCTTTCTACCCCATCTTCTCCTTCCCCTCCTGGAATAGCTACTCTCATTATTGATCCTGAGGGTTAATCTGTCCTGGATTCCCTGTGTTCTAGCTCTTATCTGCATCTGGATGCATGATCTGATCTAGCTAGATTTGTAATAGTCTACCATTTTTCATCTTTCACTATATTATTAATTTCCACAGATGTCAAAACTGAGGCAGGAAGCATGTATGCCTCTGTCTTGAATAGAACCAGAGTCCACGAATGGAGTCTTGGGATAAATCTATATGCACGTGCATCCTCATAGTTTCACAGTGACGGCATTTCAGGGCAGGGTCATAATCCACTGGATTTTCCAAAAGTATTTTTAAAATACACACACACACATACCTTGACTTCATGAATTCTTATTCTTTCAGCTTGACAAAAGTTTGAGCATCAAGAACATGTGTTGACACTTTATTTTACAAACTCATCTGTACCTTTCGAGAATGTTTATAACATTAAATTGGCAGCGTGGTGGTAGTCATGTGAAGAGGAGACTCAGAAATGGAACTTTCCATAATAGAAACCAGAAAGATTCCTGGCTTTTGTGTAGATTCTGAGTCTCATAATTATATCCCACTAAAATTGGTCATAAAGAAAAGCAGGGGACGACAAACTTGGTTGCCTAGTAAATGTTGATCTTTAAGATCAAGGTCAAATCAAATTTTACTTGAAAACTTCAGACAAGAAAACTGAATTTAGAAAGTCTGTTTGGAGACAGGGTTTTTATTAATGCTTTTAAATCCTACTCCAACACATCCATTCTCTATTGTTAAATTATTCTTATAATTTTATTGAAATGTATGACTTCCCAGCTCAAATGGATGACAAGTCAAACAGTGTATTTCTTAAGTATGTTATATACTTTCTAAATAAAAGTAACTTCCAAAACACTAAAATTGAATATCATATATTATTAAACAATTCATCTGAAGATTCTAGTCACCTTTTTAATTCAAAATGGACACCAAACCAAACTGAGTCCTATCAAGTCATCAATTCCCACTTCACCGTGGCAGTGAAGACGGCCCATAACGGTTCAAGGCTGTGAGTGTTTAGAGAAGCCGACTCCCACGTCTTCCTCACGCAGTGTCTGCTGGGATTGAACCGTCAACTCTTCAGTGAGTTGTCAAATGCTTTACCCAAGGCATCATGGGGGCTTCTTCAAACTGATGCCCTTTATTCCAAACTAAGATTGTTAGAGAAATGTTCTGTCTTTTCATTCATCTCTTTCCTAGAAGTAGGGCAAAAGAAGGAAAGGGGAAAGAAGGCCAACAAGTAAATGGATCTTCGTTCATGGCGGGTCTGTGGGGTTTAGTATGAATCAGCACCACAATGGAAATCAAGGGTCTGTTGAACCCTTTTGTTTTTTAAATGAAACTAGCTCATGTGTCACGAAAGAATGGAAGTCAGTTTCAATTTTACTTTTTCTCCTTTTACAACCACTCGGTTTTGTGTTTAGATCTGGAAACTGGGAGATTTTTGAGACTGTATCCTTTTTTTCTCTCTTAAAATTTTTTTCACTTTTGTTTGTGGAATAGAGCATACACAAAAAAAGAACATACTGTGCATAGTAGCATAGTTCTTCCCATTGGACCAGTGAACCCATGTATATGGCTATTTCTTCTTTTATTTCCTCCTCCCTTCTCCCTCCCTGTCCCTTCCTTCTCCCTCTTCCCCTGTTTGCATCCTCCTCATAGCCTTCTAAATCTTTTCCTTTGTTATGAAAACCATTTTTCCTTTCTTTGTTCACCCCTTAATAGTAATGAAGCACACAGAGATGAAACTGAAATTGAAAAGTGGGATATACTAAGGATAAAACACCTGTGTGCTTTGAAAGAATTCCCCAAAAGAGCAACAAGAGAACTCACAGACTAGGAGAGGATTTTTAGCACACAACAAAGGGCTTATAAAAAAAAATCTACAATACCCTCCTTGCCTGCAAAAGAAGAAAACAGTTAACTCCCTGAGGAAGTGGGCAAAAGACCTGAACAGAAGTTTCACTAGGAAGGAGACCCAAATAGCCAATAAACAGGAGAATACACCAGATCATTAGCCAGCACAGAAATGGTAATTAAAACAACTCTGCGATACCACCTAACATCCGTGAGGAGAGCCCAAATCAGAAAATCAAAGGGCAACAAATGTTGAGGGGATGTGGCGAGATAGAAACTCTCCTCCACTGCTGGTTGTCCTATAGATACATACAGCCACTGTGGAAAGTGACCTGGAGATAGTTAAAAATGGAAATTGAATTACCGTATGACTCAGCAATTCCTCTACTGGGCATATACCCAGAGGAGGTAAGAAAAGATCACGACCAATCATCTGCATTCCAATGTTTATTGTGGTGCAATTCACAATCACAAAGATTTGAAAACAACTTCTCATTGATAGATGAGTGGATGATTAGAAAACTCTGGCACATACACATAATGGAGTACTACACATCACTAAACAGTCCTCAGATTGCATGAAACACATCCTCTTATGGGAAGAGTTGAAAGAAATGATACTCAGCAAAGTTAGTCAATCACAAAAGGACAAGTACAACATGAGTTCACTGAGGTAAATATAATCGACACAGTAGTTATAGAAGAAAAATCATTTACCTCACTCTATAAGGGTTGAGACTCAGGCAATCAGGTGGGGGACAGAACAAACCCAATGATGTACATGTCATCCCAACACAAAGAAGGGGAAAGGCAGAAGGGAAGGGGGGCTGGAAGAGGGAGATGATGGCACTGGGGGAGCAGGGACTAATCCGCCCAGGGGGAGGGGATTGTTTGTCTCCACAGAAGTTGGAGATGTGAGTGCACACCCCACCATGGAGTGCCAATCCTTGAAGGCAACGTAACCACACAGCAACTCATGAACAGAGCGAGGTCTACAGGGCTGGCCCCAATCAGAGCTAAACTGAAATCCCCCCAACCCCTACCCTCAAAGTATGTGCTGTGGGTTCAAATCAAAGAAGACCATTACAATGTCCAATTAGAATTATTGACATCTTACTTTTAATATCAGGCTCGCTTGGGCTGCGGTGGAAATGTCCGAAGGGACCTCTCTCCAGATGGCAGCCCCCTTTTCCTGGGCGATTTTCTTTTATATTACTCAGGGAGGGTAGAAGATAGAAAGCAGAAGACAAGACAAGTTAAAATACATGTATCACTAAACTGGTATTGACAGAGGTAAAACAAAAGTATATTTAGGTAAAGTTTCAGGTGCCATGGTTTATGATACCCACTCCTGGCTTGTCCTCCTAGCAGAGGAGGTAAATAGACACTCCTATCCCGAGAAAAAGACTTAGAGCATCTCTTGATAGGGTAGGGGGGCAGTTTAAACAAGAATTGCTCTAAGGGCACTTCCAAACCTGCATTCCATCGTTGTGTTAAAACAGATGACGTTGGCCAGGCCAAGGCTGGATCTGAGGGGTGGCTTGCCATGCCCATACAGAATCAAACCAAGAAGGAAAAAAGAGAGCGTGAGGGACTAGACCCCATGCTTTCACACCAAGCCCTTGATGAATACATCTCTGCACGGAGCTGTTAAGGCACAGAGAGGACTGTAGGGCCTAAAACAGCCCTCGACAGGATGTCCCCTCCCTGGAGCATACTGCAACAGAGGACAATACTGGGGACACAGGGCGGGGAGTGATTCCAGTCTGAACAACCCCTGCCCCTCCCCCACCACACACAGGGGTCAAACCAAGAAGGGGACATAACAGATCAGCAACAGGAGCAAAGCAAAACCACAAAGCCCATGAAGAGCCCCCAAAATAGACTTCAGGCCAGGAGGGGCAGTTCCTTGACCCCCCCAAGATCGGTGAGAAAGTAGTCATAAAGGGCAGCAGACAAACTTGGAGTTATATGTGCTTTTTCAGTGTTTTGCTTGTTTGGGGCTTTTAAAAAAACGCTTTTATTCTTTTTGTTTTGTCTTTGTTATAGTTGTTTTGCCTGGTCTTAAAAGCCTGAGGGTAAATAAGTGGCCATCTAGCTAAGAAGCAACAAAGCCCAAATGGAAAAACACACCAGCCTGTGTGATCACAAGGTGCTGAAGGGATCAGTTATCAGGCATCAAAGAACAAAAAATCATATCCTTTGGTGCACACCTCCATGATATGATCACTGAAGACAAATGGGTGCATAAGCAAATATGTCGAAGAAAGCTGATGGTGCCTGGCTATCCAAAGGTATAGCGTCTGGGGTCTTAAAGGCTTGAAGGTAAACAAGCGGCCATCTAGCTCAGAAGCAACAAAGCCCACATGGAAGAAGCACACCAGCCTGTGTGATCATGTGGTGTCGAAGGGATCAAGTATAAGGTATCATCAGAACAACAACAAAAAAACTTACCATAGTGAATGGGGCTTGGGGAGAGCAGAATGGAGACCCAAAGCCCATTTGTAGGCCACTGGAGATCCCCTTGCAGAGGGGTCTAGGGGAGGAGAAGAGCCAGTCAAGGTGAGATGTAGCAACGATGAAACATACAACTTTCCTCTAGTTCCTAAATGCTTCCTCCCCACCTCCCCACCACGATCTGAATTCTACCTTGCAAGTCTGGCTACACCAGAGGATGTACACTGTTACAGATAGGAACTGGAAACACAAGGAATCCAGGGCAGATGATCCCTTCAGGACCAGTGGTGTGAGTGGCGATACTGGGAGGGTAGAGGGAGGGTGAGTTGGAAAGGGGGAACCTATTACAAGGATCTACATGTGACCTCCTCCCTGGGGGATGGACAACAGAAAAGTGGGTGAAGGGAGACGTCGGACAGGGCAAGATATGATAAAATAATAATTTATAAATTATCAAGGGTTCATGAGGGAGGGGGAAGGGGAGAGGGAGGGGGGGGGGGAAACGAGGACCTGATGCCAGGGGCTTAAGTGGAGAACAAATGTTTTGAGAATGATGAGGGTAATGAATGTACAGATGTGTTTTACACAACTAATGTATGTATGGATTGTGATCAGAGTTGTATGAGCCCATTAGAAAATGATTATAAATAAACAAACAATAAAGAGATAGGCATAGGGAACAAGCCCCAGGAGAAAGCATTGGGCCTGGAGGGGCTTGAGGGGAGGGAGTGGTAAGCAAACAATGCCACAGATAGGGGAACAAATAGGGAATTATGTTTACATGCACCAGAGTTTATTTACCCATTCTTCCACAGTCTTCTTTTGGGATGTTTCCATCTTTTTGCTATTACAGAAATTCCTGCGATAAACAAAAATGTACGTATATCTGTCTGTGTTCTGTTCTTTATTTCCTTCTGGTATACAGCAAGGAGAGAGGTGGAAAGGGCCTGTGGTATTGACATCCATATTTGCTTAAGGGAGCGCCACAGTGTTTTCCACAGACCTGTACAATTCTGCCTTCCGATCAGCCAGGGATGGCTGTTCCAGTATCTCCATATTCTCCCCAGCACTTTTTATTTTCTGTGTTGTTGAATTTTGCTAAGTGTGAAGTGGTATCTTTTTGTATTTATTTTTTCTCTTAGCTAATTTGTATTTCTCATATAGCTAATGATTGCAAACATTTCTTCATATGATTGTTGGCCACCTGATGGCATCTTTAATAATTTGTCTATTCATGTTTTATGCCTAGTGTTTGATGGTGTGATTTGTGCTTTTCTATAGATTTTTGAAATTAGTCCTTTATTTGATGTATCATTGCCAAATATTTTTTCAATCGGTGGATTCTCTTTTTTACTTTTTTGATGAACTCTTGTGATGTATATAAATGTTGTATTTTTAAAAGGGCTCCGCCTCTATTTTGTCTTCCATCGTGTGGATGTTTTTCATTATGTTGAGTGGTGTATTTATGGCATATAAAAAACCTTAAACAAACTACCATCAAGTCAGTGCTGAATCACAGCAAACCCCACTGGGGGTTTCAGTGACTGTGACTGTTTATTGCAGTAGAAAGCTCAGTCATTCTCCCACGGAGTTCTGCTGGTGGTTTCAAACTGCTGACCACATGGATAGCAGCCCAGCGAGTAAGCACCATGCAAACAGGGCTCCTTACGGGCCCTTAAAGTTGCCCATGTTTCCCTCCATTTCATTTATAATCATTATGATTCCAGGATTGTTATTTAGGTCTTTAATCCATCTTGAGTTCATTTTTGTACATGGTGTGAGGTATGGGTCCTACCCCATTCTTTTGCAGGTGGAGATCTAATTTTTCCAATATCATTTATTGAATAGATTATCTGCTACTCCCTGAATGTTTTAGCTCTCGGTTAAAAATCAGGTATTTATATGTGCTTGGTTGTATTTTGGGGTTTGTTCTCATCCATTGGGTCTACATATTTATGATTGCAGATATGTAGATATTTTTGTACATATCTTGATTTTTTTATTTTCATAGCTGTTTTGATATTTTGATTATCATGACTGTATAATACATTTTTCAATCAAAGAATCAAGACTCTCCTACTCTGTTTTTGTTTTATAGTAGCAATTTATTGATCCTGTTTTTCTTTCCTTTTGAATTTGATTATTAGTTTTTTCATATCTTTGAAGGATAGTGCTGGACTTGAATCAGAATTGCAATGAATTTACAGAATGATTTCCATAATACTGATACCTTTTCTTATATGAAATCTTGCTATCCACAATCATGAGACATTTTTTCATTATGTAAGCTTCTCTTAGTTGCTTATAGATCTTTTTATAGTTTTCTTTGTGTAAAGCTTTTGATTCTCTAGATTTCATTTCTAAATATTTTATCTTTCGGTGGTCATTAAATATGATATTGTTCTTTTAATTCCACTTTCAGAGTCATCTTCTTTCAGACAATAGGCAGGCCACATCTTCATAAACTCTGGGTTCTCATAGAGATGAAGTTCAAAATCTCTCCTAAGTTTATTTTCTCCCAACCCATGGTCACCTAATTTTGTATCTTCCTAGGGGTGTCTAACCTTGGTATGTCAAGGAAGTGTTGCTCTGGGACACCGTGGTACCAGTCCAGAGAGTTCCAACCAGGCATTGGCAGTAAGCCTCTAGGTGACTTGAATCACGTCTATCTACCAGAAATGCAGCGAGTGGATTATGAATTTTCCTACCTCTGTTTAGTTATGCTTATCCCTTCCCAGAATACACTTGATACCAACCCCACCACAAGTATGTTGGGGAAGAAGTTCTAGTGCCTTTCTTTGCAGTGCTAGTATCAGGGCCAGCGCAGAGATGATGTGGCAGCTCCCCCCACCCCCACCCCCTGCTGAGGTCTGAAGCTCAGAGGGAGGGGCAGCTCTGCAGATGTCCCATCTGGGGAGGCTTTCTTTGGGTGGGCGGGTTTTTTACATTGGTTCCTTTCTCTGACATGCCAGGCTACAACTGGTAGTTGGTTCTGTTCTTTGGGGGGGGGGGGTATTCTTCTTCACTCTTTTTAAAATTTTGTTTGAAGATGGTTTTACAGAGTCTCTGGCTACATGACCATATTATTCCCCTCTCTCTTATATTTTCTATCTTCCTTCCTATCTTTCTTTTCTTCTCACTTTTCCCTAAGAGAATATTATATACTTCCCTCAATGGAAGTAGGAGATAGCATCTCAGTATGAGGAGTGGATTATAAAGGAAGGCTTCTAAGCAACTGCAGAAATGTTGACGGCCATGGTCTGTGCGATTCAACAATGGTTGTTGTAGTAGATTCAACAAGTGGCTGTTGAGTGGATTTCGACATGTGTCAGAGCATTTACAAGGCTGTAATGTTTAAAGAAGCAGGTCACTAAATCTTCTCTCCAAGACCTCAAATTCTGGGTAGGTTTGAAGGGTCAACCTTTCCATTAGCAGCCCAGAGCTTAACCAGTGTGCCACCAGGGCCCTTTCAACGATGTGTAAGCCTCAGCTCCAGTAGTGGTGTGGGATAGGAGCTCAGCTGCTAACCATACAGTCAGTGATTCAAACCCTTCAATTGCTCCATAGGAAAAGATGAGGCTGACAGATTCCAAGATTAATACACTTGGAAACCCTACATAGTATTTCTATGAGTTGGAATCAACTAGATTGCAGTGGGTCTGTGGTATGTTTTCTGGATGAGCTGAAGAAATACCCTCTGTCTTGCTGCAGCTAACGACCTTGACAAGATATTTTCTAGCTATCTCTCAACTACAGACATTTAAATGAAAGTTTCTAGCAAAAAGGTACTTCTCATCCGCTCATTGGTCTCACGGCTTTTCTTTAATAAAAGCAGATTGGTATAATCACCCAACCCAGAATTTAGCTCTTGAATTCTTCTCATATAGGTGCTGAACATGTTTATTCTATCCAAGAGGGAAATAAATACTAACTTTGCTGAGGCTATCAGGTCAATTTATTGACAGAAAACCAAATTGGTTTTCTCCAAATACAACCCCCCTCCCTGATCTCTGAAAACCAAACATTTCAGCAAAGTATATGTCCAATTGTTAAAACATAGTTCTCACTGGAAATGCTACATGACTTCACACATGGAAAATGAAATCATAATCTTTCCTTTCTCTGTCTTGTGATTGTGGAGAATTTAAATGCAGAGTCTGAAATTCCAAGATAGCCCTATCTATGTGAGTGGAAGTCTGACCAATCAAGACAAGTGTTTTGATTTTGTGGATATGGCAACGGACAACATGAATTCAAATAGGTCATCCACTTTGTGCCTCTGTCTGTGCCTTGTCTAAGTTATAACAACTACCTGGAATGCCCCCATCTCTCTCTCTCTCTCTCTCTCTCTCTCTCTCCCTCCCTCTTTCTCTCTCACACACACACACACACACACCACATTCCCTGCTTGATGTTACATATTCGCCCAGGTGAAGGGGAAAGAAAGCCTTTGGAAGCGTTTGATGTTACATATTCACCCAGGAAGAAGCAGCCACAGAGCTTCGTGACCGATGGATGCAGAAAATGAGAAAGACAGTGAAATGTGTGATAACTACCAGGGTCCCACCCGGGCAAGGTGATTGGTGTGTTATTTGTTGATACAGAAAAGGAAGGCAACAATTTTAGACTTTTCAGAGAAGATGATCATTTAAGTCTTAGACATTAGGGTTTGTCTGTGTGTCCTTAAGGTGCAGATTCCAAGGAGAAAAATGGTACTCAGGAGAGCGATCTGGGTGGAGCCCATTAATTTGGGATATATATACATGTAAAATAGAGTTAAAACCATGGCAGTGGAAGAAGTCACCTAGTCAAATAGTTAAGGCTTATTGTGTCAACATGGCCGATAAACACGCGGGGTTAATTGAAGGGCAGAGAGAAAAAGAGATAAATGGCTTGGTGAACCTTGCCTTTCTTGTTCTCAGGTCTCTTGCTTTCTGACAGTCATGCCAGGGTACAGCTGCCTTAGCCAACTCCCTGCTTCAGCTGGTAAGGCTCACATCCTGCGAGACATACCTGAGGAGAAGCCACATGGCCCTACCCTGATGCAGCCCTGGGTGCTGGAGCAGCCGTGAGGAGACCCCTGCCACTGCTGACATGCTTACATGCTCACTGATTAGGCTTTCCTCCTGCAGTCGGCATCATTGTGTGTGTTTTGTGAGATGTAGGAGGACGTTGTAGATTGGTGTTGGACATATCGGCTAATGTTGGGCTTATGGGCTTGGACAGCACTGGGTTGGGATGCTTTTTAAATGTACACATACCCTTTATATAAAACTGTCTTTCATATTAGTTTTTGTGGATTTGTTTCCCTAGTTTACCCAGACTAACACACCTAGGAAATCACATTAGTTAAGAAGAGAATCAAGAGAAGAATCCTGAAAAAAAGTATCAACATTTAAAAAGTAAGTAAAGTGGGAAAATGCCTACAGATGAGACTGAAAAAGCATTGTCAAAAATAGAGAAAGATAGTGCCACAAAACATAGGCAGTCAGTATCAGATGAAGTAGACACTCCAAAAAGATGAGGTACAAATTATCCTATAGAGGTTGGACGAGGGGCATCGGTGGTTGACACGATGAGTTTGGAAGTCAGAGTGCAGTAGGATAAGCATGGTGGGTCGGACATGAAGAAGTGGGAGTAGCGAATGCAGACCAGCCATTAATGACTTGCCCTCCTCAATACAGAGATTGCTATTAGACTATGTCGAAAACTAGAGATTTAATACGGAAATAGAAAGCACATAGTGATTTAAATAAAAGTTTAATAAAAGAGTTATTAAACAATGATGTTTGGTCATTAGGCGACTCTATATGGTCCTCCATGTGAAAACAAGAGGGATAAGCTTGGAAGGGGGCTCCCCCGCCCCAAGGATGCGATTCAGACCTCACTGGAGAAATCACAGAGAAGGGTGATGGTTTGCTGGCCAGCGCTGGTCTGCAGAAGCAGGTCTAGGAGGAATGAACCCTCTGGAGGGCAGGCAGGCCGGGCAGCTACAGCTGGTGACCAGTGCACAGGCCTGATGCAGGAAAGGGATGCCAATAGTGCAGGAGAGACCATGAGATCTGGAGAGTGACAGCGCCAAGAAGCCTGTGGAAGAAACACCTGCGGAGGGAGTGGGTGAAAACCACCAGGAATCCAGTGCAGGCAGGACATGTTTGCATGGAGAGGGGAGCAGGAAGGTGATCACAGACCATGTCTCGGTGGCACAATGCCTCCTGGGAATTACCTGAGACCCAGGTATCTTCACACTCACTCTGTGGACACTCCCCCGCCCCATGTGGGAGTCAGAAACCTTATGAGAGTCCCTCTAGCACCTTTTGCTGAGAAAACTTAATACCATATTCACTTTAAAGGAGAAGTATGTAAAGGAATTGTATCCGTTATCACAGAGCACGTATTGAAAGATGACTTTGAAGCTGACAGACAATAGCTTGATGGTTAGCACATCTTCCACACAGCTTGCCACTTTGTTTACTAGAGGTTTTTCTTTCCATCTCTGGTGAAGGATAATGAGATAGAACTGGAGTCAACTGAGTATGGAGATCATGGGTTTGTAGTAGAGTCACTGGGAGTTATTTGCTTTTTCCAGTACAGTTCTTAGCCATCTAGCTGGAAAGATAAAGAATGCAGATACAGTATCAATCTAAATGTTAATTTTACTGGTAGCCTTTCTCTTCTATGAAAGAGATGAAAATTACCAGGAGATGGTTTATGGTATTGCCAAGGAGGGTCAGGAGTATGATGGAATAGCATGAGCTTCAAAAGGGATAGGCCTTTAATAGAGCTGAGAGGACCAAAGGTATGCAAGCACCTGAGCGAAAGCAGGAGACAGCCAAATCTTGGCCCAGGGATTTAAATAAGTGGAAAGCAGAAGTTACCAATGGAATAAATAACTCAAAAGCCAAAGCCAAAGGGCTATTGAAGAATAGATGCTACATGAAGTGAGGTGTCCTCTATCATCTTCCCGTCTATGCAGAAGGGGAGGAGCCAGGTGTTTCGTTCGAGACGAAGGAATATGGGTGACTATAAGGTGGTGCCTCCAAGTCTCAGCTTGCCATACGACCTTTCTGGTATTTGAAGTAGGCATGGGATTGCTAACCTCAAAGCCAGCAGTTCAAATTCACCATGTGCTCCACAGGAGAAGGAAGAGGCATCTGCTACCTAAAGTTATACAGCCTCAGCTCCCCTATATAGCGTCATTTTGAGTGGAAATTGACTTAATGGCAGTGAGTTCAAGGTGATGAGAGGCTTGGGAAGGTGACCAGATTTTGATGTTGGTAAAGCGGGACACCAGCGGGACACCATTGATAAAACTCATATCCTGGCAAAATAGCCACATGGCAGCATTCAGAGCAAACTTTTCTGTGTTCACAATAATGATCAGTCTCCTGGTTAGGTTAGGGCTTTAACCAGTTTGTTTTAATCTGATCCCTGCTGAGACTTGACATTTTAGCCAGATTCCTAAGTAGCCATGTAAGGATCTGATTAAAATGTGTAATCTGATTCAATGTAGCTGGGGTAGAAATGTGAATTCTCAGCAGAGGATAGATCTAAAATGAACTGGTTTTAAGTCCTGCTGGCTAGGAATCCAGGGTGCTTAAGAAGTTTTAAATGATCTTTAATTAAGATATTGTCTCAGTGTAACAACAATGTAGCTCTGGTGTAGAAACTTTGAAACTAAGGTAAGAAGCAATAATAGTAATAACAACAACAACATCATCCAGATGTATCCATGAGGATCTCTACTGATGCTGGGAGGTGGGCTTAGGCTGCTCACCAAGGCCAGTGTTTCTCAGTGTCCTAAATTCACCAGCCAGTCTTGAGAGAAAGATGAGGCTCTTTGCTCCTGTAAAGATGTGCAGTCTCAGAAACCCTATATGGGTTGCCACGAGCTAGAAGCAGCACGGTGACAGTAAATTAGTGTAGCCATGAGCTCTGGTGGTACGTTGGTTAAAGTGCTCATTTACTACCCATACAGTTTCGTAGAAAGCTGTGGTAGTTTGCTTCTGCAGAGATTACAGCCTAGGAAACCCTATGGGGCAGTTCTACTCTGTCCTGGAGGGTGCTATGAATCAACACTTGTCCAGCGGCAGTGGTGGTGGGCTTCTTCCGCAAGGGGCGCAGGGATGTAACTGCAATAGTCACGTGGGAGTGTCTCCTTCTAGGGTGTTAGTCTAATTTTAAATATTACACTAAAAATGACTAAAATTGTAGTCACATTTTAAAATATTGCCATATTCAGAATCAGACTAATGTACAATTTTATATTTTTTTCACATAAATAATAAACATTTGTCATGTGGCTACATGATCTTTTTAATTTTTTACATCATTTTATTGGGGGATTGTACAACTCTTATCACAATCCACATATACATCCATTGTGTCAAGCACTTTTGTAGTTTGTTTCCCTTATCATTCTCAAAACATTTGCTTTCTACTTGAGTCCTTGGTATCAGCTCCTCATTTTTACCCCTCCCTTCCCGCTTCCCCCTTCCTTGTGAACCCTTGATAATTTATAAATTATTATTATTTTGTCATCTCTTTATAATTTAAAAAGTTTTCAAATGGTTTGTGTTTGGATGCATTATAATTTGCCTTTGTCTTTATTTTTGGACCGATTTGTCCTCTTAGAATTGTCAGCACGTGGTGCGGTGAACTCTGAGTTATAATCATGACTCTGTATGACTGTTCACTCATCTTTATGCCAGTCAGTAATTTCCAATTCTGGTTTCAAAACCACAGTTATTCCTGATGCGTTTCCTAGGCTGCATTTTGAATTGAGTTCGTCTTTGATGACATCATGGTGGAATGCCTTTTGTTCAAGAGGGAGATACACAACTCGATCTGAAGTTTCTTGGACTCACCATCAAAAGTCTGCATGCGTTTCCAGTCTTTTATCATGCAGAAGTAAAGACGACGAATCCGCTCAGTGTCTTTAGAAATAATGGCAGCCCTTTTCTTTCATGGCTACAGATCTGAAACATTCCTCATCATACGCATGATCAGACCACCTCCGTCCTTCCCCCAACTCTAGGAGAGTTGCCTTTCGTGGTGTTTCAGTTCTACAGAACTGGATAAAATATAAAAGTGGAGCAAAATAAAATGTGTGTCTTAGGGTGGATTTTTCTTACCATCTACGGCAACCCATGCTTTAAAGCGAGTGGCTCCTGTGACAGTGAGCCGGTGTCTGCGGGGACTGGGAACGCTCACAGTGAACTGAAGGACACGCAGAGGATCCGAGGTTTGAGGGAACCTGATGGACTGTGTGCTGAATCACTGAGTCTCTCGGTAAGCTTGCCAATCCTCCCCAAGTCAGCGTCAGAATGAGTCCAAGACGCTAGGGTGGGCTATGCAGGTGAGGGTCAAGCGAGCCCCAGTGGCTCCAGGGTTAAACATGCAGCTGCTAACGGGACGCCAGCAGTTAAAATCCCCCAGTGGCTCCATCAGAGAAGAGACCTAGCGATTCACTCCCATAAAAAGGAAAGCCTAGAAAACTCAGACACCTCTGTCTTGGAGGAAGCACAGCCGGGATGTTCCTTAGAAATGAGGATAGTGAGATTTCATCTCGTGGACTTTGGCCTTATTGTCAGGGTCGGCCAGTCCCTGGAGAAGGACATCATGCTTGGTGAAACGGAGGGCTAGTGAGACAGAGGAAGACCTTAAGGAGGTGGAGTGACTGTGGCTGCAACCTTGGGCTGAAGCACAGCAATTGTGAGGATGGCCGAGAACTGGGCAGTGCTTTGTTCTGTGGGACACAAGGTTGCCATGGGTTAGAACCAACTCAAGGGCCCGTGATAATAAGAGGAAACCCATTGGGGGCAGTGGTGGTCCATAGAAGAGGATCACGGTGCCTTGGAAATGACTTGGCAGCACAGGGCGACGATAACAGTGATTTGTAAAGGTAAGAAAACTCCTGGTAAGGGAGATAAGCACTACCAGTGGTCATTATAACATTGAGATTTTGTCTGGGTGTATTGGAGCTGACTGGTTCTAGCTCCTCAGATCCAACTGCTGGATTTTAAGGAATTTTTCCCACTGGTTTTCTCACACTGGAAACTGAAATCAGTCAGAATCTATTAGATGGTAATAAACTTGTTGTTTAGGTCTCATGGAAGAATTTGCACTAGAGGAATTTTCAAAGGCTACTAATTAGAACTTTTATTTCAACCGGCTATATATCTGGTTGTTAAGGGCATACTAGTTCAACAGTGGGGGTATCTCTATCCTTATCAATCGGTAACTTCATATCATTTTGTTGAAGACTCAATAGCCCTGACCTCAGTTTTCTCATCCACAAAATGGGAAGCTCAGAATTTAGATCTGGAAGAGATTTTAATAATTACCTACCCAGCCTTTTTATTTTACTGGTGCCATCAGCTTTCACTAGAAATTAGTATCCACTGTCCCTCAGGGACAGAAGCCACTGAGGCGTTCATTGCATAGTAGAATAGTTAGTATGGCCCACTTGTTTCCAGAGCAGGTTCTGCAGCACTGAGGCTTGAAGTGCTGTGCATCCCCCTAGACAAGGGGATGGGCCAGGCAGCAACAGGAAACCTCAGAGTGGGAGTGAGTGAACGCCTAGACAGAAAGGTAGGCCAAGTGAGTCAGAGGAGGACAGCAGTCATTCCAACTAAAAGCAGGGAGGTTCTTGAGGTTTGAGAGAGCAGAGATGTATCTGATGGTGAAAAGGGAAAGATAATGTCCAAGTCTAGGCCAAAATTATAGCTTTTGTCCAAATTGGTTGGTCAATCATCTGATTAGGATGCAGGCAGGGAGACCATACATATTAGTAAAAATTAATTTTCAAAATGCTGACATTCAGGAGTAAGAAGTCTGACCGCCGACAGCACTGGGACTCCAGGGTCCATTTCAAGTAGCCTATCACATTTCCAAGTTGCCTACAAGGAGCCCTGGTGGTAACGTGGGGTAAGCACTGGGCTTCTAACCACAGGTTGGCAGTTCACAACCACCAGCATCCCTGGAGAAAGATGCTATTTTTCCTTCTTGGAAAGATTTTTACAGTCCTGGAAAACTTACGGAACATTTCTAGTTTATCCTACGTGGTCACTAATGTATTGACTCAATGGCAGTGGACTTGTTTTAGTCAGCTTTGGATCAGGAAAACTACATGTTAAATAGTGTTAAAGGTTGGCATCTATGAATATAATCCTCTAGAACGGAAGGCCCACTATGCCTTTTGCCTAAATAAGATCGAGCCTCTGTGAGGAGAAAACAGCAATGGTGTGGAGGTCACCTGTGACTTCTACTCAGATAGGTCTCCATCCTCCACTCTTTTTTGCCCTATTCTGACACTGATGGTCTCTCCCACAACAGTATACTTCTTAGGCTGGGTTCTGTGATTCCCTCACAGAACGCACAAATAATCCTCATGATTTTGGGGGGGTAATTAGAGAAAATAACAGGTTATCAATGATCAGTACAGATACAGGTGTTCAAACAGGACAACGCTTTCTTAGCTGTGCTTCTCTCTGGTCGGGGACCTCTCAGGCTGATGAATTCATGCAGTGTTATCAAGCTTGTTTAGGGCTGCTAATAAACCCTCAAAGAGTGTGCCACTCTTCTGCAAACTTCAATCCCAAAGCACTCAGCTCTATTCCTTCATATCACCAAAGTCTACTTCCTCTGGGGAAGTGCCCAGATGTACCCCCCTCTACAGGCAAGCCTCCTCCCTTCCCCAAAGTATACAGTGTGTCTTGCTCTGTAGGCTGGATGGTCCACTGCTCTGTCACATGCTATGGTTCCTGGTTCTGCCGCTACTGCTCTTCTGTTGTCAAAACTGTCTCCTGGACAAAGAGGTTCAGTGTGCTGGTATCTCAGGGTCCAAAGGGCATGCTCTTTTCGTGGTTCCTTTCTCTTGGTGGTGGCAAAATATTCTCTGTTGATTCATTTTATATCCAGCAGGATGGCAATCACAATTGACCCATCTGTAGTTCAATCATAGAATCCTATCAGTGGATTCCTCCACCTTCTTACCCAGAAAATGAAAATAGAAGTAATAAAAGTTATGACTAGAAGATTCATATTAAAGAATTAATTGTATTGCACTGTGTGACCCCAGAGTAAACTTGATTTCCAGGCCAAAAAGATGCTTGAGAGACATCCTAGGGAAAAATGGAGGGAGAGATTTGAATTTTTCCCAGTTGTTAGGTGCCATCGAACGAGTTCCAACCCATCGTGCGAGCCTATGCACGACAGTACCAAACACTGAGTGGTCCTGTGCCACCCTCGCTGTCGTTCCTATATTTGAGCCCACTGTTGCAGCCACTGTGTCTATCTGGCTCCTGGAGGCATTCTTCTTTTTGGCTGTCCCTCTGTTTTACCAAGCATGATGTCCTACTCCAGGGACTGGTCTTTCCTGACAACGTGTCCAAAGTACGTAAGAGGAAGTCTCGCCACCCTTGCCTGTAAGGAACACTCTGACTGTACTTCTTCCAAGACAAACTTGTTTATCTTTTCAGCGGTCCATGGCATTTTCAATATTCTTCTCCAACTCCACAATACAGATGCATCGATTCTTCTTTGAGCTTCCTTATTTCATGTCCAACTTTCACATGTATATGAGGCAGTGGAAAATGCCATGGCCTAGGTAGAAGCATTTTAGTTCTCAAAGCAATTTCCATGCTTTTCAACACTGTCAAGAGCTTATGTGCAGCAGATTTACCCAACACACTCCATCTTTTGATCTTGATTGCTGCTTCCATTTACATTGATTGTGGATCCAAGTAAGACAAAATCCTTGACAATTTAAAACCTTTATCACGATGTGAGCTATTCCAAATGTCAAAGTTGTGAGGATTTGGGTCATCTTCGCATTGAGTTGTCATCCATACCAAAGGCTGAAATCCACCATCTTCATCAGAAAGCGCTTCAAGTCCATCTTGCTTTCAGCAGCAAGGTTGTACCATCTGCACATCTCGGGCCGTTAGTAAGTCTTCCTCCAACCCTGATGCCGCATGCTTCTTCACAGAACATAGCTCCTCGGCTGAGTTACTCGGCATGCAGATGGAATAAGTGTGGTGCAAGGAGAGAGCCCCGACACACAACTTTACTGATTTGAAACTATGCATTGTGCACTTCTACTCTCACAACTGCCTCTCGATCCCTGTGCCAGTTCTCTGTGAGCACAATGAAGTGTCTGGAACTCCCATTCTTCTCAAGACTATCCAGAGGGTGTTCTGATCACCACAACCAAATGCTTTGGTGTATTTAATAGAACACAAGTAAACATCTTTCTGATACTCTCTGTTTGGGGCCAAGATCCATGTGACATCAGCAGTGATATCCCTTGTTTCTTGTCCTCTTCTGAATCCGGCCTGGACCTCTAGCAGCTCCCTGTCAATGAATTGCTGCAATCATTGTTGGATGATTTTCAACAAAAGTTTACTGGCATGCAACATCAGTGGCATTGCTCTATAATTTGAGCATTCCCTTGGTCACCTTTGTTTGGCATGTGTACAAATCCGGATCTCTGCCAGTCAGTTTGTCAGTTAGCTTCCTTCCAACTCTTGGTACAGAACGGCAGGTGCCTCCAGTGCTTTGTCAGCCTGTTGGGCTATTTCAGTTGGTCTCCCATCAACCCCTGGAGCCTTGCTTTTTGGTGAATCTTTTAGATCAGCTTGGATTTCTTATTTTAGTAGCTTTAGTTCTTGCTCCTATGCTCCCCCTGAAATGATGGAATGACAACTAGTTCATTTGGTACAATGCCTCTCTGTATTCTTTCCATCTTCTTCTGATGCTTCCATCCTTGGAGTCTTCTATCATTTTGATGTAAGTAATTTCCACTCCCTTGCTTTCTTTTCATTCCAATCAATGTTACTATAAGAGAAATATCTCTAAGAAGTGGTTTGCTCCCTGAAGTTAAACCTACAGCTGAATTCACTAGCCTTTCCATTCTAATTAGTAATCAGCAGAAAACATAAATTATATATATATATATATAATGAGCAATTGAAAGCAGTACATTTATTTTCATTTAAGTACAGAGAGGGAATAGAGTGTTTTTATGCTCTACGATCAGATAAGGGCTGGTCTCCAAGGTCTGAATCCAATCTTTGAGAAATAGGTACTGATTGAGACAGAAAGTTGATTAGGAGGGACAACCATTTAGAGGCCAGAATCAGAACCAAATTAGGGGGAACCAAAGGTTGACATTCATAGAAAGACTTTACAAGTCTCTGAAATCAGAGGCAGGACCACAGGTGGTTTGTATTTGGGTAAACAGAATGCACTACAGTATAACAGACAAGCTGGTTTAGAGTAGTCTTTTTTTAGCAACTAATTGATGGACGAAAGATATGTCCACAAGTATCACCAACAAGAGCTGCTCACTGTGATTCTCTCATGAAACTTGTGTGGTTTGCCATAGTGTGCTCACTCTGATCTTAAGCTTCTTCGTTATATGTTCTACAGGTAACTTCTTTTTGTTTGTTTTAAATAAATATATTTGTCATTAAAGACTCAAGTCCATTTTAATTTTCCTTTTCTTTTTAGCCCCTTAGACCACTATTTAAGTTTGAGTAGAAATAAAGAATCTGAGCGATTTTTGTTTTTAAAGAAGCAGGTAAAGTTCTTCCATGTTGGAATATTGCTTCCTAACACATTTGTTGTTTTCCCTCATATTTCAAGTTCTGCTCATTTCTGTCACTCTCACTTTTATTTCTCCTCTAATGTGAAGTTCATAGGTCATACATTTATTTGAAAGTGCATTCATGTATGTCACAAGATCAAACCTGGTGGGGCAGTAAAATGATATGTGGGGCTGCAGTGCACAAGGGCCGGCATTGGGAACCATGCGCTGCTCCCTGGGAGAGAGAAGGGGCTTACCCCAGGTAGGAGCGACCGGTCACCCCAGAAAGTTTCTGGGGCAGTACTTGCCTACACTATATTGTCACTATGAGTCTCTATCAACTCAATGGTAGTGAGTTTTAAGTTTGATATTGCAGGATGAAATGATCACTATCATGTGAAATTAACCAGTATATCTAAAATATTTTATTAAGATTTAACTTTCTCTTGCATTGACACCAGGTTCCAGCAATTGAAACTCTTATTCATGCCTGTGTGTCAGCGTAGTTGTGTGCACCTTAGTGTTTTCAGGGACTGGTTTTACAGAAGCAATGGCCTTTCTAATAGATAGCCCATCTTTTACCAGTCAGATATCTACTCATAGACATTCACAGTGGGAAATAAACCTCAGCTGTGTTACCAACAAAAACAAGCATTTGACTCATGGATGATAGAGAAGGGAGTGGACTTGGGCTGCCAGACAAAAGTTCTATTCTATTGTCCACTCAACAGAACTAAATCTGTATGACCAAAGTGCCAATTATAAAACATGCCATCTGTGATGTGGGTCAGGAAAATAAGACTTGGGTGAACTCATAAAGTTGAGATGAGGACAAGTGCATAGCCTGAAATTGGGGACATGGGATTATTAGTCATGGTGCTGAAGGCAATGGGAAAATACATATAAGTGAGGAAGAGGATGTGAGAGTAAAGCACAACTGGCTATCGAGATGAAATGGCTTTGTCTGAAGAGCACATATCTTATCTGGCTCTTGCAGTTGCAGAGAAATTGGGGAATTAATTCATCGCACTCCACAACTGATGGACTGTGTGGAATGAGCCAAATGAGCATGGATGTAAAACAGCTGTTTGTAATTTTCAACGCCAGCATCAAGGAGGCCAAATAAAATTAAGATGTTCTGGAATAAAACAAAGACATCATTGTAATCATTAGGATACTTTTTAACACATTGTCCTAAGAGCATTGTGTAATAGTCTGGCCATCTTGTTAAGTTCTTCCCTGCCACTGAACCAGCTCTTTTGAGAAATTAAACATGCATATTTTATTCTGAAAGAGAGCAAGATGACTTTACCAATTAATAGCTATGCAGCACATTCATGGTGGGAAAAGAGGAATTTTTTCATCAGTCCTATTTAGGGCTGACTTCTTATCGCTTTCTTCTTAGACCTTATGCATCACAAAACACGAGCGAGCCTCTGAAGATTGAATTCCTGAAGATAGTACATAAATTATGAGCTGTTTCATTGACATGCTTTATGAATGTTCCTACGATGTTCCTACATCTAAACAGGCAGCCTCATTGATTCTTGTTCATGACAAATTGAATATAAACACTTTTTAGGAAAAAAGATCCTAGAATAAATTAGGGACAATTGGTTTTAAAAACTCTTGGTCACACCAACTTTGGTCAAGTCAACCTACTCAACTTTGTCTCCTGAAGTTTAAATCCTTCTTTTAAAGATTAAGTTTAAAATTTTAATTAATTACAGCAAGAGCAGGTGGAAATTAAAACTGAAACCACACCCTCCAGTTCCCTTTCCCATCAGATCAAAACACTGGTCTGGGTGGTCGTAAAAGGAGGAAAAGAAACATTGAAGCTGCCCCTCAGTGCTCTTGAAGCTCGGGCTGGTTTCAAATAGGGGGGAAAAAAACACCCTGAAAATACATTAATTCAAGCACATTCCATGTTCCTTATTGGATGAAACATATTTAAACCTTTTATACTTAATTAAGGATCCCTGGCAGCATAGTGGTTATCATGCTAAGTCCAAGGCCATCATTTGAAAACACCAGATGCTCCATGTGAGAAAAATTATATTCTACTCTTATAAGGACTTCCAATCTTGGAAACCCCCGGGGTAGTCCTAGCCTGTCCTACAGGATCCCTATGAGTCAGATTGACTCGATGGCAATTAGTTTGTGTTTGTTTGTTTGTTTGTTTGTTGGCACTGTGGGCTGCTAATTGAAGGTAGGCAATTCAAACCCACCTATCAATCCACTGGACAATGCTGAGAATATCTGACCCATAAAGATTTATAGTTGCCGGACCTCTACATAGGGTCACTATGAATTGGAATTGATTATGGTAGTGGGTGGGTTGGGGTAGCACAATGGTACACCATCTGGTGACTAACGAAAAGGTTGTACCAGTCTGCTTCTATATTGATTCCCAAGTGCTCACAAGTAGATTGTGTCTATTTGTGCTCTACGGGACAGAGGAGAACAGCTCCCGGGCTGTAAACCTTTATGGGAGCAGACTGCCTCATCTTTCTCCCAAGGAGGGGCTGGTGGGTTTAAACCAAAGACTTTCTAGTTAGCAGCCCAATGCTTAACCAACTCTCGGGGCTCCCGTGATAAAGATTGTGGCCTTGGAAACCCTGTGGGCTCAGTCCTCCTTTGTCTGATAGGATTGTTATGATTTTGAATAGTCTCAAAGATTTTAGTTTGGGTATCCTTAATTATTCTATGCCATGTATTTACAAAGTTCTGGTAGAACTTTGATGGACAGTCCCTATAAAACCACGCGAAAATCTGCTAAAATTAATAATATAAAAATATTGCTGCCCTAGATTTTTATTTCTGTTCAAATCTTTTAATTAATTTAAATAGCTTTATTGATATATAATGCACATGTCCTACAGTTCAATAATTTAAACATATCAGAAGAGTTGTGTGATCATAACTACAATTGATTTTAGAACACCTTATTTTCCTTATACTAATTATTATTAGTCCCTTTCCCCCCACCTCCCCTGCCATAAACCCAAGAAACTGCTAATCTAGTTAGTATCTCTGTAGATCACCTATCCTGGATTTCATGTATAGAAAAAATGCTAAAGCAAATAGATTAAAAAAAAACAAAACAGTAACAATAACAACATAAAACACAGAAAAACCTCAGTTGAAAAGATAGTAGAAAATTGAACTAGAATAAATTGCAATGGGAGAACAAAGGATGAAGTGTTAAATTGTGACCTTACTACATTTGCATTCGTCCATTTTCCAATGTACCCCATCTGAGAGTAAGTAAGACTTTTCAACTCCCTGGTCAATGGTCAGAGGGAATTCACTGGAGGTTTGATCCAAGTGGGGACTCTGCATGTGAATTTTGGGCTCTCGTTGTCATTCATAGTTTTCTGCAAACTGATTTCTCAAAATTAAGTTTTAATACCGTTCCTGACCCCAGTCTTGGATTTTATTATTTATGATCCTTGTGCTTCTTCTGTGTGGACTTAGCTATCACCTTGTTTGAAGACAAGCCTTTAAGACTCCAGATGCTATTCTTCCTGATAGCTGGGAACCATCTGACTTCAAGTTTTAATCATCAATTTAAACTCTTTTTTAAAAGATTCACAAGAGTTTATAGAGTATCCAGTAAGCACTAGTCAGGTGTAACTAAGATCACACTGTCCTAGTAACATTTGTTTTTGTACCTTTGCAAGTTGTCCTGAATTATTCATGCCAATGAACGTGTAATACCATGATACACCATTTGCTTGTCAGTTTGTTACTGTGATGGCTTGCATGGTGTTGTGATACTAGAAGCTATGTCACCGGTATTTCAAATACCAGCAGGTCCACCCAAAATGAACAAGTTTCAGCTGAGCCTCACGAGTAGGCACAGACTACAAAGAAGGAGTAGATAGGCTGTCCCTTCTGAGGGGTTAGCCACTGAAAACAATACAGATAGCACTAAAGCATTTCCAGATACAGGGCCGGAGGATGAGCCACTCGGGTTGGAAGGCACTCAGAATGCAAATAAGGAAGGACATCCTTGTCAAAGCGGAGCCACCAATAATGATGGAGGGCCCTCATTTGCTTATGGGAATTGACTCAAGATGAAGAGAAATAGCTGCAAATATACATTATTAATTAATTGGAACATAGTGTGTAAGGTGTATGTATGTAGGAAAATTGGAAATCCTCAAAAATGAAATTAGACCAGAAAGATGAATATTCAAGGTATTAGCAACTAAAATGGACTGGTATTGGCTGTTTTGAATCAGAAAATTATATGGTTTACTGTGCCAAGAATGACAAATTCAAGAGAAGTGGTGTCATATTCATTTTCAAAAAGAACACTTGAAGATCTATCTTGAAGTACAATGCTGTCTGTCACAGGATAATACCTATATGCCTACAAGAAATATTGTTAACACAACTATTACTCAAATTTACATACCAATCACAAAAGCTAATGAAGAAATTGAAGAATGCTACCAACTTCTTCAGTCTATAATTGCTCATTCAACCAAGATAAATGGATAATTATTGGTGATTGGCATACAATAGTTGGAAACAAAGAGGAGGAAGCGATGTTGGAAATAAAACCTTACTCATATAAATGGAGAGCCTATGATAGAATTTTGCAAGACCAAAGACTTCTTCATTAAAAATATATTTTTCAGCAACATAAGTGGTGAGTGTATGCATGGACGTTGCCAGATGGAATACATAAGAATCAAATTGACTACATCTGTGGGAAGAGATGATATCAACAGCCGAAACAAGGCCAGGAGCTGCCTGTGGAACAGTGCTTGGTGTGGCTAAGTTTAGTTTGTTTTATTTGTTTGTTGCTCTTAGGGAGGCTTTGTATGAGAACTCACTGGATGGCAGTTAAAAAAATAATACTTAGATGAAGCCCTCAGGATCAGTGGTGAGAGTGGCGATACCGGGAGGGAAGGCGGGGCGGGTAGAAAGAGGGAACCGATCACAAGGATCTACATGTAACCTCCTCCCTGGGGAATGGGTAACAGAAAAGTGGGTGAAGGGAGATGCTGGGTAGTGAAAGGTAAAATAAAATAATAATTTATAAATTATTAAGGGTTCATGAGAGTGGGGGGAGCAGGGAAGGAGGGAGAGGGGAAAAAGGAAAACGAGGAACTGATTCCAGGAATGCAAGCAGAAAGCGAGTTTTGAGAATGATGAGGGCAACGATTGTATGGATGTGCTTTACACAATTGATGTATGCATGCATTGTGATAGTTGTATGAGCGCCAAAAAATGATTTTTTAAAATAATAATACCAGGGCTAACCAGTGCCTATTGCATCTAGTCCAACTCGTGACAATCCCATGTATTTCTGAGAACTGTACCCCCTAAGGTTTCCAGAGCTGTGACCTTTTCCAAGTAGGTCACTAGGCCCTTCTTCTTTCTCTTTGAGTGAGGGTTAGGTGAATTGGAACTGCCAACTCTGGTTCACAGGTGAGTGCTCTCCTGAGTGCTCCACTTATGATGTCCAATACTGTGGTCATCACCTCATCTGGTGTCAATTTAAGGGTTAAGAGTGTAGGGGTGGAGTCTAGGCTGTCAATCTGGAGAGAGCCAATGAGACTTCTGTGGGCATGGCCTTCTGCTGAGAATTCTGGGAAATCTGGTACTTCCTCCTTGGAGGCAGAAGACACCTCTCTCTGCTACTCCCTGAGAGACATTGCAGAAGAAAAGCCGCATGAATGCAGCCAGACCTTGGAAGTCGGAGAAGCCACAGAGAGACCCCTGCAAACGCTGAGATGTTTCCAGTGACACTGGATCCAAAGATTTCCTACCCACTGGCCTGTGATCTTCTGCATTTGGCATCATTGCATGTGTTTCGTGAGCCTGAAGAGGACTTTATAGATTGGTATCGGAAATATAGGCTAATATCGGACTCATGGATTTGATCTGGACTGGGCTGGGATGCTTTCTCCATGTTCAGTTGCTCTTGTATATAAATCTCTTTCTTATACACATATGTGTGTCCATGGGTTTGTTTCTCTAGTCTAACACAAACACCATGGTTATGGGCTTTCCTTTTCTTCAACCATGTATGTACCCTCACTAATTTACCAGTTCCTTTTCTCTAACTCACGCAGATCTTCCTGAAAGCCCTTTACAAGTGCCCCTGGCCATTGTTATCACTTTCAACTTCTTCTGTCTGAGCCAGGATGTAGCTACCAACTTTAGTCTAAGTGCTAATTACCTCATTAACATCACACACTTTCTCCCACTGTTTGCCACTTTCTCCCAGCAGCAATTACTTGGTCCTGGCCTGGGTGATTGTTCTGGCCATCAGTCACTTCCCAGCTCTCCCTGCTAAAGGTTGCCCTGCCCTTTGAAGGAAAGGCTGGGCCTGTCCCCAGGTACTTTTAATTCGTTATTGATGGCGTTCCCTGTGAGTGAAGGTTACAACTCCAACAGACCCAGATTCTTATTTCTTAGGAAGCGATTCTTCAAGGATGAAATAAAGACAAGTTCTCATTATGTCGTTTGCGAAACAGCGGGTACGGTAGGGTTGAAGACAAAGCACTACCATCTATGAAACCTTTACCTGTGTAAGGAATTTATTGAGATCCTGTCCATATGTTTTCAAATCATGTTCACAAAACTTGTATTATACTGTTTTCCTGTTTTAGAAACGAGGAATTAGAAGCTCACTTGCACTCCCAGTTTCTAAGAAAGAAAACTAGGATTTGAATCCAGATCTGCTGTCTTTTAAAACTATTGCATTTCTAGGAGGTAAAAGAAAAGAGTGGTGATAGAATGTTGGGTGAGACTGGGCTTAGCCCTTTCTGGATATGAAGGGAAAGAGCGTGAAGTGGAGTCTACTTTGTGCATGTCACGAAGGGAGCCTGCTGTATTTCATCGTGTGCTTGCTGCTTGCCATCCAAATGTTATTAGACAGCAGGGTTCTACAACTAAGACAGCATTATGACAGAACACAGAGAACCTGTCATTTCCTAAGACTTTTCTGTAGCTCATCAGACACAGAACAAACAATTCAGGATAGAAATCTCAGCTTGACCACAGAGATTCCCCAGTATGATACGCTGGATTTTCTGATTTAAAGAAACTTTGATCTCTTTCCCACTTCAGAAAAACCTCTTTAGGCCCACAAATGACCGCAGGAAAAGAAAGAATTTGGGTAAGAGCCTATTAATTTGTCATTAATACTGATTCTCCCCCATGAAAACACAATTCTTCCTCTTTGCTTTTGATAATCATGAGATAAAAATATTTGTAATCAAATTCTTTCAAACTAGAGTAAGTGGCTACATTGCTGTATAAACCCACAATAAGTACATTTAATGAAGTCATGTGCCAACTAAAAATCTTGAAAACATGTGAAGGGAAAATGATTCAGAAAACAAAGGATGCATAAAGTTCCATTTTCTTTCATAATAGCAATGACAGAAGCTGCTACTAATTGAAGTTTCCCTATATGCCAGGATATTTTCTAAGTGCTTTAAAATGTATTCATTCTTTAGACTTTCACAGTAACCCAATGTGATAAGGTAAAAATTCCACAACCATCAAGCCAATTCTGACTCAGAGTCACGCTTTATGCGGTTTCCAAGGCTGTTCATCTTTGTGGGAGCAAGTAATCTCATCCTTCTCCAGCGAAGCAGTGGTGAGCTTGAATCTTCACCCTGTGATCTGAAGCGATGCTTACCGAACATTGCTGCCAGAGCGCCTCTCCCTTGCATGACCAGAATTACTATTATCAATCAGTATTTGATGCATGACAGCAGACTAATTTGTCCAAGGCTACCCAGTCAGGAAGTAGTTGAAGAGCTAGGGTTCAAGGTAAAGAGGCCCCTTAATCACTATGCTGTGAGAAACCATCACTATAGCTCCCTGAATTCCATTAGTTAAGTCTTCAGGTGTGCAGAGCTCATGGTTTTCAGTAACTGAAAAAATATGTAGGCCTTCTGACAGAGCAGACATTTGTGAGGCCAGAAGTCCTTTGAAAGAGCACAAGACAGTCTAGAACCGGCCTGCTGGCGTTTCTGGAAAGGCTCAGATAGGAAGTATGCTAGTCTTTGTAGATCGTACAGCCTCGGTCACAACTGCTTCGCTCTGTGTTGTCGATCCAAAGCAGCCACAGACAAGATGTAAACAAGTGGGATGAATGCATCCCAATAAATCTTCCTTTGCAAAAGCAGCAGCAGACCACATTTGGCCCACAATCTCTTGTGTGCCAACCCCTGCTCCAGAGCAGGAGTTTTCCAGATGTGTTGCATAGACGAGCATCAGCAGCTGGCAAACACCAATGATCGGGGCTGCAATGATGGAAAATCTGCACTTTTCCCAAGGAAACCAAACAATTTCCACACCGCTGAGACAGATACTGGAATTTCCTACAGATTCCAGAATAGCTTGGGTCCATGAACATAGCGCTAGAATTTCATCTAATCTCCCCTTAGTTCAGAGTTTAAAGGCTGAGAATTTATCAAATATATGTGTTAAAGATTCCATGAAGAAAAAGGAAGAGTAAGGAGAGACATCTACTGCTAGGCTATTGATATTAGAAATTATTCTATTTCACTTTTGTATACATCTTATAGATGAGAACATTAAAAACTCAGTTGCCCAATGTCCTACAACTGTCTTGACTTTATCTAACTCGGAGTCCTTTCCTTATCACATCATGCCTGCTGCTCAAATCTTGCATGTCTCTAATTGATGATGTTTGCTGTGCACTCCTAATTTAGGAGTTGTCATGTACCCTCATATCTAACCGGAACTGTGATATCTTGAAAAGAATTCATATGAAAGACTTTGCATTTAAGTTTTGAGTTTTAACTCTAGATGAAAGATATTTAAAGTTCAATTAAAATCAACTCTAGATATGTGAGCAAAAGCAACTGAATAAGAATGAATTTGAAGAATGCTTATAAATGCTCCTAAGAATTTGACACGTTAGAACATAGTAAAAGATCACTTTGTAATAGAATGTCTCCCTAACCCCAATTTTAATGCTTTCTCACACATAACCCTTATATATAAGCCTCAGCCAGAAATGCTTAAAGCCATACTCCCCCACCCCAAGTAATGGTTTCCTGAACCTAGAGTTCAAAAACATAATCTCTTGGAAAACATTTTTTTAAAAAATCCACAGCATTAGAATGTAACGCACACTCCTCAAAGATCAATAATAATATGTATACAGCGGCCCATATTTCAAAGACCTTTTCCTGGAGTTATTGTTCCATAGTTTGTAAATATTATTTGCCTTCAAAATGTTAAAGGGAAAATGAAGTGTGAAGTTCCTGCCTACAAGTCACATATTTTAAACAAAAGTCAACGGATGATATTTTAAAGCTTTTTGTTTCAAAATGAGCTTAATATCCAGAGAGAAAGTAGTCCCCTTACCTGTGAGTTCGTCAAATAGTGTAATGAAATGTTCAAACACCTAGAGTTAAGAAGCCAAACGGAAGAGCACACTCATCACATCTTAAACTCAAAGAAGTCAAGAAAAAGAATCTAAGCTCCCAGTTACAGCAGTGAAAGATTCGATAGGCAAAATATTGAATGATGTAGGAAACATCAAAAGAAGATGGAAAGAATCCAGTTAATGTATCCAAAAGAACTAGTTGACATTCCAGCATTTCAGGAGGTAGCCTCTGAGGAAGAGCCAATGGCGCTGAAGGAAGAAGTTACAAGCTTCACTCAGAGTATTAGGCAAAAGCAAGACTCCAGGAATTAATAGGCTACCAATTGAAATGTTTCAACGAGATGATGAAGCACTGGAAGCACTCACTTGTCAATGCCAGGAAATTTGGAAGACAGCTATTTGGCCAACTGACTGGAAGAGATCCATATTTGCACCCATTCCAAAAAGAATGCTCAAATTATAGAACACTATCATTGATATCACATACAAACAATGTTTTGCTGATGATCATCCATCAATGGCTGCAGCAGTACATTGACAGGAGCTGTCAGAAATGGAGACTATTCAGAAGAGGAAGTGGATCTCAGCTGGATCTTGTCTGAAGGCAGAGTACACCAAAAAAGATGTTTGCTTGTATTTTATTGACTATGCAAAGGCACTTGGCTGGGTGGACCCTAACCAACTATGAATAGTCTTGGGAAGAATGGGAATCCCAGAACAATTCGTTGTGCTTATGTGGAACCTATGCATGGATCAAGAGGCTGTTGTGCAAACAGAACAAGGGAATACTGCATGGTTTAAAATCAGGATCGTATCTTCTCACTTTATTTATTCAATCTGGATCCAGGGAAAATCATCTTAGAAGCTGGATTATGTGAAGAAGAATGTGGCATCAGGAGTGATGGAAAGTTTATTTCAAACTGTGAGATGCACATGATACAATCTTGTTTGCTGAAATTGAGAAGGACATGAGTCCCTGATGAAGATCAAGAATTGCAGCCTTCGGTGTGGATGACAACTCAACATAAAGAAAACCAAACTCCTCCCAACTGCATGACCAGGCAACCTGATAAATGCAGAAAAGACACAGTTGTCAAGGACTTTGTCTTGCTCAGCTCCTCAATCACTACTCTTGGGGGAAGTATCAAGAGACCGAAGGATGCATTGCATTGGGCAAATCCGCTGTACAAGACCTCTTCAAGGTATTGAAAAGGAAGGAGGTTACTTTGGGGACTAAGGCGCACATTACCCAAGCAGTGGTATTTTCAGCGGACTCATATGCATGTGAAAGGTGGACACTGAATAAAGAAGAGCAAATCAAAGTTGTTGCATTTGAATCATGGTGCTGACAAAGAATAGTCAAACTACCATGGCTGCCAAAAGAACCAACAAAGGTCTCTTGGAAGAAGTGCAACTAGAATGTTCCTTAGAAATAGGATTGTGACAGAGAAAAAAAAAAAAACAGGAGCTGATATCCAAGGACCCAAGAAGAAAGATAATGCTTAGAAATTGTTGGTGCCTATAACTGTGCATGTCCACCTGAGATAATGGTGTATGATTAGTTACAATATATTCAAGAGCCCCCAATAAAATGATTTATCTAAAAAATTTTGAATGTCATGCATATTGAGCATGTTATATAAATCTTTATGTCCTACTTGGCTTTGTGTATTTGTTGATAAATATTTGTGTATATTCTTATTTATTTTCCAGGCCCATTTTCCCTTTGTTTCCATGGATTATTTATGTCTCTGGGGAGGGAGTATGCTTACCACTTTCCGGTTGCATCTAGAGCACTGAATTGAGGGAGGCATATTTTCTATGGCTGTTCAATCATTGCCTTTATTGCCCTTACAGTCTGAAAAATATATCAGGCAATAGTTTCAGTTCAAATGCAAACTTAAGTATAGAAAATGTAAAGAAAAGGAAATAGATTGTGAAGGGCTTCATCGTACCTATATTGTGCATATCATTAGGAGTAACCAGCCCTGGGAGAAAATCGTCATTCTTGGCAAAGTAGAGGATTAATGAAAAAGAAGAAGCCCTCAATGAAATGGACGGACACAGCAGCTTCCACAATGTGCTCAACCACTGCAGCATGAGAGGATGGCACAGGACCAGGCTGTGTCACATTCTGGCGTACCCAGGGTCACTATGAGTTAGACGCATCTCACCACAATGCCGGAAACCTAGTGAGGACAGTTCTGGCTGAACTTGGTGCAGAACTTAGGCACTAGCTTCCTCACGTGGAAGTAACTGCCATAGTGTCTTCCTAACACTCATTCAGCAACAAATGTTTGCATTTTAAAAAATATGAATAAACTATAGACTTTAATGCACTTTATTAATTATTAATTAATTAATTATCTGTCCTAACTGCCAAGGCATGCCATAATACTTTACTAGTTGTCTCCATGAAACCCAAATTAGTTCACATCCATATGGATCTACTTCATGCCTAGAGCAGAAGCTGGCATAGAATCAGTACAGGCAAAGACAGGGAAAAGAGCAAATAAAAGAGACAGAGAAAAAGGTTTGAGAAGAGGAGAAAGAAGAGGGGAAGCAACATTCTTGAATGTACAACATCAGAATGTTATTTTTGATGAGGAGCCATACTTAACAGAGTTGGGGGGCAGTCTGAGGATATAAAACGTTGTAGGTGGATAGTGATATTCAAAGTTATAGTTATAGCTGCTGTGCGAAATTGGGTCAGCCTGAGAACAAAATCAGTGATGCTTGTATGTGTCTGTATATAGTAAAAGATATACATGAAGGAATTCCTTACACAGTTGTAGAAGTAGCTGAATTCTTTCCAATTCAAGCCTGTAGATTCGATGTGAGCTGGAGGCTTTTCCTGACCCCTGTAGCTACAGCAGCTGATAAATGAGAAGCAGGGGGATGGAGCAGGAGGACCACAGGCTGGTGGGTTTAAAGCTTAATGAATCTGAGGTTGGTAGTTGGTGGAAAACTCCTGAAATTAGCAGGTGACGCAATAGGAGATCAATGAACCAGGCACGGGATCTAGATACAGCAGAAAGATTAAGTGAAAGTTTGATACTGCTCAATGTTGCTCTTATTCAAAAAGCTACCCCACAAAGGAGGTTTCATCAGGCTGTGGCCTGATTCATAGGTTGGGCTGCAGTCCCACCTTCATCCAGATACGTGCAGTTGAAATAAAATCTAACCGTCACAACTGCCAAGCCACCCATGAGAAATACTAGGGACTGGATGCAACTAGGACGCTGTGCTGTAGAGTCATGCAGAAATGAGCATGTCATAATTTCTAGCAGATTTTGATTGTCCCTGAACCACTATAAAAGGAGTTTTGTAATAGAAATCCTATTTTACAACTCCTCCTACAATTGGTAAAACTGAGATCTGTAGTGAAACAGTCGGTGTCAGGGTGTACAAAGATAGCATTTTATGTTTCAGTTCCTGAGTAATCCCACGGGAAATCCAAATATGATTGTTATTATTGTCAGGTCCATGTGGTTGTGTCAGTACTTTGGTTCCACATGTGTGGAGGAATAGTACTACAGTGAGAACAGTGAGTAGCAGAGTTAGGTCTGGCTTTCTGGAGTCAGTAGAAAGAAAATGTTCATGGGGATGGAAGAAAAACAAGAAATATGATTTTTTAAACATGATTTTTAAAAATCATTTTATTGGGGGATTGTACAACTTTTAATATAACCCATACATCCATCCACGTGTCAAGCACTTTTGTACATTTGTTGCCCTCATCATTCTCAAAACATTTGCTTTCTACTTCAGCCCTTGGTATCATATCAGCTCCACATTTCCCCTCCCTCCCCACTTCCCCAGAAACATGATGTTATGACAAAACAATTGATACTCATTTATCCCTCTTTATACAAAATTCTTCATATTTGTCACAATCAATTTTGGAAGCAGGTTATTTCTTTATTATAATTTTGGTTCTTAATGTAAAATAACACCCTATTTCTACCAGTCTCTCTCACACTTTCAGTGGAACATGATAAAAATCATACTTACTGTCATTAAACCAAAATTTCTTTGATCATATACTTACTATGAAAACTAAGAATATATAAGCACAAAACTATAATTTCAGAGAAAAGCGAAGGTCACAAGGGAAGGCTCACCTTGACCAAGTTACAGAGAGCTGGAACTCAGAGTAGAGTCATTCTTGTGACTTTGGGCTACAGAGATAAGAATGGAATCTTTCAGAAGCAGCTGATTCTGCGTGACAGGAGCTGGAGAGCCTAGAGCTCTGAACAAGGGAGGCCACAGGACTCCAAGAGTGGATTTTCTGTAAGTCCAAAGTTCTGTAAGTAGCAAAGAGCTGGTAAAACTGAATAGAAGGGCGTATGTTTAAATATGTTGCTTTTACAGAGTACCAAGTACATTTATCTAAAACTGACCAATGAACAATTAAGAGAAAAGCAGTGACACTAGGGAGTCAAGAGGGCTAGATGACATTTAAGTATCCAATCAAAAGGAAGGGACTGCGTTAATGCCTCATTAACATCCCTGATCAATCAGCTGAAACATTAGTAAAACTACACCTTACTCAAACCAACCAACCAACCAGCCAACCCACCCACCAACCACACACAAGTTCAATGCCATAGACTTTTATACTCGCTTTCAGACTTTTACAGTGACCCTATAGGACAGGGTAAAACTGACCATTGAGTTCCCAAGACTAATGTTTAAGGGTGTAGAAAGTCCCGTATTTCTTCCACACAGTGACTGGTGGTTTTGAACTGTCGGCCTTCCCAATAACACCCAATTGAGTAACCACTATTCCCCAGGGATTTTGGTTGCACCTAAATACTGTGTGGCAAACTTTAAATTAAAACCTGCTGTAGACTTGGTGCAACAAGGTCTCAATTTGTATACATTTTCTCCCATGTGGTTACACAACATGCTAAATTGGAGCCTTAGGAAACACCTTAAATATTCTACAGATCTGCATTATAAAGTCTAAAGCAAGCCTACCTATTCCAAAAGCCTAGAGTTATAGAACCGAAAAAGAAAGAACGCTGAAAGAACTCAAGAAAAAAGTTCAAGCCTTGAGTTGCAATATTGATAGATTCTATGGACACAATAATGAATGATGGAGAAACCATCAAAAGATGGAAAGAATACAGAGAATCACTGTACCCAAAAGACTTTCCAGCATTTCAGGAGGTAGCATATTGCAAGAACCAATGGTGCTGAAGAAATAATTTCAAACTGAACTGAAAGGATTAGATAAAAAGAAATCTTTTGGATAGAATATCAATTAAAATCAGCAAGCTGATAAAGCCTTGAAAACGCTTAGTCTTCCATGCCAGAAAATTTGGGAGACAGCAACCTAGCCAACTAACTGGAAGAAATTCATAATTGTATCCATTCCAAAGAAAGGTGACCGAAGAGAACACTCAAATGATCAAATAGTATTGTTGATAGCACATGCAAATAAAATTTTGCTGAAGATCATGCAGTAACTGTTGCAGCAATTCATCGACAGGGAGCTTCCCTAGGTCTCTGCTGGATTCAGAAGAGAATCGGGAAGAAGGGATATCATTGCTGATGTCAAAGCGATGTTGGCTCAAATCAGTGAACACCAGAAAGATGTGTTCTATTGACTATGCCAAGGCATGTGACTGTGTGGATCCTAACAAGCTGTGGATGGCCTAGAGGATTAGTGGAAGGCTTATTAACAGCCCGAGATACGCAGTTGCACAACCTTGCTTGCTGAAAGTGAGGAGAATCTGAAGAACTTGCTGATTAAAATCAAGGACTGCAATCTTCAGCATGAATTGCAACTTAATGCAAAGAGCACCCCAATCCTCACCTTTGGACCAATAGGGAGCATCATGATAAATGATGAAAAGCTCAGGTGTCAAGGATTTTGTCTTCCTTGGAGCTACAATCAATGCTCATAGAAGCAAAAGATGTTGCATTTGGGTAATCTGCTGCAAAAGACCCTGCTAGAGTACTGAACAGCAAGAATGTTAGTCCCAGAACCAAGGTTCACCTGGCCCAAGCCACAGTGTTTTCAATTGCCTCACATACATGCCAAAGTTGGACTTGAAATAAGGAAGAACAAAGAAGAATCGATGAGTTCGAATTGTGGCACTTTTGAAGAATATTGAATCAGTGGATTGTCAAAAGGACAAACAGATCTGTCTTGGAAGGACAGCTAGAGTTCTCCTTGGAGGCAAGGATGCAAACAGTTTGTCTTACATACTTTGGACATGTTGCCATGAGAGACAAATCCCTGAAGAATGACATCATGTTTGGTAAAATAGAGGGGAGTGAAAAAAGAGGAGGACAGTTGATGAGATGGGATGATACAGTGGCTGGAACAATGGACTAATGCAATTGTGAACACAGTGCCAAGGACCACTGTCTATTGGAAGTAGCACTCATTTCAAGTCGATCAACCAGCAATTGAACTACTTCTAGAGTAGAGAGCACCACTTGAGAAGAATAAAACTGAATCTGATGAGTCATCTATATATTTTAGCATACCAAGTAAACTTATTTATCATTCAAAGACATTTCTTGGTCAAAGAAAAATGAAATTAATAAGTGCCTAAGAGTGCTCACACTTTGTTTTACCAGATAATGATGTCAACACAGCTATTTCAAGTAAATTAAAAGAATCAAAGAAGATGTATTCAAATAATTAATTTATAGGCTTAATGAGTGAACAGGTAGGGAATCTCAGGAGCATGCTGAAGCCTGAAATAAAGCAAGGAGAAGGAGGAGAAACAGGAAGAGGTGGAGGAGAAGAAAACGAAAGAGAAAGAAAAGAAGCAAGAACCAGCAACGGACACTTCTAGAATGGAAAAACACAAATGAATTTTAAAAAATCATTAATGACAAATTACACATTGTAGAATTATGTATAGTAGAAGAAATAATAAGTGACCATGAAGAAAGATTAAGTGGGATGTTCCAAATTGAAAAACAGAGAAAAAGTAACAAAAATGAACAGTCCCAGTACCTATGGAATGATACAAAATGGTTTAACACGTGCGTAACTAGAGTCTTAGAAAGTGAAGTGAGTGAAAATAGAGAAGGAAATATATTAAAATATATAATGTGTACATTTTCTAAGATTTTATTAAATGCATTTACTTATATCTAAGAAGCAGTAGTATTAAAATAAAGAAAAACCCGTATAGGCACATAATAACCAAGTTGTTTAAAATCAAAATCAGAAAAAGCCTGGAGATTACAAAGGGAAAAAAACAGGGATTTTAAATGCAGGAACACAATGATGTGAGTAACAGCAAACTTCTCACCAGAATCATTTGACACTAGGAGAATGCTGTCTGTCACTTTAGTTCTGAAGGATTTTAGAAAATATTTAAATTTATTTATCAGGCTGAAGGCAAATAAAGCCATGTAATATTCTAATTAATAGTAAGAGATACACCTCAATACGATGCGTAACGCTCAATAGAGGACAAGCAATTTTTACAATATGGCCCCATTTGATATTGACCCTTATGAAGGAAACACTGAAGATTTTAGACGTGTGGTAAAGTGCTGCAAAGGAATCAGATGGTGTCTGGCTGTCAGGATAGTGTCTGGGGTCTTAAAGTCTTGTGGCCATTTAAGGAGTTGTCAACTGCTCCATGAATACCAACCTAAGTGTGATCAAAGGATTTCTAAGAAAATAGATGATCAGAAGAGGAAATCTATTAGAATGTAAATTTAAAGCACTTGGTTTGTGGAAGGCTGAGTTTTACAGGGGGAACCCACTCCATTTAGAATCTTGACATGAATTCAGCCTCCACTGAGGCAGTTTCTTTCTGATCATTAACGGTCAATGTAAAAAGCTTTGCCCCGAGGCAGTGTGTTTTTGAAAGTGGATTACTTCAACTCCTCCAAAACGGTGCAATCTTTTTTCCTCAGGGACTTCCCTAGAAGTTCCCTTCCTAGAAGTTGGGGGACCAGAGTCAAAAGATCATGAGCCATACCTCAGCAAAGGGAGTGGGGCAAGGGGATGCAAAATAAGTTCTGCAGACTTTTATAATCCAGAAGAGTGTATGTAACCCCATCAGATTCCTTTTAGTATTCAGAGCTCTGGTAGTGACAGTAATACAGTGATCTGTGGCTAATTATAATTTTTTTGAATAATTTCTTTTGCCTCCTATTCTCCAATTAGCACAGTAGCCATGAGTCCTTTGGGAATCATTATGACCCCAAGTTAATGGTCTCCCTCATCCTCATGATTTTCCTCTGTCTTGTCTTTGTCTTTATTTAAGACTTAATAAAAGAGATCTCTGTAAAACAAAAATGGGGGTGGGATGGTGGAGAAAACTGGAGACAATTAAATAATTAATATGAAGTTATCATTTAAAACAAAAATATTTTAAAGTTAGATTGATAGCTATATAAGATGTATGACAACTTCAACAGGGAATTACGGAGTTCTAGTCTTGTATAACGATATTTGTGAAAACTCAAAGAATACATAAAAAGAAACCCAGGCCTACAAAAGATCCTTGCCAATCTACTATGGGAAGAAGATCAACGCTCACTGAGTACAAATAAGAGACCATGACATAGAACAACTCCACCCAGAGGGCGACAAAGAGAAAACAGCACCCAAGATAGCATTGGCTCAATAGTGGAAAGAAGGCAAAAATGAAACACACATACACATAACACAAACAGATAAGATAGGTAGGTAGGAAAACACCCAACACAAAATGTATAAGATGACATCACAGTGTCCACAGATGGATGTGATGACACTGAATAGCAATGGCCTGAACTCAGACATTAAAAGGCACAGGCTAACAGACTAGCTCAGAAAGCACAACGCATTGATCTGCTGCCTACAGGACATACATCTAAAGCTTGCAGACAAAAGCAGCTTGAGAATAAAAGGCTGGAGAAAAATATACCAAACAAATGGCAATGCAAAAAACACAGGGGTAGTGATCTTAATATGTGATGAAATTGATCTCAAGTTACAGGCCATAACAAGAGATAAGGAAGGGCACTGTCTAATGTTCAAGAGAACAGTAGCCCAACTACCAGTGAGCATAATAAATATATATGCACCCAATGAGAGACCCACGAAATTTGTAAATCAAACACTCCAAAAGATGAGAAAAGAAATCACAGGCTTAACAATTATAGTAAGTGATTTTAGTGCACCATGCCCTGAAAAAGACAGATCACTGGGAAAGAAACTCAACAAGGAGACTACAAATCTATACTGTACAATTGGACAACTTGACCTGATATTGGAAGAGCTTTCCACTCAAATACAAAATATTCACATTCTGTTCACATCCACACGGCACACACTCAAAGATAGACCACATCTTGGGACACAAGTCGAACTTGAGTAAATTCAAGCACATAGAGTTTATACAGACGTCTCTCTCCGATCACTGTGTCATAAGGCTGGAAACCAATATAAGGATGATGTAGAAAACAAGGGCAAACAATTGGAGGATGAATAATTCTCTGTTGTAAAAGCAGTGGGTATTGGCTCAGATCAGCAATGAAATCACAAAGTTTCTAGAAACCAATGGAAATGAAAATACAATGTACCAAAATCTTTAGGAAACAGCAAATGCATTTATCAGAGGAAGACTGACAGCAATAAATGCACGCAGGAAATAAAGAAGAGACTTGTATTTGATATGGTGGCACAAAACTGACACCAATTAGAGCAGAGTCAACAGAACAATCCTACTAATAGCAAAAGGATAGAAATAAGAAAAGTCAGAGCTGAGATACAGGGGGGGCGGACAAGAAAACTATTGAAAATATTAATGCAGCTAAAAGTTGGTTATTTGAAAAGATTAACAGAATTGATAGGCCACTGGACAACCTAACCAAAGAAAGGAAGGAACAAATACCAATTTCAAGGTTGAGGGACGAAACAGGGGGCATTATAATGGACCCTAATGAAATCAAAGGATAATTACACAGTACTGTGAAGGCTGGTACTCGAATGAATTCAACAACTTGGAAGACATGGGCAAACACTTGGAAACACAATCCTTTCCTAGACTATCCCAGATGGATGTAAATAACCTCAACAGACTCATAGCAATGGAAGAAATAGACAAGGTTATTAAGGGATTACCAACCAAAAAAATCACCCAGCTGGATGGCTTCACATGAGAATTATACCAAGCATTCAGAGAAGAACTGACACCAATCCTCTCTTCCAGAGATTAACTCTTCCACAACACAGAAAAGGATGGAAAACTCCAAAACTCTTTCTATGAAGCCAGTATAACTCTAATACCTAAATCAGCCAATGGTTCCACAAGAAATGAAAGCTACAGACCAACATCCCTAATGAACATCGATGCAAAAATCGTTAGCAATATACTGGCGAATAGAATACAGAAACATATTAAAAACAATTCACCATAACCAAGTGGGATTCATACCAAGGACACAGAGATGGTTCAACATATGAAAAACCATCAGCATTATTCACCACATGGGCAGGAAAATGATAAGAACCACATGGTAATATTGATAGATGCAGAAAAAACATTCAAGAACATCCAACACACATTCCTGTTTAAGACACTCAAGAAAATAGGAGTAGAAGGAAAATTCCTCAATATTATACAAGCTATATATGAAAAACCAACAGCCAATGTGGTAGTCAATGGAGAAAAGATGAAAATAATTCTACTGAAAAAGGGGACCAGGCAAGGGTGCCCCTTTCCCCCACTCCTATTTAACATCATACAGGAGGTCCTAGCTAACAACATAGGACAAAGAAACGACCTCAAAGGTATTCATCCGGGAAAGGAAGAGGCAAAATGATCATTATTCACAGATGATATGATTCTATACATCGAAAATACCCTAAACTCCACAAATTGAGGGTTGGAAGCAATAGGGGAATATAGCAGAGTGGCAGGATACAAGATCAAGAAACGGAAGCCTATCAGTCTGCTATACACATCAGACAAGATCACAGAAGATAACATTAACAATAGCTAAGCACAAATTGAAATATCTAGGGATATACCTGACTAAAATAATGAAAGATTTGTACGAGGAAAATTATAGAACACTATTATAAGAGACCAGGTGTGACCTCAACAAATGGAAGAATAGCCCATGTTCGTGGTTTAGAAGACTCCATATAGTAAAGATGTCAGTTCTGCCAAAGGCACTATATAAGTTTAATTCCTTCCCGATACAAATACCACCATCCTTCTTCAAGGAATTCGAAAAACTGATTACCAACTTCATAGGGAGAGGGAAGAAGCCCAGAATTAGTAGAGAACTCCTCAAAAAAAAAAAAAAAGGACAAAGTGGAGGGCTTACTCTACAGGACGTTAGCACATATAATGCGGTCACAGTAGTCACAAGAATGTGGTGCTGGTTAACGACAGGTATGCAGACCAACGGAAAAGAGCTGAACACGCCAAAATAAAAACATCAGGGTATAGGCAACTAATCTTTGATAAGGGCCAAAAAATATCAAATGGGAATGGGAAACAGATGCCCTCTTCAATAAATGGTGCTGGAAAAAATGGATGTCTACCTGCGGAAAAATGAAGCAAGACCCTTACCTCACTCCATACACAAGAATAAACTCAAGGTGGATCACAGACCTTGAACAATTATCAATGAGGGAATTGGGACAAACCTGAGAACCTTGGCACAGGGAATACATAGGCTATCAGAAACAGGGAGGAATATAAATACAGAGGAGTTTAAAATAGACAAGTGGAATGTATTTAAGATGTCACCTGTGTACATTGAAAGAATTCACCAAGAGAGTAATAAGAAAGCCCACCTACTGGGAAAACATCTTTATCAATTACACATCAAACAAAGGCCTTATTATGAAAATCTGCAATACTATGCAAGCTTGCAAGAAGAGAAAAACTAACTGCCCACAGAGGGGGTGGGCAAAGGACCTGAACAGAAATTTCACAGGGGCAGAAATCCGAATGACCAATAAACATATGAGAAAATGTTCTCGATCATTAGCCATAAGAGAAAGGCAAATTAAAACAACCATGAGATGCCACCTAGCACCCTCAAAGGTAGCCCAAATAAAAAAAATCAGAAAGTAAGAAGTGTTAGAGGGGTTGTGGGGAGATAGGAACTCTCGACCACTGCTGGTGGGCCTGCAGATATGTACGGCTACTATGGAAATCAATTTGGTGATTTCTAAGGCAGATGGAAATGGAGCTACCACACAATGCAGCAACCCCCTACTGGGCATAGACCCAGAAGAGGCAAGAAACAGACCACGGCCAGACATGTGCTCCAATGTTCATCACGGCACGGTTCACAATCGCAAGGAGTTGCAAACTACTTAAATTTCCATCAACAGGCACATGGATTAAAAAAACTGGTACGTACATACAATAGAGTGCTATGCATCCATATGAAGCAGTGATGAACGCATGAAGCATATCACCGCATAGGAAAAATTGGAGGAAATTATGCTAAGTGAAGTAACCCAAGCACAAAAGGACAAGTACAACATGAGTCCACTGAGGTAAGCTTAAAAAAAAAAGGCAAAGGGGGCATAGGGGAAAAGCTACTGTATAGAAACATTCCTGGGGTGAGGTCCAGATATTAAGACAGGGGTCAGCCCAAAACTAGGGGTACATATGGCAGTCAACTGAAAAGAAGGGGGTGTGGGAAGAAAGAAAGGGGGAAAAGGATAGGAATGTATCGGGGTAACAGGACACTAACCCATCCAATGGGAGGATATTTTTATATCTCTACAGTTAAAGAGCGACCAGACTTCAACCCAGTCTACTGGGATGTGAATGCAGGGTATCGGCATGGAGCTAGTGGAAAGGTCTGAGGTCCCGGCCCCAATCCCAATTATGTGGACAGCTACCCCTCCCCCTAGAAGAATTTGCTTTAGAGGACAGCACTGAAACTGCAGCTCGGGAGAGGGACATGTCTGATCACAGCACACGGGAGCACATGAAGGGGGAGGAAGAGAGAGTGGCGCACATCCTGACACATCAGGCCAGGAGGATGATATCCCCACTATGGGTAGCCAAGGCACAGAGTGGACCATATGGGTGATCCCACTATGAGACACGACATCCCTCTCTGACCCATGGCCCTACAGGGACAACACTGGAGACACTGTGGGGATTGGCCTGGTCTGTCCCCACCACACCAAGGCAAAACACTAAAGGCGTGTGGCAGAGCAGCAAGAGGAGCAGAGCACAGAGGTCCATAGGGAGTGCCAAGGATAGACTTTGGGGCCGGGGCATGACACCCCATAAGACTCGACTGGAGAATACTTCTAGAGATCAACAAACAGACCTTGAACTATTTACAGGTTTTTCTTTTGAAAAATTTATTTATTTACATATTGTCATTGTTTTTTGTTGTTGTTCTCACTGTTTCGTTGTCTTTGTCGCTTTGTTTTGCTCTGTCTTGTTTTTTGTGTGCATATTATTATCTCTGAAGGTCTATCTAGATAAGATAGGCTGGATGAACAGTCTGGAAGAGAAAACATTGGGACTGATGGTTCCTGGGGGACATAGGAGAGGGGTAGGTGGTGGAAAGGAGGTGGTGTTGATCAACCCAGGACAAGGGAGCAACAAGTGATCCAAAACCAGTGGCAAGGAGGATGTAAGAGGGCTGGTAGGGATTTATCAAGGGGCAATGTAACTGAGAGAAATTAATGAAACATAGACGAAGGCTGAGCATGATACTGGGACAAGAGGAAAGGAAAAGGAAACAGACGAAAGAACTAGTATACAAAGGGCATTTTTAGATGTCTAAATATAGACATGTTCATATGTAAATATATTTATATATGGTGATGGGGAAATAGATCTACGTAGATATATTTATAGGTTTAGTATTAAGGTAGCAGATGGAGATTGGGCCTCCACTCAAGGACTCACTCAATGCAAGAACACCTTTTTTCTATTAAATTGGCATTCCATGATGCTCACTTTCATGACACAATTGTTGAAGACAAATGTGTGAATAAGCAAATGTGGTGAAGAAAGCTGATGGTGCCCTGCTATCAAAAGATACAGCATCTGGGGTCTTAAAGGCTTGAAGGTAAACAAGAGACCATCTAGCTCAGAAGCAACAAAGCCCACATGGAAGAAGCACACCAGCCTGTGTGATCACAAGGGGTTGAAGAGATCAAATAACAAACAAAAAATCATACCATTGGGAAAGAGGGGGAGTGCAGATTGGGGTCCCAAAGCCCATCTGTAGGCAACTGGACATCCCCTTACAGAAGGGTCACGGGGAGGAGATGAGCCAGTCAGGATGCAGTGTAGCAACAATGAAGCATATAACTTTCCTCTAATTCTTAAATGCGTCCTCTCCTCCCTCCACCCCTACTATCATGATCCCAATTCTACCTTATAAACCTGGCTAGACCAGAGGATGTACACTGGTACAGATAGGAACTGGAAACACAGGGAATCCAGGACAGCTGATCCCTTGAGAGTGGCGATACTGGGAGGGTGGTTGGAAAATGGGGAAGAAAGGAGGAACTGATTACAAGGATCTACATTGGCGATGGACAACAGAACCTCCTCCATTTGGGATGGACAACAGAAAAGTGGGTGAAGGGAGACATTGGATAGTGTAAGATATGACAAAATAATAATAATCTAGAAATCATCAAGGGTTCATGAGGAAGGGGCGAGCAGGGAGGGGGGAAATGAGGAGCTGATACCAAGGGCTCAAGTAGAAAGCAAATGTTTTGAGAATAATGAGGGCAACAAATGTACAAATGTGCTTGACATACAATGAATGTATGTATGGATTGTGATAAGAGTTGTACGAGCTCGCAATAAAGTGATTTAAAAAAATTTAAAATAAAATTTCGAAAAAACAAGTATATTTGTGCCATAGGATGTGGCAAATGAAAAATTTGGACTGTCAGGTATAACGAGTGACACTGGTACAATATTGAACTCTTAAACTGTCTGTGAGAAATAAACATTCATGTTATTAATACTAGAGCGACTACTTTAAATATTAATTTAAAAGTACAGTTAAAAAGACAATTGAGGTAATGAAGTGAATACTAAGAACACACTTCATTAACCCAAATGAAGGAAGAAGAAGGTAGCCGGAGAAACAAAAAATGTAATATTGGAAGTGTCAAATGGAAAACAAATACAAAACTAATAGGTTATCTATAAAAGTCACGACCATCAAATTCATCATATTGATTACGATTCTTAAAGACCTATAGATCAGAGGAGAACTGTCTCTTTGGGTTTCTGCAGTTGTGACTTTGTGAAGCAGACAGTTCCATCGTTCTGCAGAACAGCTGGAGGGTTCTAACTGCTGACTTCGCACTTAGAAGCCCCAAAGGACAACCCGCTACATCACCGGATCGCCTAGTGCTAGACTCTTTGTAAGGTTTTAAACAGACACAACCTGAATCCCCCCAGGGTAAATAGATAAATGATGGCATAGTCATACAAATGGAATACACATCACAATAAAAGAGAAAAACTACTAATACTAAACAGCATAGAGAAATCCCAAACACAAGCAAGGAAAAGAAGCTAGACAAAAGAGAATACATGTTGTATGGGACCATTTATCTGAAGCTTTAGAAAAGGCAAACTAAGTTATAACATCAGAAATAACACCAGTGGTTGTCTGCAGTAGGAGGTCAAGTGCAAAGGTGCATGGGACAACTTTCTGGGGGTGATGGAAATGCTCCAAAGCTTGTTTGGGACGATAGTTTCTCAGAGAACAGATTAGCCAAAACCAACAAATGATGCATTTAGAATGAAATCTTTAAAAGATATCACTAGAATCTAGGCTCTTCTCATTAATAAGTCACAAATCCAGGTATATTAATCCCAATTCAGGCTCTTTCTAAAATACAGGTAACCTGCTGGGTTCCAGGTGCTTTTTAAATTTTATTTTTAAGTAGGCATTACTTATTCAAGTCATCTTTTATCAAGAAGAGAACTTGTGGAATTTTTGCAATGGCTTGTTACTCTTTTGATTAGTTACGTCAGCACGTCTGTAACTCATGGAGACCTTAGGCACATCTGAGTGAAACATTGCCCAATCCTGAGCTGTGTTCACTATTGCATCAGTTCATTTTGCAAAGGGTTTCCCTCATTTTCACTGACCCTCTGTTTTGGCATGCAGTCTTTTTCTAACCGCCCTTTCTTGAAGGTATGTCTGTCCAATTTAAGCAAGGCGAAGTCTCCTCGCCATCCTCACTTCTAAGGAGTGGTGTGACCACACTTCCTCCAAGACAGGTTTGTTTCTTTTTTAGTCAGTGCACAGTTTATCCAGTGTTCTTTGCCAAAACTTCAATTCAAATGCACCTATTATTCTCTGATCTTCCTTTTTCATCTTCCGACTGTCGCATGCATATGAGGTGATTGAGAAGACTTTCTTTCCTAACCATTCTGAACTTTGTCCTTGGGTAAATGCAGTTTTTTACATCTCAAATGCGTGATTATTCTATAGTTTGTTTACCTCACTGATATTATTGTTTCCTTTATAGACCCATCTATTGTTTGGCTGAAAATTAGCCATGTAGTTGAGTTCAGATCCAGACCCGAAAGATGAGTGAGGGCAATTGTCTTCAGGGATTTCACCAGTCTGTCCACTCAGTAAGCCTGGTAATTTAAAAAAAATGATTATGTTTATTTTCTATTTTTAAATAATAGTTTTATTGACATATTTTACAAATCCAATTATGTCAATTCACATACATTTCTCAATTCTGTTGTTCAGTCCCCTCGAGAGGAGTCCATCTGCTTCCTTGATATACACACACACACACACACAAATACATATATATGTATATATTCTCCTACCCAACCGTTATGTTTACCCATCATTTACATTTCAATAACTCCTCTCATATGCAATTCAATTATTCAAAGATGTCAAGAGAAGCCACAAATTTAGAACACTTTGCCATTAAATTTAGAACACATTATTCTCTTGTACCCCTCATTATGGGCTCCCCGCTCCCCTTCTCCCAACCCCTCCCATGCCCCCTAGCAACCATCATCCAAGTTTCTGTCTTGGTAAGTATGCCTAGCCTGAATTTCATGTATAGATAAACACCCAAAAAAGTCCAAATTGTCCCAAATCTAACAAGAACGTTGCCATAGAGCAGATAAATGCCCCCACGATAAAAGGCATGATAAAAACCATTAGCCCAGTCCCCATTTCCTTCCGGGTTACCTATCCAGGGTCCCACTTGGCTAACAACCTAAAAAAGAAAGAGGTTTCAAGCCACAGAGAGTGTGCTTGGTTCATCAGCAAGATGCCGCACCCTGCATGCGCCATCTGTTTCAGATTGTCCCTTTGAGAATAATCGTCCATCCACGCTGCAAATGGGTGCTGGTCTCCCCTTCCCCTAACCTTCTACTTTCCAGAGGTGTGCGATTTCCAGTTTTGTTCTGAATTATTTTCCAATCACTCACTCCAGGATTTTCTAATATTGGGTCCCAATATTTATTTTGTTTACAATCTCTTTTTCAGAAAACAAAACTGCTCAGCATCCCTTTGGCAATGAAGAAGTTGTGTACGATAGCCCAGATTCTATGACAAAGTCAAGGTATGACTTCATCACCATCCTCCCGTCCCCATCTCTCCAGGCGCTAATTTTAAAAATAAAATTTCTAAGAGCTGTTTTGGTATTGGCCACTTTGGGAAACACTGGGAGTCTGAGGTGATCCCTTGTAGAGCAGATGGTGGTGGTAGCAGGACCCCATCGAATTCCTGTGGTCTCACTCAGGGCGACGGAGACTGATGTTTGTGGTCCATTAGCCCATTGGACTGTTTCCATCATGTTCGATTTTTATCACTACTTTTTTCCTTGGGCGGGGAGAGACTACTATTCATCCTTAAATGGCTGTTCACGAGGTTTTATGATCTGAGTCAGTTTTAGTCCTTTTAAATGATCTTCACTAACTACACAATAGTCTCAAAGCAGACTCCTCACTGCCGTAGGACACGGTGGAACTGCCACTTCTGGATTTCCCAAACTGTGACTCGACGAAAATAGAAAGCATCCTCTTCCTCCTGTGGGGCAGCTGATGGTTTCAAACTACTGACCTTGTGGTTGGCAGAGCAGCACACAATCGCTCGTCACCAGGGTCCCTCTTACATGATTGTCATTAGTACCTAAAGCGTCAATAAAACGTCTCTGATTTTAGGAACATTTTTCCTAAGTAAAACTCTGGTTAATTTCACAGCTAGGGAAGCAGTGGAAATCTTTGTTTTTGAAGCGAGGCATCCTTTCGGGGAAACCTTAGAAATAAGATCTAAAAGAGTTGTTTTGGTACGTTGCTATCTTCTATAGTCAGGATTTGGATAATTTTTAAGCAAACATTTGGAGACGCCGAGGAAATGCAACATTCCATAGCTATTTTACAGTTGATTTTATTACATCATTTTTCTCATAATCATCTTGTGTTGATGGTTTAATATTTATTTGAAAAAAGCTTAATTCATCCAAGTTTAGATAATAATGTCTAGGCATTTAATAGCAATCTCTGTTTTCTTAATATTCACTTATTCTGGGGATTTCAATAGTTTAGATTTTAAAATTTCATAATCACACATGTATGTTTGGAACATTTTTCAAAGGAATATATTGTGGCAATCTTGTCTTTAAAGACTGTTTTTATTTAAAATTCACATATTGAGTTGTGTTTTGAAAATGTTAGAAAGTTAATAGGAAAAATAAAGCCTATTCTGAAATATTTCTTAAAAATAAGCTAGATTCAGGAAATAATTTGCTGAGGGAGAACTTAAATTGGATACAGAGAGAAATAGCTAAATAATCTGGAGAATTCCTAAAAAATATTAAAAGAATACTTGAATAAAGACATGCAGAGAAGTTCTGAGGACAATTGACAGAAGAAGGAAACTTTGAGTTCTGGCAAGATCATCATGAGAATATACATTAGGTTGGAGAAAGGAATCAGATGTAGCAGAGACACAAGAAGACTGTCACTTTTCTGCTTTCATAGACAAAATCTAGTTTCAAACATCCTTCTGGTTTTTCCCTTCAAAGTTTAATGCATTTTTATCCCCTCTCCCTCTTGATCCATCCCTTTGTGAGTATTCCCATACCGCCAGAGAATATGAAACATGGTGATCAATTTTGTGATCATTTTTACAACTCATTGAGGGTTAAGGTTGTAGTTTTTCACATTTGTGTCCCTAGAGTTCCGGACAATATTGGTATATTCAGTCCTGATTAGTGATGATAAGATATTGCCGGTGGAGTGTGACACCACTCTGACCTTTTATTTTTCATCCATCATTGTAGCATCTAACACTACAGTGTTTCATATTCTCTTTACTTGGTAAAATTCACCTCCACAGTATAACATTCTTGATGATATTTACTATATTTTATTTATCACTTTCCTTTCCATGTGTGGCACATCTTGAACAGTCTAAACAATTGTTGGATGGAATTAGGAATGATAAGAATGGACAATCAGGGGTATATGTTAGTCTTCTATAACTAATTTACTCAAATATAGAAAAAGTAATTTAACAATTCTCTATCTCCGTTTTCTCATTGCTCCTAGTTGTTAACTGCCAACTACTAGGTTCTAACTCATATACAAAAGAACATACTACTGACCTATACACAACAGAACAAACTACTGACTGATCCTGTGTCATCCTCTGAGCCCATTGTTGCAGCCAATGTGTCAGTACATCTTGTTCAAGGTCTTTTTTTTTAACCCACTGATCATCTAATTTGCCAAGTTTATTGTCTTTCTCCAGGGTCTAGCCCCCGCTCAAAGTACGTGAGATGAAGCCTTGCCTTATTCTAAGGTTTATTCTGGTTGTACTTCTTCCGAGATATATTTGTTCAGTCTCCTGATAGTGCATGGCGTAGTCAATGTTCTTTGCCAGCACCCTAATGAAAATACATAGATTTTTCTGAGGTCTTTCTTATTTATTGCCCAGCTTCCGCATTTCGAGGAGGCAACTGAAAATCCCAAGACTTGGCTCGGATTCACCCTATTCCTTGTGGTAGTCAGACTTTATGTCAAGTAGACATTCCTGATTAGGGGATGGAGTAAAACCTATCAATTCAGTGAGAGCTTTTGATTGAGAGGAAGGAATTCAGCCTTGCTCTCTGCCTTTTTGCCTTCCTGCCTCCTGGAACTCTGCCTGCATCAAGGGGTGGACCATCTACCTACCCCTGACAATTGTTGGCACTCTATTATCTTCTCACCTGCCACGGATCCACATGATTCTGAACGCACTAGCCTAGAATCCTCCTGCTTCCTGCTCCACTTTTATGTACCACTTGCCTGTGGCTACACGAGTCTGAATAGGAACTTATGGACTGGCATCAGATTTATGAACCTGAGTTAGATTAGGTTGGAATGCCTTTTTGATATGTAAGTATTTCTTGACATAAAGCTCTTTCTTATACATATAAGAGTTTCACTAGATTTGTTTCTCTAGACAACCTGGTCTAAAGTGGACTTAAAGGGCATCTTTGGTTTCTTAACACTTTAGAGAGATATGATGCAGGACATTTGCCCGATACAATACATCATTTGATCTCGACTACTGCTTCCATGAGCATTGGCTGTGGATCCAAGTAAAATGAAATCCACAACAACATCAATTATCTCCTACTTCATGGTGATGCTGCCTATTGGCCCCCTTGTGAGGATGTTCGTTTTCATCGTGTTGAGGTGTAGTCTGTCTGAGCTTTTGCAGCAAGTGTTTCCAGTCTTCTTTGCTTTCAGCACGACCATGCCATCTGCACACCACAAGATGTGACTGAATCTTCTTCATGTCTTGCTGTTCATATCGTCCGACCTCTCGGACTATTAATTCACAACAGAGATCTAGTAAGTAAGTCTGCTGAAAGAATACAACCCTGGTGTACACCTTTCCTGATTCTAAGCCACGCAATATCTCTTAGTTCTGTTCAAATACTACATCTTGGTCTAGGTCCCACATAAGCACAATGAAGTAATCTGAAATCCCAATTTTCACAATGTTTTTGGTAATTTGCTATTATCTACACAATTGCATACCTTTGTATAGTCAGCAAAACAGATGTAACCATCTGTCTAGTATTCTCTGTTTTCAGTCAAGAGCCATCTGACATCAACATGATAGCCCCCATTCTATGTCCTCTTCTGAAGCCAACTTTAATTTCTGGTAGTTAATTGTAATATACTCATACATATCATTTCCCTTAAACATATGTAAAATTAAAGAGTGAGATTTAATAGTAATCATCATTTTAAAATTTTGAGTTAACGAGTTAGGTCATTTGAGCTCTCAATAACTGGTTTTCTTTTGCACCTTTTCATCAACTGGAACTTCCAACACCCACACTGGTTGGAGTGCTTCAGGTTTGGGGGATTTCCATATATCATAAATGCATGCAAATCAAGAAAATCCATGGATCCTAGACGCTGGAGAATGAGTGTGAAATGATAATCCATACCAATATTCAATGAGTGGGCAACCTATTTAGATTTTAATTTACTGAGCATTTTCCCTTCCCAGTTTCTGCTGAGAAATACTAACGATTGATTTTAAGTGTCCTCTACTCTATGCATACAGAAACATGCACAGTTTGTATTTGCATATGTTTTTGAGTGCTATGTACTCACGGAGCCCTAAATATTTTAAGTATTTTAGCTCATTTATTCCTTAAAACCACATTTGACAAAGAAGGACACGAAGGGGAAGATATTCAAGGTTATGCAATAACAAACAATAGTGGGAGAATATAGTACCCCACTCTCTGACCTGAAAGAACACATTAGTATGGTATGATTTTTATAGAAATCACACTTTTTCATGGGGTCATGGACTAATATCAAATAATTAATAATTCGGGCTTAGGGCAGCAGAATTTATAAACTTCATTTCTAAACAGCTCTGTTTATGTGCAGATTATAGAGATGAATCCCAGACTATTAGTGCGTTTGCAAAGCCAGCTACTATTCCTCAGGGACCGAAATGAGATTACATTAACTGATGATCTGAACTTCATCCAGTTCTGGGGTCCTGGGAGCAGACTTTGTCTGAGGGAATGCAGCTGTCCTGTCAGTCAGCAAGTTGAGGCAGGTGGACCTCATTTGGGATACGGAACCAAATCAAAGGCAGAAAGTCAGAGTTTTCTCTCTTCTCCCAACCAGAAGATGGGATGTTATCAAGTGGCTCTTTAGAGAGTTTACTTTGTTGCTTTCCACTTCTCCTTGGTTCTATAAACTCTTTGCGTTGGGACAGAGCACAAGAACAATTATGGTTTAAATTGTTAATATGATTTCGGAATATTAGCAACAACTCTAAATAAAACTTTAAAACAGAGACCCTTCCTTTGGCACAGGAGCAGTTGCCATCTGAAATTCTGACCTGGTCTCTGACTCAGCATGCTAGAGCCAAGTGGTTTTGGCTATTAAGTCTGAATATTTCAGCAAGCATTATTTATAAGAGGACCACAGTTATAATTTTGGCCTTATACCCACACACTATTTGTAACAATTTCTGAGTGGGATATGCCTAGCCTGAAAGTTTATAAAGGCTCATCTATTTCTCCTTAATGAATTCAGTCAGCCCTAGAAACCTCAAGTATTAAACAAGTAAATATCTCCCGGGGTTTTGTTAATTCACGTTGTTTTTCTGATGAAACAGTAGGTTGTTCTAAAACCAGCATGGAAACCAAATCCTTGCCAGAGAGTGAATCTCTCCTGTATCAACGAAACAGTGGTCATTCTCCTCTGGAGGGAACAGCTCAGTTAGGAACTTGGAACTCCCTTTTCACCAATGAGTTTCCCCCCTGTGTTTTGGGCAATTCTAATTTTTAGAACGTTCTTTATAAATTAAGCTAAAATTGTGTCCCTTTAGATTTTCCCTCCTTGAATGTTCCTGTGTCCTCTTTTGTGTGTGTGTCAGGCCCATGCATTTCTGTGTTCCTGAGAAAGTAATATACTATTTTTTTTTACTTCACACGAAGTCTATCAGTAATCTACGGACACAGAGATAACTTGTATAGTGATAAGAGTATGTCTCAAGCCTAGATTCCCATTCTGAGCTCTATGTTTATATTCTTAGCTGGCGTTGGGCTTATTCACCTGTCTGCTTCATAGATACATCACTGCTGCTGATGCAACTCTAACTCACAGTGACTTACTGACCCAATATACAACAGAAGTAAAGTCTGCTGGTTCTGCATCATATTCCAATCACCTACCTGTTCAACTTCATTTTTGTGGCTATTGTACTCATCCATCTTATGAAGGGTCTCCCACATCCTCGCTGGCCCTGTATTTCATCAAGTATATTGTCCTGCTCCAGTTATGAAACCCGTGATTGCAGTCCAAAGTTAGCATGTCAGGCAATGTGCAATTGCAACCCAGGCTTTATGTTCAAATTAGCCACAACTAAATTTATCTTTCCTTAGACTGCCAAATTTGGTAAGTGAGTTTACCATCTATCCAGTCTTCTAAATCAGAAACCTCAAGGTCTTCTTGAAGTTCTCCTGCTAATATTTAATCAGTCATTCAACCCTTTCGATACTGCACTGTTGAAGAATCTCATGTGTTCCTCACATATTTCTTCCTCACCAATTTTCCAAATGAAGGTCTTCATTTTTTGACTAATAATTATCAAAACCTCTGTATTGTTTCCCTACTCTGAGCTCACTTTCTTCTGTCTTTCTCCAGAGTGAGTCATCTAAGATATACATTTCTTGACACCACCTGTTAAAAAATTAAATGCTTGCATGCCGGGAAAGGATAACTCTAAATAAATGTAATGGGGTTTAAGATTTCATAAGACCTGACTGATGTCTATTTATCATTTGTGCCAGTATGTGTTTCCAAAACACGGACCCTTGTGTCTCCTCTGATGTGCTGGGCTCACTAATGAATCTGTTTTCTATGTGCTGCCTGATAATTCCATATTCCTCACTCTAGTCTCTGGGCGACTAGAATGAGACTTTCCCAGAAATGAGACTTTTCAGCCCCAAAACAGAGAACTCGCAAATAGGTTCAAGTTGATCTTAATATTCAGGGTCTAAAATTGCAAATTTAAAAATTTGATTGGCATGCTATCAATGTCCTTCTCCAATTGAATACTGAGTTGAAAGAGCGAACATCAGAATTTTATGATGTATCAAAAGATGATTATGAAGGTCCATGTTAATTCTTCACACTTAATATCATTTAAAAAAGTATAAATCATTGACTTATGTCATCATCTAAAACATTTATCTCATATCCATCAGGATATCATAAAAGTTAAGTCAAACACCTTGTTAAGATTGGATAGACCATATAACATTTCTTTGTTCTACCACTTTTGCTAACCAGTCTAAAGAGAAAATTTATTTTTTTTCAGAACTTACTCTTTATGAACTATTCTGACTTCAAATGAGCACAATTGTGTATGTGTGTGCATTCTTTCAATAGTCATTGTATAATTTTGCCTTGGATCAACATTGATTTATCTATGAAAGGGAGTATTCCACTATATCCTTTACCCATATAACATCAGATTCCCCAGGTTTAAAAAATTTGAGGCCTAAAAGGAAATGAATTATTTTCTTGCCATGATTATATTACATTGTTTTTAAATAGTGTCTATATTACTGAAATGTGTCTGTCTTAGCATGGATATGGACTCTGCCTGGTAATACCTAGTAAATTGACCGAGTCTAAAGTTGTCCATATGTTGTAAGATTCATAGAAATATTTGTTTCACTTGTAAACTACCTGTATGAGCAGATATTCATTTATAAGCATATAAATGCAGGTCTTGATGATTGATAAGTCATAAACCAGTCAGGAATTGTTACCATTTGAAGAGGTTTGGAGGAAAATGCATCTCCATTTCAACTGATCGCTTAAATAATTGCAGCATTTGTTTTCTTTTGTTACCAAGTAAAAATAGGACTTTTTCTGGTTGCCTTGGACTTGAACCATACAGCGAGAGAAGAGAGTCTTTCCCTCTGTGAGGTCATAGGTTTTTTGTTGCCTGCAGTGAGATGAAAAAAAAGAAGCCCATTTAAAAATCCTTGGAAACATAAAAGGACAAGTGTAACATGAGTCCATTGAGTTAAGCTTAAAATATAAACACGCACAAAAAAAACATGGCAAAGGGGAAAAGCTACTATATACATACATCCCTGGGGTGAGGTCCAGCAACTATGGCAGGGGCCAAACCCAGTCCAGGGATACATACAGCAGAGAGGGAGAGAGAGAGAGAGAGAGAGAGAGAGAGAGAGAGAGAGAGAGAGAGAGAGAGAGAGAGAGAGAGAGAGAGTTAGAGTTGTAGTGGTGGGGGGAGCAAGGCACTAACCCACCCAAGGATAGGGTATTGTTTGTATCTGCACAGGAGAGGGAGAGAGAGACCAGGCTTCAATCCAATGTGCCAAGATGTGAACACAACATACAGGCATGTACCAGGGAACCAATAGGATCTGCAGGCCGGCCCCAATCCCAACTATGTGGCCACCCCCCAGCCCCCTCAGAAGAATGCACTTCAGAGGACAGCACTGGGACTACAGTTTGGGGAGAGGGGCTCTTAGGATCAGAGCACACATGAGAAATGCAAAGGGATGGAGAGGGAAGAGGGGGCATCTTGGCCCACCAAGCCCGAAGGACAGTGTTTCTGCTCAGAGCAGACAACGCAGGGGGGAGGACTGTGGGGCTGGCCCCCCACAGGACACGGCTTCCCTCACTGAGCTGTGATGCTGTGGGGACAGCCCTGGAGACACAGTGCAGGAATGCAGCACGGTCTGCCCCATCACGCTGTTGCGAGGCACTGAGGGCGTGCAGCGGAGCAGCAGGGGGAGCAGAGTGGTGAACTCCCCGGAGGAATACCAAAAATAGACATTGGACACAGAGTGTGACACCCATCAGACTCGACTGGAAAACACTCGTAATTGCCAACAAATAGACCTTGAAATATTTATAGGCTTTTCCATTTTTTTCAGTGACTTTCTTTTTGGTTCTTGTTATTTTGTTTTTGCTATTGTTATTGTTTTGTTGGTTTTGACTTCCTTTAGTTTATTTGACCTTGCCTGGTTTTTGCATGTATTAATGTATCTGCATGTTTATCTAGATAAGATAGGCGGGATAAATAATTTGGAGATGAAAAGAAACATTGGTTCCGGGGGGGATACAGGAGAGGGGAGGTGGTTGAAAGGAAGGGATGGGGGACCAACCCAGGGACAAGGGAACAACAAGTGAACTAAAATCAATGGAAGGAAAGTCATAGGATGCTTAGTGGGGCTTAATCAAGGGCAATATATCAGTAAGGAATTACTAAACCTGAATGAAGGCCAAACATGATGGTGGGACAAGAGGAAAGTAAAAAGGAAATATGGGAAAAAGCAAGAGGCAAAGGACATTTATAGAGATCTAAATACAGCATGTACATATGTAAATATATAAAATGAGAGGGGAAGAGAACTATGTACTCATATCTATATGTTAAGAATTAAGGTTGAAGATGGACATTGAGCCTCCACTCAAGTACTTCCTCAACACAAGAACACTTTGTTCTAATAATCCGGCATTCTGTGATGCTGACCTTCCTGACATAATTGCTGAAGACAAAATGGGTACATAAGAAAATGTGGTGAAAAAAGCTGATGGTGCCTGGCTATCAAAATATATAGCATCTGGGGTCTTAAAAGCTTGAAGATAAACAAGCGGTCATCTAGCTCAGAAGCAACAACGCCCACATGGAAGAAGCACAGCAGCCTCTGCGATCACAAGGTGTCAATGGGATCAGGTATCAGACATCTAAGACCCCAAATAAAACCACACCCAAAGTGAATGGTGGGAGGAATGGAGTGGAGAGCCAATGTCCACCTGTAGACAATTGGACATCCCCTCACAGAGAGGTCACAGGGAAGAGATGAGCCAGTCAGGGTGCAGTATAGCACCAATGAAACACACACCTTTCCTCTAGTTTTTTTGTACTTCCTTCCCCCCACTACCATGACCTCAATTCTACCTTACAAATCAGATTAGACCACAGAATACACATTGCTATAACACAGGGACTCCAGGATAGATAAACCCCTCAGGGCCAACCATGAGAGTAGAGATACCAGGAGGATTAGGGGAGGGTGGGGGAGAAAGGGTGAATTGATCACAAGGATTGAATTGCCTCCCAGGGGGATGAATAACAGAAAAGTGGGTGAGGGGCAATGGAGGGTGGTGTGAGATATGAAAAAAAATAATCTGTAACTTATCAAAGGTTTGTGAGGGAAGGCGGGTGAAGAAATGGGAGCTGATATCAGGGGCTCAAGTGGGAAGAGAATGTTTTGAAAATGATGATGGCGGCATATGTGCAAATGTGCTTGACACACTGGATGAATGTACTGATTGTGATAAGAGATGTTCGAGGCCCCAATAAAAGTATTAAAAATTTTAAATAAAAATCCTTGGAAACTCCGGAGAAGGATGAAAAGAACTTCCTATGTAATATACAAGATAAATTCTTGGAATGAAAATATTTAACTGTTCATTACTTCCAATTCAACAAACTTGTGCTTCGTTTCTTTAACTTTCTAATCACTAACTCCATTCATAAAGCATGTTAAGTTAAGTTTTGGAATAAAGTGCCAATCAATCAGCATAAAAGTAATTATTTAATACTAGTGATCATAAGAATGGTATAGCTTTTAGTTTCCATTAAATCTGTTCTGACTCTTGGTGACCCCGTGTGTGGCGAGTAGAACTACTCCTGTGGTAGTTACATAATGTAATGTCAATTTGAGGATAGGAATGTGAAGGGGTGGAGTCTAGCCTGCCAATCAGATCACAGCCTATTGCTCCTTGTAGGCGTGGCTTCATGAGGACTCTGGGAACTTTCTCTCTTTCTCCCCAAACACCGGAAGCACTCTCTTTCTCTGCTTCGCCTTCTTGTAGAGGAGACACCAAAGGAGCTGGAGATGTGTCCACTACCACTGGTTCCACAAGACTTTCTACCCACCTGCCTGCATTTGGCATAATTGCCTGTGCTGCATGACTCTGAGAAGAATTCATTGACTAGTGTGGAACATATGGGCTAATATCAGACTTATGGACTTGATCTGGACTGGGCTGGGATGCTGTCTCAATATACAATTGCTTTTTGATATAAAGCTTTCTCTTACACTCATATGAGTGTCCCTAGATTTGTTTCTCTAGTTAACCTGGCCTAACACAACGCCATATGATTTTTGAAGGCATGATGTTTCAGAAGCAGATAACCAGGTCTGTCAGGGTGGGCTCAAACCACCAGTCTTTAGGCTAGTCTTGGAGTGCTCAATCAGAAATGCCTTAGTCTTATGGTGATTCTCCTACTCGTTAGCTATGTGAATATTGCTTCATCTTGGAGTTGGCTGCAACATGTGTAAAATTGAGACACCCCCCCACCCAAAAATACCCTGATTGGAGAGGTCTCAACATTGTTGGGGTAACAGTAACATTGATGGGACACGTGCTGTGTACCAGAGACTGTTTGACATCCTACATGAATTATTTAATATAACCTTAATAGCATCCCTCCAAACATGGTAGTATCAGTCTTATTTTGAAAACAGGAAAAATAAAACTAAGAAATTAAATAATATGAATAAGTTCATATGGTTTCTAAATATAAAAGGTAGGACTTGATCCTACATTGAACTAAGTCCATTCTATCATATCATATATAAATGTGAATAAACTTTTCAACTGTAAACTACGTACCCATAGAAATATAGGTATAATAAGCAGAATATTGATTTTCTACTCTAGAGTGGTAGGTGATTATACACATTCCAAAGGATTTCCTAAAAAGCTTATATGATTTCATTGATTCCTTGAGATAAATGTAATATTTAGCAAATATTTTTAGGAGAAATATCACATAACAAAGTAATGGTTATATAATATTAAAATTATCATTGGTTGTTTAAAAAAATGTGCTTAAAATCACAATGTATTTTAAAGAAGTATTATACACAAAGCAGGTATTCATTCATAATATTCAAGTGCCACTTAACTTTCATATAATAGAAAAATCCCTGTGCAAGCTGGCATATGCTCTTGAAAATCTCATCTTTCACATGACTTATTTTATAACATGTTGGCCAAGAAAATATTTATCTCAGTTACTATAGTCCAACAGTGTTTCTCTTGAATTTTATTCAAACCAAAGTCTAAACCAAAGATTTTTAGGAAGAAAAATCCATCTCTCCCAGAATTAATATGGTTACTCCTGAACACATATTCTAATTCTTTCCATTTCTTATATTTCCTAAATATTTTTATCCACGTTTAGTATTTCTTTAACCAAAGTAATGCTCCATTCTTTTGGGCTGCCAGTAATAGAATTCTAAATACTTTCCCTTTGATTATACATTCCAAATTATTCTGGCCCTAGACTACAGATACGTTTGTTTTGCACAACAGATAGGATGGTGATGGGGGAAATGTTGAAGAAAGAAAGCATCTTATATGAAGAAAAGTATCAGTGAGTAGAGTAAATCATTACTTTGAGTACACTTTAAACATAAAGGTATTTTGCATTCCTATTAAATTAATTTATATAAAGAAAACAAAAATCCTCACAATTGAACCAATAGGCAACATCATGATAAACGAAGAAAAGACTGAAGCTGTCAAGGATTTCATCTTGCTTTAATCAACAATCAGTGCTCATGGAAGCAGCAGGCAAGAGATCAAATGATACATTGCATTTTGGTAAAAATGTTACACAAGACCTCTTACAATGTAGAAAAGCAAGGCTATTACTTTGAGGACTAAAGTGCACCTGATCAAAGCCATAGTGCTTTCAATTGACTCATGTGCATGTGAAAGGTGGACATTGAATAAGGAAGACAGAAGAAAAAAAATACATTTGAACTCTGCTATTGGTGAAGAATATTGAAACTACCATGGTCCACAAAAAAGGACAAACAGATCTGTCTAGGAAGAAGTACAGTCAAAATGTTCATTAGAGGCAAGGATGGAAGGACTTAATTGTTATCTGGAGAGAACAGTCTCTGGAGAAGGACATCACTCTTGGCAAAGTGGGAGGTGACAGGGGTCAGAGGAAGGTGAAAAAGAAGACTCTTAACGACTGACAGTGGCTACATTAATGGGCTCAAACATAAGAACAAATGTGAGGATAGTGCAGGACTGGGTAATATTTCATTCTGTTTCCCATAAGGTTGCTATGAGTTATAAATGACTCAACGGCACCTAAAGGGAATAAAACATTAGTTTGTTTAATTCAATATCAATTCAAACAATTTCCTCAGATTATAGAGCCTTCAAATAACTGAAATTTCCTCTCAGGAGAGAATGATTTGTATCTTACTAAACTCTTTATTCAATTTACATTCCAAATTATAATAAGAAAATTAAAAGCTCTGATGAAAGTAAGTGAAACCAGTTTTTGAATCTCTCCATTCACACACACACACAATATGTACACAAATACACAGACAACACACATCATTGATTCCACAGGAAAATCATCTTTATTTTATGAACACTCAAAAATGTACATATATAAGGTGAAGAAAAAAACCCTCAACATAATTAGTTCATGTGGTTAGTAAGAAGCTTCTGATTTTGCTAGAATAAATATGGGAGGAAAGTATTATATAGTACATAGTAAATTTTAAAACCTAAGAATTACAGGTCAGGAAAAATCATTTTAGTCTATCGATTCAAAGGGTAAATTTAGAAAATATCATCATGGAATTCCTGCCAGTCCGATCTTCTGGATCTTTGGTTAAATAAAAGCATGGATTTATTGGAAGCGTATTTCAGAGCACAAGAGGGTCAAGTACAATAATTTTTCTTCATGTTCTCCTTTGGATGAAAGCCCGTGGAGCTGAGTGTGGTTCTACCAAGCCCTACTGTTAATCACACACTCTCACTTTCACGTCCACTGAGAGGAGCCAATCTGGTTGGCACAGAAAAATCAGAAATGGAAGACGTCTTGGAGAGGAGTCATGGACAGCCAAACCAGACAAAGGCAGGTGTGCATGAAGTTGAAAGAATTTCTCTTCAATGGGAACATAAATATAACTCCTGCCATACGTTCATGAGCCTTTGTACGAGTAATAATACTTTATACACTGAAAATCAAAATTATTTTGATCCTAATCTTACTTTCAACTTAAAAAAAAAATCCGAGTATCTGACTTAGGAGGGAGACAGATAGGCTGTAAACATCTTAATAGTGCCCTATCTCTTCGCTGGTTGTCGTAGTGGGGTCAGTGCCCTTGAAGTGGCCAGTTCATAGTGACTTCATGTACAACACACAGAAGGGAACACTGCCCATCCTGTGCCACGTTCACTGCAGTTGTATGTTTGTGCCCGTTGTTGTCATCACTGTCTCAATCCATCTCATTAAAGGTCTTCACTTTTTCCTTTTATGTATGTATATATGTATGTATATATGCATGTATTTTAATCATTTTACTGGGGTCTCTTACAGTTCTTATCACAATCCATACATTTGTCTATTGTGTCAAGCATATGTTGCCATCATCATTTTCAAAACATTGTCTTTCTGCTTGAGCTCTTGGTATCAATTCATTTATCCCCCTCTCATCCCTCCGTCCCTATGAACCCTTGACAATCTTTTTTTTCATGTCTTACACTGACCGCTGTCTCCCTTCACCCACTTTTCGGTTGTCCATACTCCTGGGAGGGGGTTATATGTAGATCATTGTGATCAGTTCCCCCTTTCTTTCCCCACCTTTCCCTTACCCTCCTGGTATTGCTACTCTCACTATTGGTCCTGAGAGGTTTATCTGTCCTGGGATCCCTGTGTTGCAAGCTCTTAGCTGCACCAGTGTACATGTTCTGGTCTAGCCAGATCTGTAAGGTAGGATTGGGGTCATGATATCGGGGAGGGAAGGAGCTTTAACGAACTAGAGGAAAGTTGTATGTTTCATTGGTGCTGTACTGCACCCTCATTGGCTTGTCTCTTCCTTGTGATCCTTTGGTAAGTGTTGGGAGCCATGAGGCCCGGCCATAACCTTGCCTGTCCGAAGCCATGAGGCCCGGCCATTGTCTTGATCTTTATTGCCTGAGCTCTGTAACTTTCCACAGGAACTGTTTTTCTGCAGTCATTGTTCTCAGGGAAACACCTGCGGCTTGCTTTCCCCATTTATTGTTCTCAGGGAAACACCTGTGGCTTGTTTCCCTTTCCCTGGCCTATATAAGCTGTAGCCTTTTACTCAATCAACGAGATTTGATCAGACTACTGTCTTGTCTCCATTTCTCGTGTCTCTTGTCCCCCCAATTCCCACTCCCTCCTCCAGGGTCCGCGTTGAAGTTCCCGCGGGTCGGGACAGGTAAGGGGATGTCCAACTGTCTACAGATGGGCTTTGGGTCTCCATTCCGCCCTCCCCTTCTTTCACATCGATATGATTTTTTGTTTTGGGTCTTTGATGCCTAATACTCATTAACACCTCATGATCACACAGGCTGGTGTGCTTTTCCCTTTGGGCTTTGTTGCTTCTGAGCTAGATGGCCGCTTGTTCACCTTCAAGCCTTTAAGACCCCAGACACTATCTCTTTTGCTAGTCGGGTACCATCAGCTTTCTTCACCACCTTTGCTTATGTGCGCATTTTGTTTTCAGCGATTGTGTCAGGAATGTGAGCATCACAGAATGCCAGGTTATTAGAACAAAGTGTTTTTGAAATGAGGGAGCGCTTGAATAGAGACCCAATGTCTATCTGCTATCTTAATACTTCTATAAATATCTGTACATGGATATATTTCCCTATTGTGATAGACAAATATATTTACATATGCACATGCCTGTTTTTAGATAAAGGTCTTTCTTTTAAAGAGTATTGGGGTTTTCTTTTTCTTTAAACTTACATATACAAATGGTCTTTTTAGCAATGACATACTCCTAGATATTTTCTTAACATTAGGGAACGCCATTTAGTTTACTGCTATGATTCTAAACTACAACACAAGCAATTATTATATATTTAAATTATCATTTAAAAGTCAAGGAGTCTAGGAAGGAAAAGAATGTTTGGAAACTGATTGTAGAAACAATTGTACAAGACTGCTTGATGTGATTGAACTATGGGAGGATATGATATATGTATTAACTCCCAATAAAAAAGAAAATATTATATATACATATATATATATTTAGAAAGAGAGACTAAAGAGCAGTGCTAATTATAAGATGTACCATTCAACCTGTTTTCGATAATGTTTAGAATAAAAGTTTATATTACTTTGTTCCATAAAAATGAAGAAAATTGTTAGAGAAGATTAAGGAATGGTAAATCTCAGTAAAAGTTTTCCCTTCACTCCTGAATTGCATATTGCTCCTTTGAAGCAGATCTGCAGAAATAGCTCTGTTGAGCTATTGGGCAGAGATGCACTAAACCTTGTAGGAGGCCACATGTGCCCACGGGATGTTTTCCTACCGTCCGTCTCTCTCCCGTCTCCCAAGTGCTGAAGCATCAGGAGCATAATGTTTGCAGCAATTTTTTTTTAATGAGAAGAGGGACTAGAGGTGAGACATCCCTAAAATTGCAAAGGCAATCTGCAAAGGAACAGTTTTGGTTTAACTTTACATATTCATTTGAAAGTTGAAGGGCTCTCTGGACATGCTGTAGATTTGGAACTCACTCAGAAGGAGGTCAACATGGAAATGCTGAGGGGCTGTGAACTTCAGCGCTATGAAAGGCGCCACTGTAACACTTTGCTACACAGGCATGATACCCACTGTAGCATGCATCCCTGTGGACATGTTTTGTTTTTAAAACTTTACATACACACGTTCTTATTTGGAGGGCAAACTGAAGAGGCAGTTGTGTGAACAGAGCCAGGGAATACAATCAGGAAGGAAAGGTGTGCATGGGGGTTTTCTCCTCTCACCACACTTAGTCAATCTTTATGCTGAAGAAATCATCAGGGAGCTGGATTATATGAAGAAGAAAGTGACATGAAGAATAGAGGACATCTTAATTACTAACCCGAGATATGCAGATGACACAACTTTGCCTGCTTAAAAGTGCAGATTTGAAACTCCTGCTGATGAAGATCAAGGACTGCAGCCTTCAGTATGGATTGCAAATCAATGTAAAGAAGACCAAAATCCTCACAACTGGACCAATAGGTAACATCATGGTAAAGGGAGAAAAGATGAAGTTGTCAAGATTTTTGTCTTTGGATCAACAATCACTGTTCATGGACACATCAGTCAAGAGGTCCAATGATGCTTTGTATTTGGATAAAGCTGCTGCACAGACCTCTTTAAGTGTTAAGAAGCAAGGAGGTTACTTGGAGGACTAAGGTTTATCTGACTCGAGCTAAGGTATTTCCAGTTACCTCTTATGCTTACGAAAGTAGCTCATTGAATAATGGAAACCACTATGTTTGAACTCGGGTGTTGGAGAAGCCTATTGAAAGTTCCAAGGACCACCAAAAAAACAAAGAGATCTCTTGCAAGAAGTACAACCAGAATGCTCCCTAGTGTCAAGGACGGTGCTACTTAATCTCAAGTATTTTGGACATGTTGTGCTAGTCCAGGTAGACTAGAGAAACAAATCCAGGGAAACTCATATATGTGTAATAGAGAACGTTGAATCAAAGAGTAATTGTATATTAAGAAAACATCCCAGTCCAATCCAGACCAAATCCATAATCCAATATTAGCCCATAGTCTGATCCTAGTCTATAATTTCCTCTTCAGACTCACATAACATAAGCAGTTGATGCCAAATGCGGGAAGACCACAGCCCAGTGGGTGGAAAGTCTTGCGGATCCAGTGGTGGTGGAAGCATGGGTCTCCATGTGGCTTCTCCAGCTCCAGGGCTCTGGTTCCATTAGGGGTCTCCATGTGGCTTGTCAGCAGGAGGACAAGCAGATTGTGTGTTTCTGGCCTCCCGTGAGCTATTTACTGTTGAGGCACCCACACATGAGGTCATGAAGCTGCCACCTGATTGACAGGCTTTGCAAGTTGACACCAGATTATGTAACCACCACACATATTACCAGAAGAGACCAATCTCTGGGGGACACCATGCTGGGTAAAGCAAAGGAGCAGCTACAGAGAAGGTCCTCCATCAGATAGATTGACCCAGTGGCTGCAAGAGTGAGCTCAAGAAGAGCTGTGAGGATGGTGCAGGCCAGGCTGGTGTTTCATTCTGTGACTTATAGGGCTGTTCCGAGTTGGAACTGATTCACTTAACAACCACCGCCACCACTACGTGCAGACCAATATTTCAGCTCTGCCATTTATACAGGAGGGGTCAGGAAGGTCATAGAAAACTTTACTCATCTTTAAATGTCATTTTCCCATGAACCTTTGAAGCCTGCATGTACCGTTGATTTTCCTTCTCTGATTCTATCTCTAATAGACTGGATGGCCATGTAAATATAAGTTTAACCTTGCTGTTTTTGTAAAATGAATACGATGTTTCCTTATTGGGTGGTTAAGATTGCGTAAGATAAAGCACTGCGCTAGCTCCCAGTAAATCATCCCTCCTTGTGATCCATTCCCTTCACATATTTCTTTGAAGCTTTGCCTCATGCCTCAAGTTCCCTTCAGTAGTTTATAGCCAAACATAGTAATGCTTGTCCTCTCGCTCTCCTCTGTGCAGAATTCACATACTATTTTACACACCTATACATATTATACCTTTATTCTTTCTTTTATGAAACTATACATTCCCCTGACACAGTGTTCTATAGATCGTTTGTGTGGACAAGTTATATGTGCAAATGAAGTAATGTTAAACTTTTTGTAATTTTGAATATAAGTGCTTGAACTCTACTTCTGCCCAAATATTCATATTTCTTCTTACTCTCTTTGTGGGCACTAATTAAATTCGGATATGGGTTATATTCGATTTTTATTTAATCAGAAATGCATGTTCCCTTCCTTATGTATGCTATGCCAATATTCACAGCCATGTGACAGATCTGTAGTCATTTCATTGCTTACCTGTTAAATGCAAGGACAGATCTGGTACAAATGGGCTTTTCCTCTTTTTCAATTAAATAGATATCTTTATCTTCTTCCATAATATGTTATTATGTGTCATAAAAATGTTTTCTAAAATTTGGTAGGTTTCTACCATTTTTATGATTAAAATAAATGTTATGACCATTAACTAACTTTCTTTCATTCTATCTATCTATCTCTCCTGTTGGCTGTATTTACTTTGACATGGACAACAGTGATAAGATAAAAATAATATTGAATTTTCTAATGTACTTAGTGATAGGAAAGGTTTTTAACACAGTGCAGATAGATAATCATAAGAGTAAGTCAGAGTTCTTATACAGCAGCATGCGCACATAACTTTACCCGCAGTCTTAGCTGACTTTAGTGATGCTACTGTAACATTTGGTTTCTATAAATCAAGAAATCTGTTAAAATCTACAGTGTAGTTTATAACTATTCATGTAAAATATGCTAAAACACCTAACATAAGTTGTTCTAAAATGATGATGTGTATTACAAGAAGAAAAACGTAGACCTTATTATAAAAGAATTAACAATATAATAGAGCACTAGGAAAGCACAGCATTCTATTTACCCATCAATCATTCTAGCTGGCAGCTGCTATTCAAATTAGTCAAAGAGGCGTCTGCATCTTATCCTTTCAACTTGAAATGCCAAGCCTTTTTTAAACCCAGCTGTGAACTCCTGTAAAAAGTTACAGCCTCAGAAACTCACTGGGGCAGTTCTATCCTATAGGGTTGTTTGAGTCAAAATCACTCCATGGCAGTGAACTTGTTTTTTCTCTGAACAGCAACATTCTTACTTCCTTCTCCTTCCTCCATTACCTTCTAAATAAAATTCAATAGACATTCAGACAGTAACTGTACTTGTTCGATCTAACCACAAATTTTCTCTAATCCACTTCCATTCTGACTATCTTTTGCAATAGTAAAACAATAAGCATAATAGTACATGACATGGAGGAAATTAGTCCTCATTTATTAGAAAATTAGCCTTGCTGTCATTGGATATGAAAAGACTGCATTTTGTGACAGAGGTATGTAAACCTGCCATTTTATAATTTCAAATATAATTTTTACCTTTGCTTGAAGATCATTCCAGCAGAGGGCTCCAGCTTTCTTTGGCATGTTATAAGGAAAAAGCATAGGAAGGTTTTTAAAGACAAAATTGGGAAATTATATTAAAAGTGGGAAAGCTTTATTTCCTGACATGACGATGTATCTAATTATGCATCTTGCTGCCTTGGGAGCCAGCTCAATGCATACACCTGCCTTTCTATAGTGGCTCAAGTATTTATTGTGTTACTCATTCACTAATTTCTTTTTTCTCCTTCCTCAATATGTTCTCCACGTTGCTTATTTCAAACCCACAAACACCTAAGAAGCCAATTCAAAGTCCCTCAGGCTTCAATGGTTTGTCAGTTTTCCCACTGATCTAAGTACATAAAATATGTTGACCATAAAAATAAAAGCGCATAAATTCTAAATCATCGTGAATTTCACCATATAGAGACGATTTATTTGTTACCATTAACATTATAGTATATGTCTCTTGAGTCTTATACATAGCAGGACTTCACAAAAGTTTGATCACAACTGATGAAGCAAAATCAAATCAGATCCAACATTTTAAAATGTGAGTGAAGTGGTTCCACCATGGTAAAAGGAAGCATTACAGATCAAAGCCGTGGAACGGAAGAGTCAATGAAGCAGAGTGAACCTTTTCCAGAGGCAGATGCAGGAGACTGGACTGTTGGCAGCACGATTCGGGGAGAAACACATTGAAAATGGCACCAGCACCCTCCACTTGTTAGCAGCACCATTGCTTTCCAACTTTGATGGTCAAGAGATTTGGTTACGATGTGATGTCCTTTTTTTCTCAGCAGGAGATTGTCTAGCAAAGTTTTGATCCGTAATTTCCCCAACCACCTTATCATTTAAATTTGCTAATATTTAAAAGTTCATTTCTGGGTCCTTCGAGCTGTGCTATTGTCCTCTGAGCTTGGTGGGCCCAGGTGTACTCCACTACGTCCTTTCTCCTTCCTTTGTTTCAGCTTCCTTCTGGATGTGGTGTGGTGGGTCAGTTCCTTTCCCACTCCAGACGATCTATTTTCATTTTCTGTAGTACTCCCTTCGAATGTGGGGGTCGGGCTAATTCTGGATTGGGCCAGCGTATGATCCAGCCTCTTTGTGTAGTCCTTCATACTTTACATTGCCCTCCTTGTTTGGTGTGTCATGGTGGGGTCCGTATGCATGTTCCAGTTCTGTGGGGACACAACCAATATTCTCCCCCGGGTGGGTTAGTACCCTGTCCCCCCCCATACCATATTTATGATTATGGTGAAAATAGACTTATGTGCATATATTTATAGGTTCAGTAGTAGGGTAGCAGGTGGACATTGGGCCTCCTCACGCATACTCTCCCAATACAATAGCACCTCACCCAGCTAAATGGTCATTGCATGATACCCACCTTCCCGACATGGTCACTGAAGACAGACGTGTGTGTAAGCAAACGTGGTGAAGAAAGCTGATGGTGCACAGCTATCAACAAGATATAGCGTCTGGGGTCTTAAAGGCTCGAAGACAAACAAGCAGCCATCTAGCTCAGAAGCAACAAAGCCCACAGAGAAGAAGCACACAGCCTAAGCGAATACAAGGTGTTGAATGGACCAGGTAGCAGACACCAAGGAACAAAAACAATCATTGTGTGATCACTCTCCTCGCATAAACGCTGAAGACGAAGGTGTGCATAAGCAAGTGTGGTGAAGAAGGCTGATGGTGCCCAGCTACTGAGAGATATAGCGTCTGGGGGCTTAAAGGTTTGAAAGCAAAGAAGCGGCCATCTAGCCCAGAAGCAACAAAGCCCACACGGAAGCAGCACACCAACATGGGGGATCGGGAAGGGCAGAGGAGACCAGGTCTCAAACAACAAAGGCGGGGGGTGGGGGGGGAAATCACATCACCGTGAATGAGGGGGAGTGCGTGATGGGGACCCAATGCCCATCTGTAGACAGTTGGACATCCCTTGCAGAGGGGTAGTGGGGAGAAGATGAGTCACTCAGGGTTCAGTGTAGCAACAATGAAACTCAAAACCTTCCTCTAGTCCTTGAACGCTTCCTCCCCCGCAATTATCATGACCCCAATTCTACCTTGTGGACTGGTTATACCAGAGGATGTACAGCGGTGCAGTAGGGATCTGGAAACACAGGGAATCTAGGACAGATGAACCCCTCAACACCAGTGGTGGGAGTGGTGACACCGGGAGGGTAGGGGGGTGGTAGAAAGGGAGAACCCATCTTGGAGATCTTTGTGTAACCTCCTCTCTGGGAGATGGGCAATGGGAAGGTGGGTGAGGGGAGATGCTGGGCAGTGTAAGATAAGGTAAAATAATTATTTATAAACTATTAAGAGAGCAGGGAGAAGGGGGGAGTGGGAAGGGAGTGGGAGGGGGAAAAAAAAGAAAACCAAGCTGATTTCAGGAACCCAAGTGGAAAGCGAATTTTGAGAATGACAAGTGCAACGAATATATAAGGGTACTTTGCTCAATTGATGTATGTTTGGATTGTGATAAGAGTTGTATGAGCCCCAATAAAAAGATTTATTAAAAAAAAAGACTTTACACAAAATATACAAATTGTCAATTACAAAGAAAATTCATTTCTGTTCCTGGGTTACTACCTTCGTTATGACTGAACTGTGTAGAAACAGTTTGAAATCCTGATTCTAGGATATATTGTATACATTATATGTATCTATTTATTCTGGTGTATATTTTTACCCACTTAACATGTCATAAGAATTTTTGTATTTTCATAATGAGATAACATTTCTTTAAATAAATGTGCTCTACCGTTTTTATATTTTTCAAATACTGTGTTTTTAATACAGTGATATTGCAAAGATTATTTTCATATCTTCTTTGTAAAAATGAGATGATTATTTCCTTAGGATGCATCTAGATTCAAAATCACTGGTCATGAAAGAGTCTTTTGGAAGGTCTTGATCCATTCTGATGCCATTCCTGAGCCGTTCGGAGGAATTCTGACGTTTTTCTTCTGACCCTCTGCTTTTCCATCCATGATGTCCTTCTCCGGGGACTGCCTCAAGTCTTACACTTTCAGCAAGCAGGGCTGTTACGTGCCTACTACACGCTTAAAGAGTCTTCCTTCAACCCTATGTCAATTCTTCGTCATACAGTCCGATTTCTTGAATTACTTCCTCGGCATACAGATCGAATAAGTATGGGGAGAGGATGTAATCTCGACACACATCTTTCCTGATTTTAAACTACGTGGGATCCCCTTGTTCCACTTGATCTTTCTGTAGGTTCTGTATGAACTCAATGAAATATTCTGGTATTCTCATTCTTTGCAATCACATCCCTAACTTGTTATAAGCTACACAGGCAAATGTCTGTACAGTCAATAGAATGCAAGTAAACATTTTGCTGCTATTCTGTGCTATAAGCAATTACCCTTCTAACCTCAGCAGGGATTGCCTTCATTTCGTGTCCTCTCCTGAATGACTTAAATTTCTGTCAGTTTCTATAGGTATACTGCTACAACTGTATTTTAATATTACCTTCAGAAAAAAATCACTTATGGATGATATTGTTTGATAATTTACACATTCTATTGGATCACTTTTCTTCAGAATGGAAACAAATACAATATTTTTTAAACAGTTGACCAGTCAGCTGTCTTCAAAATTTCTTGCCATAGATAAGTGAGCATTTCCAGTGTTGTATGTATTTATTGAAATATTTCAATTGGCATTCCACCAATTCTTGCGCCTTCATTTTTTACTAAGGGCTTCAGTTTAGGTTGGACTTCATCAATTCCTAATTACCCTCAATGATCTGCTGCTTCCTGAAATGGTGGGACATTAACCAATCCTTTCGCGTTCAGTGACTGTATGCTTTCCAACTTGTTTTGATGCTTCCTCCATCTGTCAATATTTTGCCCGTAGAATTCTTCAATATTTCAATATGAGGTCTGATGTTTTTCCTTATTAGTTGTTTTAGCTTGAGAAGTGTCTATGTCAAGCTTGATCTTCCATTTTGATTCCCTAACTTCATGTCTTCACACATCGCATTATAATATTTTATCTTGAGTTCCCTGTTGCAGGAAGTTTTTTTTTCAGTTTCTATTTCACCGTTTCTTCCATATGCTTCAGTGGTTGATTCTATGTTCAAGAGCAAGTTTGTGTCTCCTGGACATTCATTTCGTCATTTCTCTCTTTTTCTTTCTTCCCATGTGACGTCCTTGCTGTCATCCCATACCTCATCTAACCCCATCATTAGGGTCCATTGCTGACATAGCCATTGTTTAGATGATCCCCAAATTTAGGTGGGCTACACTCAAGCTTGTATTTTGGCCTTTATTTGACTTTTGTTATTTAAAGAGAACTTTTATTGTCTTAAATGGAACAAGGATATGATAACTACAGAGATTTATTATCTAGATGAGAGAAGTCATTAGTCTGAGGTCATAATGGTGCTGAAGGGTGTGTTGAGACATAGACCTTTACAAAGGACATGGAAGATCAAAGAAAATTGTCACAAACACATGGTTGTCAGTAGATGGTTACATCCTAGTTACCAGTTGAACTCCTGAAGTGGGCTCTTGGACCGTGCTTGGGACATGTACATTAAGTTGGACAGAAAAGCTTACAGTATTGATCCAGGGAATTCCCCAAGGTATTCAAGGCGTGACTCATGACGATGCAACCCCCAGTGATCTCCAGCAAGGACAAGCCCAAGTAAGCCCCTAAGAACCTCTCCTTGGGTTGGTGGGATAGAATAATCCACTTTCCAATGCACTGCATCTGAGTGCTACACTATTCAGGTTAATAGAAGGAATTGAATGGAGGCTTAGCCTTGTGGGGATTCTGCAAGTGGACTTGGGGTTTTGGCTGTCATCCATGTTCTTGTTGTTAGGTGCCATCAAGTCAGCTCTGACCCATGTTGTCCCTATGCACAACAGAATGAAACACTACACAGACTCCTACGCCATACTCACAATTGTTCCTGTGCCTGAGACCATTGATGCAGCCACCATGTCAATCCATTTCATTGAGGGACTTTGCTTCTTTCACCACCCTTTCACTTTACCAAAAGTGTTGTCCTTATCCAGGTACTGGTTTCTTCGGACAACATGTCTTGCCATCCTTGCCTCTAAGGAACACTCTGGCCTTACCTCTTCCAAGACAGGTTGTTTTGTCCTTTTAGCAGTGCATTTTACTTTCAATACTCTTCTCCAGTACCACAATTCAAATGCACTGGTTTTTCAATGGTCTTCCTTGTTCAATGTCCAATTTTCACATGCATATGAGGCAATGGAGAATACCATGACTTGGGTAAAGGCCATCTTAGTCCTCAAAGTGACATCTTTGCTTTTCAGTACTCCTAAAGGGTTCTTGTGCAGCAGATTGACCTAATGCAATGCGTCTTTTGATCTCTTCACTGCTGCTCTCATAAGTATCGATTGTGCATTCAAGTAAAACAAAATCCTGGACAACTATGATCTTTTTTCCATTTATCATGATGTTACCTGTAGGTCCAGTTGTAAGGATTTAGGTCTTTTTTCCTTTATCCATCCTGAAGGCTGTATTCATGGCCTTCCACATATTGGGTGCTCACAGTTGAAGCTCTAATACAATTCCCTCATCTGATTATGGATTTTATTATTAAAAATCCTTAAATCACACATTTGGTGAGATACTTCTGTGTTGATTTAGCTTATACCTCTGTTAGATGGCTATTGGCTTTATATCCAGAGCAGGCCAGAGATCTGGAGCAGGCCAGAGGTCTGAAACAGAGCTCTTGTCTTCCCATGGCTATGGATACCCAGTTAAGTCAGTTTCTGAGGACATCCTCAGTCAATGGGAGCAGAATGGATGAACTGCCCACCCTCACATCCCTATCCAACCCCAAACATAGAAAAACAGTCAGTGTGACCCCAACAACAACAAGAAAAAATTATATACATATTTTAAAATAATTTTTCTGTACTGGTCTTCAAATCAGCCAATGAAATACCAGTTACCAAAGGTAACTGAAGGAAAGAAAAATAAAATATCAAAAAAACAAAAGAAATAAGCCTTTAAGACTTCAGATGCTATTCTTTCTGCTAGCTTGGCACCATCTGATTTCTTCATTCCACTTTGTCATATTACCTATATTTTCAGTGATCACTTCATGAGGGCAATAACCAAGCAGGGCCATGTCAAAGAACTGATTGTTCTTATATTAGGGTTTTTGATTAAGTGCAAGCTCAAAATCCATACATGTAGCTAAGGTATATATATATATACTCCTGGTCAACTATAAAGGTAGTATTGTCAGCTTCGTGAGAAATAATATAAATAATTTCCATGGACATTCAGCAATTCTAATAATAATATCATTAATCTACCCAATGGTATAGAATTTGAAAAGATTCGGAGAAAAAGAAAATATACATATATATGAAAACTATTTAGACTAAAATACATGGAAAATTCACTTATTAGGATTAAAATTTAATGAAGTGACTGAACATCGCTAAGAAAGCAATGAGAGGCAACAGACAAATAACTCTTATTTACTAAGGCAAACTATGTTTGCAGAACAAACATGTCACAAAGGGCAATGGAAATATCAAATATTCTTTTGTCTTAAATTGCCAATCATTGAGCAACTTCAAAAGCAAGAGATTTGAACCGAAGTCCAATGACCTTAGGATAGTAGTCATCTGCTTCTTTTCACCCCTATGGTGTTTCAGCTTTAAGTCAAAAGGAATATTTCAGTTCCATTGATCTGAAAGAGGTGCATTTAAAGTGAAGCCCAGTTGACTTACTGGGATTTCCAAATCAGATCCTTATGATATGGCCTCTGAAGAACACTACACACTTTGAAACACCAAATCTGAAATCCAGGTAGCATGAGGACTGGGTCACCAAGAGCAGGGGAAACAATGATTACAAATGCATGATTAGTAGTGTAATACAGGGCAGATTCTCCTCTTGAGAGTCTAGACAAGTAATGTTAAGCATCTTCCCGAAGGGCTGGAAGATGCTCCTAGCTTACCCAGTGGTAGTTACACAATTTCATGTCAACTTGATAAAATAACGAAGGGGTGGAGTCTAACCTGTCGGTCAGATCACAGCCTGAAAACATCTTGTGGGCGTGGCCTAATCATGAGGATTCTGGGAACTCCCTCTCTTTCTCCTTGGAGGCAGGACACACTCTCTCCTTCCCATTCCTGTTGACAAGCAAAATGGAGCCATCCTGATGGCAGCCAGAGCCCTGGAGATGAGTCCACTGCCATTGCATCCACAGGACTTTCCACCTACCTGCCTGAGATCATCCTGCATTCAGCATCTTTGTATGTGCTGTATGAGTCTGAAGTGGAATTCATGAGCTAGTATCAGATTTATGGACTAATCTCGAACTTTTGGACTTGATATATACTGGGCTGGAATGTTTTATTGATGCATAATTACTTCTTGACATAAAGTTCTCTCTTACACATATATGAATGTCCCTGGATTTGTTTCTCTAGTCAATACAGTCTAACATACCCACTAAAAGCAGTGAAATCACCTTCTCCAAGACAGACATACCTAGCCAACCTCTGGCCATGAACTTCCATGGAAGTTCACTGAACACCATTTTAGGAGTGTCCATTAAATAAGGGTGACCATAAGAGAGTGCTATATAGCAGGAACAATTTGGTCATGGATTTATTTAATAATTATTAAGCTTCAACTTGAACTTGCTTTTGAGTAATTGAAGGCATATCCAGGAGTCAGTCGCTGACCTTATTCTGAAAACACAAGGGTTTTAAAAAGTTTGTGGGGAAAATATAATTAAAAGATAATGGAATTTCAATACAGTTGTGCTGAGCTTCTCTAACTTCTTATTCTATAGATGTAATTGGTTTGACTCCTCCATATTCCCTTTGGTGAGGTCTTAGTGTATAGCTGACATTTATGTTGTTGAAATAATGTATGGGCAATGAACAAGTACTTGGGCTTTCATAATTTTATGGCGGGATCTTACATGTATATCATCAAGGCCATGTGCGGGAGCTTTAAAAAGTTGATGGAAAAATTCCATTTTCCATATATTCATTCCATATTCCCATGAACTTTTTGAAGACCAAAGAATTGATGCATTTGAATTATGGTGTCGGTGAAGAATACTGAAAGTATCATGAACTGCCAGAAGATCAAACAAATATGCCCTGGAAGAAATACAGTCAGAATGGCTCTTCAGAATCGAGGATGGCAGGACTTCCTCTCATGCACCTCAGACATGTTTTCAGGAGAGACGAGTTCCTGGAAAAGAACACCATGCTTAGTAGGCGAAGGGCCAGCACGGACGAAGAAGGGACTTGAGGAGAGGATTGGGCACAGTGGCAGCAAGAACAAGTTAGAGCCTAACAGTGATGAGGATGGCACCGGAGCCCATAGGGTGGACATGAAAAGACAATCAACTTTTTCTAGCAACTTATTTGAAGAAATCTCTTATAAACAAAGTATAAATCACTGTGGAGAAATCCTGGATCAAGTTTCTGGTAAGCAGAAATATGAACAATTGAAGCTGAATTTATTCAGGGCTGTTGGCATCTGGGCCTCAGATGGTAGAATTCCTCATAGATGATCAACCCCCACGTATCATGCTCCAGGGGTGGGTGGAGGGGCAGGTAGATATGTGTGCAGGATTACCACAACCTTAGACTAGGCCAGTCAGTGGCAGATGGAGGTCATTGTCCAAACATACCTGCGTCCTATGGGGACAGCCCCAGGTGAAGCCGGGTAACATGGTGATTGGATGTTGTAGGTGCCCTGCCTTGATGCCATAATCCTGCTGGCCAATCAGACCAATATTAACTGAGAAAGGAACATAAAACTCTTCTTCACCTGCAACTTTTATGCCTGGCCCGTGGCATCCTCTGAGGTGGAAGATTGTAGGTGACTGTGGCAAACCCGACCCACCTGCCTGAGTGCCCGCTCTGCTCTATGGTGCATAGAATCCTATACGGGGAGCTGTTTCTAAGGTTAAAAAGTGATTTCTTCCTGGATTGGCGAAAGCAGTTTGTAGAGCAGGGAAGGAATCCTGCAGGGAAGTGTCTGCTTTAGGAACTCAAGAATAAACTAATGAGGGTTTGCTATTAGAAACCAAACTTCTTTGTCAAAGACACCAAGACAAGACTTAACATTAAATCCACTGTGCCAAATATATATATTAGTAAAGCATGCTTATGAAAATGATGCATGTGGGTGGGGGTTGTCATATATACAAAATATACAATACACGTATTACTTACATAAAATATGGCAGTTCTGCCCATGTAGAACCTGTATATGTGTAGTAATACTGATGATAAGAAGCACCACCACCCCTCCCCCCAGAAGAATTTATTTCAAAGGATGGCATTGAATCTGCAGATCCAGGAGAGGGACATATCTGATCAGAGCACAGAGGAGCAGATGAAGGGGGAGGAGGAGAGAGTGGAGCACATCCTGTCCCACCAGGCCTTGAGGACGATGTTCCCAATTAGAGCAGCCACACCACAGAGAGGACCACATGGCCAGCCACACTATGAGACATGACGCCCCTCACTGATTCCTAGCCCTACAGAGGACAACACTGGAGACACAGCATGGGAATTGCGCCCGACTTGATCCCGCCACACTGAAGCAAAACACTAAAGGGGTTCAACAGAACAGCAAGGGAACGGAGCAGCGAGGTCCCCAGGGAATGCTGAAGGTGGACTTCAGGGCCAGGGCATGGTGCCCCAACAGACTGGGACTGGAAAACACTCCTGAAGGCCAACAAACAATCCTTGAACTAAATTCAAACTTTTCTTTCTTGTGCTTTCTTTTGTTTTTTGTCATGGGTTTGTTGTTGTTGTTTTCTTGTATATTGTTACTTGGTTTTGCTCTGCCTTGTTTTTGTGCATGTTATAATCTCCGCAGGTCTGTCTAAATAAAAGGCTGGATGAACAATCTGGAGAAGAAAACAACAGGATTGACAATTCCAGGGGGTTATGAGAGAACGGAAGGTGGGGGGAAAGGTAGTGGTGTTAGCAAACCCAGGGACAAGGGAACAACAAGTGATCCAAATCGGTGGTGAGGAGGGTGTGGAAAGCCTGGTAGGGCATGATCAAAGGTAATGTAACCAAGAGGAATTGCTGAAACCCTGGTGGGGACTGAGCATGATAGTGGGACAGGAGGAAAGTCAAGGGAAATAGAAGAAAAAGCTGAGAGGCAAAAGGCATTTATAGAGGTCTAGATAAAGACATGTACATATGCAAATATATTTATATATGAAGATGGGGAAATAGATCTATGTGTATATATTTATAGGTTCAGTATTAAGATAGCAGGATATTAGGCCTCCACTCAAGTACTCCCTCAATGCAAGAATCTTTTCTTCTATTAAATTGGCATTCTATGATGCTCACCTTCCCAACAAAACCGCTGAAGACAAAGCGGGTGAATAAGCAAATGTGGTGAAGAAAGCTGATGGTTCCCTGCTATAAAAAGATATAGCATCTGGGGTCTGAAAGGCTTAAAGGAAAACAAGCGACCATCTAGCTCAGAAGAAACAAAGTCCACATGAAAGAAGTATACCAGTCTGTGTGATCACAAGGTGCCGAAGGGATCAGTGATCAGGGATCAAAGAACAAAAAAATCATATTATTGTGTGTTCAACTCCATAATACGATCACTGAAGACAAATGGGTGCATAAGCAAATGTGTCGAAGATAGCTGATGGTACCCAGATATCAAAAGATACAGTATCTGGAGTCTAAAAGGCTTGAAGGTAAACAAGTGGCCATCTAGGTCAGAAGCAACAAAGCCCCCATGGAAGAAGCACACCAGCCTATGCGATCATGAGTTGTCGAAGGAATCAAGTATCAGGCATCATCAGAACAAAAAAATCTTACCATAGTGAATGAGGGGGGGAGTGTGGAGTAGAGACCCAAAGCCCATTTGTAGGCCACTGGATATCCCCTTACAGAAGGGTCTTGGGGAGGAGATGAGCCAGTCAGGGTGCAATATAGCAATGATGAAAAATACAACTTTCCTTTAGTTCCTAAATGCTTCCTCCTACCCCAACCCCCCCACTATCATGATCTCAATTCTACCTTGCAAGTCTGGCTAGACCAGAAGATGTACACTAGTACAGATAGGAACCAGAAACACAGGGAATCCAGGGTGGATGATCCCTTCAGGACCAGTGGTGTGAGTGGCGATACTGGGAGGGAAGACAGAGTGTGTGTGGGTTGGAACCGGGGAACCGATTGCAAGTATCTACATGTGACCTCCTCCCTGGGCAACGGACAACATAAAAGGGGGTGAAGGGAGACAACGGGCAGGCTAAGATATGACAAAAATAATAATTTATAAATTATCAAGGGTTCACAAGGGAGGGGGAGCGGGGAAGGAGGGGAAAAATGAGGAGCTGATGCCAGGGACTTAAGTGGAGAGCAAATATTTTGAGACTGATGAGGGTAATGAATATACAAAAGTGCTTTACACAATTGATGTGTGTATGGATTGTGATGAGTTGTATGAGCCCAGAATAAAATGATTAAAAAAATAATTATAAAAAAGAAGCACCACCCAACTGGCTTCCTATGAGGCAAAGGTCAAATATATCCAAGTTTGTCACCATTGCTGACCCTGGCCATACTCCCCAACACGTGTGCCCTATTGAGTTTGCTAGTTTATTGCGTGGCCACAGAGTACTCACAGAAATAATATAACTGCAACATTTTAATAACAGAGAAGTATATAAATAGGAATGAAGGCATGCTAAGGGTAAGTTTAAGAGACATTCTAGCATGGAGCTACAGTCTCTAAAAGGGACCCAAAGTTAAAAGGAGACCCTGGTTAATTTTTACAAAAAGCAATGTTTACTCTTACCCTTCAGGAAACTTTCAAACAGGAATGAACCTATTCTACCTGGTTGGCTCAGTGTGTAGTTCCTGCCAGTTCCTGGTAGGAACTCGGTCTTTGGTCTTTGGTCTCTGCTGCTAATGTGTTGGTCAGAGCATTGCCTCCACTTCTTGCATCATCTCAATCATTTCCTCCTTTCCTGTCACAAGTGTGCCTAGCCTAGGAAGGTTGTATTGCAGGGCTCAAGTTCAAAGGACATATTCCTCTGGTTTGTTGATCAGGATACCCCATCGGAGGCTCTGGATCCTAAGATTTTGATAGGCTAGCTCATAAACCTTTGGTAATTACAATGTAGCTTTTCTAATCCATTTGGTCAAGGTTAAACTTCAGGGGGTACCCAGACATTTCAGATAAATATCAACTCTTGAACCACTTATGGGCATAGTAAACTGACCAATTATTTGCAATCTGCTTATGCCAAATGTACACTGGCCAACCACTTTGGCAGGATTAAACCCAGAGCCAGAAGGCTCTATAAGGGAAAGCCAAAGCATGGATCAAGAGACAAAGGTTTGACTAGAAGAAAGAGACACATGGTGGTATAGTGGGTTGGGAATTGGGCCGTTAACTACAAGCTCAGCAAGGACCCCATCACTCACCCCAAAGAAAAAGATGACGTTTGCTGCTCCCGTAAAGATTTACAGCCTCAGAAACCCAAAGGAGACAGTTCTCCTCGGTGTTAGAAACCCAGTATGAGTCTGACTAGACGATGGAAGAGGGGTTCGGTGCATGATGTAAATTTTAAAAGGTGCATGGCATAGCTGTAGACTTTCACTTTCCCTTTTCAACCTATATGTGGAACAAATAATCTGAGAAGCTGAAAGACACAAATCTCATATGAGGAATATCATGGTATGAGATTGAAGGAAGATGCATCAATGAGCTACAAGGCACAGATGATACAGCCTTGGCTGCTGAAAATAGAAGACTTGAAGCACTTAGGGATGAAGGTCGAAGACCAGCCTTCTGTGTGAGTTAACATCTATAGAAGAAAGGAAATGAAAATCCTTATCACTGTACAAATAGACAACATTATGATAAATGGAGAGAGAAAAAATAAAGTTAGCAAGTATTTCATTCTGCTCAGATGAACAACCACTGTCTGAAAAAGCAACAGTCAAGAGAACAAATGCATTTTGCATTGGGAAAATCTGATGCAAAGGATCTATGTAAAGTGTTAGAAAGCTAAGATATATCTGATTTAAGCCATGGTCTTTCTAATTCTTTCCTGTGCATGCGGAGGCTAGACAATGGGAAATGAGGATGGGAGAGGAAGGAACACATTTGATTAGTGATGTTGGTGAAGACTATCAAACACCTGTTTCAGAAGAACTGTAACCAGAATGCCCCTTAGAAGCAAGGATTCAAAGTTGCTTATTTTGAATACATCTTCAATAACCAAGAAAAGTATGATTTAAATTTCTAAATGGTGAAAAAATACAGTTCTGTTTGTTCTTTTGGCAGTCCATGGTACTTTCAATATTCTTCTTCAGTCTTCCTTATTCAATATCCAACTTCCACATGCATCTTAGGCCATTAAAAATACCCTGGGTTGAGTTAGGCCAACTTTAGTCCTCAAAGTAACCTCCTTGCTTTTCAACACTCTACAGAGGTCTCGTGCAGCAGTCATTGAATTCAATGACCCTCGGAACTACAATCAATGCTCATGGCAGCAACAGTGAGAGGTGAGAGTAGGGCATCCATGAGGGCAGACATGGTTTCTACCTGATTATTTTATCCCCGTTCTTAGCACAGTGTCTGGCAGCCTTGGTGGTAAATAAATATCTGATTAATGAATACAAATATGATTTTTGGACTTGTCCTTTTCTTTTATTTATCTAACACTTATAAGTCTTCACAGTTTAATATTAGTATCCATGCTGATGGTATGCTGGTTAAACTCTTGGCTGATAACTGAAAGGTTGGAGGTTCAAACCCTCCAGTAGCTCTCTCTAGGAAAAAGAGTCCAGAGTCTGTTTCAGTGAAGATTTTCAGCACTGGAAACCTTATGGGGGCGGTTCAATTCTATCTTTAGGATCACTGTGGGTCAGAAACGATCCAATAGCAATGGGATTAATGTATCGAAATGTTACCTTTCTGTGCAACTAAGAGGTGGCAATAATTTTGTTTTCCCCTTAGGTCTACTTGTTTCCGCACTATTTATAAAGGTAGTCTTCCTTACTAGAGGGTTGTGAAATGCCACTTTCGTTACATGCTGAGTCTTATATACTAACGAGGACCTGGAGCCGAACACTGCCTTCGATTTCACTGATGATTCTTGTACTAGTACTGTGCTACTTTGTTCTAGATTTATCATGTTTTGATGCATGATGGAGCAAGGACACTTTCCTGTGTGACCTCTTTCCCTCATTAACTTGGTAATCATTTGGTAATAGAGATGTGGTAACGAAAAATCAAAAGAGGTTTTTCATTGGAATTTTCCTATTGTTGTTGTTGTTAGATGCCTTTAAGTTGGACTTAACACAACCCTACGTGCAAAACACCTCCCTGTCCCGTGCCGTCCTCACAATTGTTTCCATGTTGGTGCCCATTGTTGGAGCACTGCGTCAATCCATTTTGTTGAGGGTTTTCTTCTTTTTTTGCTGCTCTGCTATTTTGCCAAGTATGATGTCCTTTTCCGGGAACTGTTCTCTCTTGAAAACAAGCCAAAAGTATGTGAGATGAAGTCTTGCCATCCTTGTTTCTAAGAGGTATTCTGACTGTACTTCTTCCAAGAGAGTTTTGTTGTTCTTTTGGCAGTCCATGGTACTTTCAATATTCTTCTCCAGCTCCACAGTTCAAATTCATTGATTCTTCTTCAGTCTTCCTTATTCAATATCCAACTTTCACATGCATCTTAGGCCATTAAAAATACCCTGTTTGAGTTAGGCAAACTTTAGTCCTCAAAGTAACCTCCTGGCTTTTCAACACTCTACAGAGGTCTCGTGCATGAGTCACCGCATTCCATGCATCCTTTGACCTCTGGACTGTTGCTTCCACGAGCATTGATTGTCATTCCCAGCAATCCCTGGATGTAGATCTTTTCTCCGTTTATCATTATGTTTTCTATTGGCTCAGTAGTGAGGACTTGGGTTTTCTTTTCATTGAAACCATAATCCACACTGTAGGTTGCAGTCCTTGATTTTCATCAGCAAGTGTTTCCAGGCCTCCTCACTTTCAGCATGCAAGATTGAGTCATCTGCAGCCAGTACGCTATTCATAAGTCTACTTCCAGTCGTGACTTCTCTGATTATGTTCTCAGAGTACAGATTGAATAAGTATGGTGACAGAACCCAAGCCTGACACACACCTCTCTTGATTTTCAACCATGTAGTATACCCTTGTTCTGTTCACACAACTGCCTCTTGATTCACATAGAAGTCCCCCATGGAGCACGATGAAGAGTTCTGCAATTCTCATTCTTGTCAAGACTATCTGTAACTTATTATGGTCCAAGTGGAATTCCTTTGCATAGTCAATAAAATGCAAATAAACAGCATTCTGGTAGTCTGTGCTTTCAGCCAAGATCCATCTGACATCAGCAATGACAGATCTTGTTCCACATTTTTCTGAATCTGCCCTGAATTTGTAGTAGCTCCCTGTCAGTGTATTACTGCAACCACTGTGGGATGATCTTCAGCAAAATTTTTCCTACATGTGGTGAAACACATTGTCATATAATTTGAGCATTTTGTTGGGCCACCTCTCTTTAGAATGGGTAGAAACTGGCACCTCTTCCAGTCAGTTGACCTGGTAGCGGTTTTCCAATATTGCTGGCATAGACCAGTGGGTGCTTCCAGTGCCTCATCGGCTTATTGAAACATTTCAATTGATATGTTTTCAGTTCTCAATTATATGCTGTTTCACAAAGTACTTAATTTACTTAATCATTTTATTGGGGGCTCACGCAGTTCTTATCACAATCCATACATCCATCCATTGTGTCAAGAACATATGTACATTTGTTGCCATCATCATTCTCAAAACATTTGCCTTCTACTTGAGCCCTTAATATCTGCTGCTCATTTTCCCCTTCCCTCCCCACTCCCCCCTACCTCATGAATCCTTCGTTATTCATAAATTATCATTATTTTATCATATGTTACACTGTCCAATGTCTCCCCCCACCTTCTTCTCTGCTGTCCACCCCCCAGGGAGGAGGCTATACATAGATTCTTGTAATCAGTTCCCCCTTTCTACCCCACATTCTCTCCACCCTCCAGGCATCACCACTCTCACCACTGGTCCTGAAGGAGTCATCTGTCCTGGATTCCCTGTGTTTCCAGTTACTATCTGTACCTATGTACATCCTCTGGTTTAGCCGGATTTGTAAGTTAGAATTGGGATCATGATAGTGGGGGTGGTGGTGGAGGAAGCATTTAAGAACTAGAGAAAAGTTATATGTTTCATCATTGCTACCCTGCACCCTGACTGACTCATCTCCTCCCCAAAACCCTTCAGCAAGGGGGTGTCCGGTTGACTACCAATGGGCTTTGAGTCTCCACTCTGCACTTACATTTACAATAATATGATTTTTGTTCCTTGATACCTGATCCCTTCGACAGCTTATGCTCACACAGGCTAGAGTGTTTCTTCCATGGGGGCTTTGTTGCTTCTGAGCTGGATGACCAGTTGTTTATCTTTGAGCCTTTAAGACCCCAGATACTATCTCTTTTGATAGCCAGGCACCATCAGCTTTTTTCACCACATTTACTTATGCACATGTTTGTCTTCATTGATCGTATCAGAAAGGTGAGCACATTGATCGTATCAGAAAGGTAAGCACCCATTGATAGGATTTTTAGTTCTTTGATGTCTGTGCCTTCTCTCCATCTTCTGAGACTTGCACCATTCAATATTTTACCCATAGAATCTTTCACTATTGCATCCCAAGGTTTGACTATTTTCCTCCTTTCTCTCCGGTTAAATATGCTGATCATGTTCTTCCTTTTTGGGTTTTCTGACTCTGGGTCTTTGCACATTACTTTGTCTTCTCAAGCCACCCTTTGAAATTTTCTGTTCACCTCTTTAACTTCATTGTTTCTTCCATTTCTCTTAGATACTCTATGATTAAAGAGCAAGAGTCTCTTCTGACATCTGCTTAAACTTTCCTGTCTTTTTAATGACCATTTGCTTTCTTTATGGCATTTTGGATCTAATGGCCTTTACTCTCATGTGTCTCATGGCCTTGAAGTTCATCTTTAACTGAGCTTGGAAACAAACAAAGAAACTTCGCTGCATCAGGTTTATTATGACTCATAGGGATCCCATAGGACAGGGTAGAACTGCCTCTGTGCGTTTCTAAGACTGTGATTCTTCAAGCAAATAGCAGCTGCCTCGTCTTTCTCCTGCTCACCTGAACTTACACACGAGCTCTTCCACAGTCAGCCCCTGGCCTGGTTTTAGTTGCTGACATTGAGTTTCTCCATCATTTTTCCCAGCCCTGGTTTCATAGCAATTACCAGCTGGGCTGCAATCTGCAAGATCAGCAGTTCAAAATCACCAGCAGCTCCACACAAGAGAGGTCCTTTTATACATGTAAAGTGTTGGAGACACCAGAATGCACAGGGGCAGTTCCCTTGCCATAGGTCACTATAAGCAGACATCAGCTCTATGACAGTGAATTTGGTTTGTGTTTTAGAGTCAATTTGATTTCGGTGTATTCCTTGTTCCTAGATGCTTCCTCCCCACCCACCCCCACCCACTATCATGATCCCAATTCTACCTTGCAAGTCTGGCTAGACAAGAGGATGTACACTGGTACAGATAGGAACTGGAAACACAGGGCATCCAGGGTGGATGATCCCTTCAGGACCAATGGTGTGAGTGGCAATACTTGGAGGGTGGAGGGAGGGTGTGTTGGAAAAGGGGACCCGATTACAAGGATCTACATGTGACCTCCTCCTTGGGGAATGGACAAAAAAAGTGGGTGAAGGGAGACATTGGGCAGGGCAAGATATGACAAAATAATAATTTATAAATTATCAAGGATTCATGAGGGAGAGGGGAGCAGGGAGGGAGGGGCCAAATGAGGAGCTGATGCCAGGGGCTTAAGTGGAGAGCAAATGTTTTGAGAATGATGAGAGCAATGAATGTACAGATGTGCTTTACACAATTGATGTCTGTATGGATTGTGATAAGAGTTGTAAGAGCCCCTAATAAAATGATTAGAGAGAGAGAGAGAGAGAGAGAGAGAGACCATTCCCTTGAGAAGAACATAATAGTTTGCAAAATCGTGGGTCAACAAAAAAGAAAAGGCCCTGGACAAACAGAGGAGGTCCCTGGACAAGATGGCTTGACACAGTGGCTGCAGCAATAGGCTTGAACATAAGAGAAATTGTGACGATGGCCAGGACCTGGCAATGTTTTGCTTTGTTGTACACAGGGTCTTGAGGGTCAGAACTGATTGGATAGCACCTAACAACAAGCTTTGGTTGTTGGTGCACATCTGAATAGCAGTTGTATTGATTGGGTTCCTTGTACGGTGAAAGATCATCCCAACACAGACAGCACTGCACTTCAAGATGGATCTTGAAATGTCCTTCCTCACCATGGTTGGAACCCATTCCTCTTCGTTTTGTCATTGCTGACATTGTAAACCATGTGACTCTCCCATTCAAAATGGCCAACATCAGTCCATTTCAGCCCACTAATGCCAAGGATATTCGTTGATCTTTATGAGTTCCCTTTCATTATGATAACTTCCAACTTTCATCCTTGATACATACCAAGTTCCAATTATTAATATATGTTTGCAGCTGTTTGTTCTTATTTTCAGTCATGCCTCATCAGCAAACGAAGACCCCAAAAGCTTTACTTTATAGTAAGGCTTATCAATTTATTTGGGGAAAAGTGACATAGGAGAGCAAGTCAAAAGTATTGTTACAACATCACAAAATTTTTAATAAACAAAAAAATCAAGATGTGAAACTATTGTTTCTCAACATATGCTCTAAGTCTATAGACTCTGAGTGAGTGTTTCCATCTCCCTGTCCCTGCAGAATTCTGTGCTCTTTGATTTCCACCACATCAAAAGGGCTGTCTGGGCATCTTCAAGGGACTCCAGTGACATTTCTTTAAATGTTCTTTGATATGGGGAAACAGAAAAGAAAGTCTGACTATCCAACATCAGGATTTTAGAATGGAGATGGAAGAATTTCCCAACAGAATTCGGTGAGGATGGCTCTTGCTCTCCTTGAAAAGCAAATGCATTGCTGTGATAGAGGAGAGAACACAAGCTCCTGGCGTTTATCTCACAGATTCGACTTTCTTAACATTGTTTTCTAATAAGTCCCCGTGGTCATCTTGCATCCTTTGAGAAAATCTATTATGATTACCCACACCAAAAACCAACCTACCAATTAACCAAAATCAATCACTGTTATCTTCGACCGGAATTAAATTGGTTCTGCACATCCCCTCAGAAGCCATTGATTGGATTGGTCCTTCATTTTGAAGGCACTGAAGAGACTAAGACATATTAATAATTACTGGGAGAACTTGTCTTCAGCCATGAATGGACTGCCCCAAACAAAAAGCGAAAGAACGCACTGCTATCCGCGGCTCAGATTCATAAGGACCCTATAGGACAAGGTAGAGTTGCCCCTGTGGGCTGCGGAGACTGTAACTATTTACTAGAATAGGAAGCCCGGTCTTTCTCTGTTGGAGCCACTGGTGGGTTGTGGTTTCAAACTACTGACCTTGCAGTTAGCAGCCCAATGCATAACCACTACTCCACCAATACCTCTTTTTACTGATTGCCAATACATGTTTAAACATGTTTTGTTTGGAATCAATGAATGCATGCATAAACTGGAAACTAAGCAATATTACTCTTTTGAATTTCCCTCATATCAGAAATGTCCAAATTAAGGATTCTAGCAAAACAACCAATGTTCTTCAAAGGTGTCAAGGTCATGAAAATAAAATAGCAGGCATTCACAAATTGGAGGCGACAAACAGAAGCCTTCTTGGCATGGTGGGCTATATGTTAGGTTACTAACCTCAAGGCCTTTGGTTCAAACCTCATCAGTTACTCCATAGGAGATACATGAGGTTGTCTGCTCCTATGAAGATTTACAGTCTCAAACCCATGAGGGAAGTCCTAGTGTGCCCTATGGGTTTGCTCGGAGTCAGAATTGACTGGCTGACAGTGAGTTTGGTTTTTAAAATCAACTTCTGTGTTAATGAATTAACTAAACAATGTGTAAGGTTCTGGATTAATTCCTGGACCAGAGAAAGGATGAAAATGGGCAAACTAACCAAATTTGCATGAAATGTATAGGTTAGTTAACAGTATTGAATTACTGTTAGTTTCCTGGCTTTGTTCACTGTACTCCAGTAGTCCTGTAAGAGGCTACTGTTGTGGAAAATAGGTAAAAGGTGTACTGGCAACGGTTTTTGCAACTTTTCTGTACTTCTGAAATTGTTTCAGAATAAAAAAATCGATGCTTGAAGAGAGAAATGAATTGAAGTCTAGATTCCTGGAGACAAGAATTACCAAGCAGGAGTGCCACCTCAATAATCTTCCGCTCATCCACATGCTCCCTCGGGCCCCTGGAGCATCTTTTCAGCATTGTTGTAGGGTCAGCAGCTGGGGTGATGCTCACAACAAACAAGGAAATGTTTCTTGGATAAGTAATAGCCCAGAGGCCGACAGCAACCATTTTCAGCAGACATGTTAAGGAATACGTTGGATACTAAGGGGTCCTGGCAACTGGTTAAAGGCTAGGTTGCTAACTGAAAGGCCAGTGGGTACATAGGAAATAAGACCCGACAATCTCCTATGGTAAAGATTAAACCAAAACCCAAACCCAGGTCATGTGAACTTACAGTGACCCTTTATAGGCTCTCCATGGCAGCACATCTTTCTGGGAGCACTTGGTCTCCTCTTTCTCCCACACAGCGGTTGGCAGGTGTGAACCCAGGATCTTCCGGTTGACAGCCCAAAGCTGACTCACAGTGCCCCAGGACTCCTTCCTGTAAAGATTATAGTCTGGGGGACCTGTGGGGGAGCAGCTCTACTCTGTCCTTTAAGGCCGTTAAGTATGAGAATTGGCTAAGTGATTTATTTTAGGTACTAAAAATATTGCAGTGAAGGAGATAATGGGTCTCAGGACACTTGGAGAAATTCACTCCACTCAGTCACTCAGTCACTCGCTCACTCACTCATTCACTCACTCACTGTCATGACCCTACAGAAGAGGGTAGAACTGCCCCTGTGGGGTTCTGAGACTAACTTTCCTGGAGTAGAAAGCCTTGTCCTTCTTCCTATTCTTATTAATAAGGAAAATAAAATCATAGCTTCATGTCCTTGTTTTGTGCGCAAAGTTTTGACAGTGGCCTTTTTCAGTGTGAAAAGGTGGTGGGGAGTGTATACAGGAAAGAAGTTTGTTACCAAGATTTCTATTCCATATGGAGATTGGTGTGTTAGGACGCTCTTGAAACGCGTTGTTGGAGACCTGCACGGTCCACTTGGCCAAGCGGGAGACCCACAAAAGCCAGTTGCCGCAGGAAAAAGAGGGAAGAAGCAGTAGCAGACGGGGGTGGGGTGGGGGAGCGTGAACAGAAGGAGAATAGCAGTCCTTTCTTATACTAGCAGGAGGGGCCACAAGCGGTAGGTCGGAGGGGAGCCAAAGTCTTCCCCGGATTGAGCAGCGTTTCAAGTAGCTAGGGATAGGAGATAGAAGAGGGGAAATTGAGTACACCCAAGGGGATAACTTTACATTGTGGAGGGATGGTGCACGGGCTCAATGAGCAAGAAAGGATACTCTATGCACAAGTTTCCAAGAGTTAGTAGAAGAGCCCCGCGTGGGAAGAGGGAGCTTGGGGCGGTGTCCAGGCGTGGCTGGCCCAGCCCAGTCGGGTAGGGCTAGTTAGCGGGGCGCCCGGACCGTGGCTGGGCCGAGGTTGGGGAAGGTTTCAGGGCGAAGGGGGAGGTGTGCAGTGTGTTTGGTGATGTCACTGCAAGGCAGCGAGCGGTGAAATTTAACACCGGCCGGATTTGCTTGGCTCCTCTTCTTCCAGGGGAAGAGCGGCGGCAGTCCACCCGGGGCGTCTGCAGTTGCCACCGGTCCCCTCGCACCAACTCCATTTCAGAAGTGGGTGTGTGTGCTGGTCTGACAAATGTTCGGGCGAGGGTTGTGCTCACGGACTCCCCCCTCCGCCCCCTTGCAGGCTCCTTCCTTCTCCCCACTCCCATTCTCCTCCCAGGCCCCAAGCCCAGGACTCCGCTGGAGTCAGAGTCGCCTTTGCACCGCAAGCGAACTCAGGGCTGCACTCGCCGCGGAGCCCCCGCAGCGCCGGCGCCCCACCGCCTCCAAGTGAGGTCTTTCTTCTCGCCCTCCCTCCTGGGGGGCGCTCCCCACCGGCCCTCCCTTCCCGAGCTAGGGCGCTAGGAAGACTCACCCATCGCCCCTTTGGGTGCTCACCCCCCACCCAGTCGTTGTTTTTCCTTGCTCATAGCGGTTTGGGAACATCGTTTTCATCTGGTTTTTTCTCCCTTTTCATGGACAGTATCTGCACCTTTAGCAGTTCGGAGTTGGCTTCTGGTTTCCATTAGCGCTTCGCTGCACGGACAAATGCATACAAATGCATTTAGGAGCCCACAGAACAAGGCATGGAAAGGTCTCCCCCGCGGCAAAAACGTAAGTAGCCCACCGGCCCCGGCGCGCGCTGGGGTCCCCGCAGCGTCGCACCCGCCACTCTGGGCATTTGGCGTCTGGGTATCCAGGGTCTGCCTTGGCACTTTTCTCTCCGGAGTCGGGAGCGGGAGAGCTGCGGTGGCAACCTCCCCTCGGCTTCCTTCCCAGTTTGTAAACTCTCTTGTTTAAAAGAAAACTGCCCCCCCCCCCCAGTTTCTGGGCCCCGCGGGTCTCCCGGTTTACGCAAACACAAGGCTGCTGGCTCCGGGCCGAGGTCTCCCGACCCAGCCAGCAAGCTGGCCTCCGGCGCCCTCCGTGGGCTCCAGGTCCCGCCGCCCTGCGCCCGCCTCTCCTTCCCCTCCTGCCTGCGGTGCTCCTCGGGGCTTCTGCGCTCGGGGTCCCCTGGGCGTGCTGGGGGACAGACTGGACCTCGGGGCACAGTTGCCGGGCGGGAGGAGGGCTGCAGGACCTTTGACATTTGATCGCTGGTAGACTTCCGAGGACGGGAGGCCCTCGCCTCTGTCACTTGGAGGCTGCGCTCCGCCGCGGGTTCGCCGGGATCCCCCAGCTGCCTTGGGGTCTCGGCGACGGCCACTGGGCTGCCCCAGAGGAGGAAGAACAGGCTGCGGGGCAGGGCCGCTCCTCCCAGACCCGCCGCCCGGACTCCTGGTCGGGGGCTGAACCTGCCCGGCTTCCCGGCGCGCACCAGGCAGCGCGCGCGGGCGGCGGGTGCGCAGTCTTGGCCCGCAGCCCGCTCCTCCTGGAAGAGGTCAGCGGGTTACCCAAGTTTGCCTCTGGCTCCATGGGCGCGAGAGGCGACCCCGGCCGCGGTCTCTTCTGCCCGGAGCTGGCCCCGGGGACAGCGGGCAGGGCCGCTGGTGTCGGCCGGGGGCCGGCGGGGATGGGTGGGGGGCGGGGAAGCCAGCCTGGTGGCTGTTTGGAGGAACACGTGCTTGCCCGGCTCCCTCTCTCCTCCGATCTCGAATCGATTCTCGCCGGGCCGGGGCACCTCTGGAAGCACCCCACCGCGAGGGATCGGGGAGGGGCAACACTGTAACAGACGCGCTTCCACGGAAGCCAGCGCCGGGCGCTTGGTTTGATATCACTAGCACAGCCTCAGGGCACCCTGGCGCCCCCCTCCAATCCCGCCGGGGGTCAGCCCTGGAGGCTGCCTTCCCAAGGTCGCTCCAGCCGGACGCACTGGGGTCCCCGGGAGCAGCGTCCCGCCACTCTTCGAGCTGGGGTTGGGGTGAGAGGTGCGCGTGGGGACCGGTCTGTGTGGACCGGCTCCAAGGAGCCCGGCTGGAGGCCGCCAGCAGAGGCTGCTTCTTCCAGCTGATCCAAAAGCCGCGTCTAAAATCCTGAGGAAACTCCGCCTAGTGCAGCCGCCACCTCCTTCCGCGCCTCCGCGCGGCCCTTGGGGCTTTTCCGTGGCCACAGTGCGCCGCTACCCGTCTGTCTCCCTGGCCCTGGCGACAGACAGCGCAGATGAAAGCAGATCTTCTGCTCCTGGCCGCTGTCCGGGCTGGGTGACGCTGCCTCCCAGACGCTCGCACAGAAGGCCCTGCATAAATTCTTGGGCAGTTTGGGGTTAGTAAATTGGCTCCAGATGAGTGAGAGGGGGAGGGAACAGAGACATTTAGGAAAAGATTACACGGAGGAACTTCTGTGAGAAAATTATACTACGTGGAATCGGGGAAACACCCTTGAGGGAGAAGTGGGAGGATATCTGGTGGATGGGGGACCTTGGGCAAAGGCACTATGGCCCTCGAAGGTCTCCTGTCTAGAGACGTTGCAGACTTCCCCTGGGACAACCGACTTGTGGTAGTATGAAAGCCATGGAAGGTGGGCTGCAAAGAAAGAAGGCAGTTCATGTGACCTCAGATTGTGGTCCTCTCAGCTGGAACCACACACACACACACACACACACACACACACACACACGCCAAGGAGTGGTGGTGGTGGTGAAGGTAGCTCCTATTGGACCAAGTAAAAGGTTTCTTGGCTGGGCAGTGGGGGGTGCAGACAAATGCAGAAGAATGCACAGTTCTTCAGTTTGTAAAGCCTCCCTGGGACTAGAAAGAAGCAGCTGATTAAATGATGATAATGTCAGGCCACTGAATTAAACCTCAGCATCCCGAATAAAACCCCTGAGGTTTGAATTTTCCACCATCCTTTTGTGGTGACATTTTGGAAGACCAGGAACAGCTTTTAAAAATCATAGTTCAGATTAGTCACCCCAAAACATTGACTGTTCTAAAACTCTTAAGGACATTTTATTTCATGGGGCTTCTTTTAAATAGATTACCTACTGTGAATCTGTTAAATTAATGACAGGAACCTAAAACCCCAAAGTCAGTAATAGATACATTGGTTAGTAGACTGTTAGTGAATCACCCAGTAGTTTATCTATCTATCTATCTATTTATTTTCTTCTTAAATGGCATAGTTTATTCAATATTTTTCAAAGATATAAATTCTTTGTTTTTCCTTTTTAAAAATCATTTTATTGAGGCTCACACAACTCTTATCAGAATCCATACATACATCAATTGTGTAAAGCACATTTGCACATTCATTGCCCTCAACCTTCTCAATACATTTTCAATTAAGCTCTTGGCATCAGCTCCTCATTTTCTCTCTCCTGTCCTGCTACCCCCTCCCTCACAACCCCCTGATAATTTACAAATAACTATTTTGTCATATCTTACACTGTTCAATGTCTCCCTTCACCCACTTTTCTGTTGTCCATCCTCCAGGGAAGAGGTTATATGTAGATCCTTGTAATCAGTTAGCCCTTTTTATCTCACTCTCCCTCCACCCTCCTAGCCACTCTCAGCACTAGTCCTGAAGGGATCATCTGTCCTGGATCCCCTGTGTTCCCAGTTCCTATCTGTACCAGTGTCCATCCTCTGGTCTAGCCAGATTTATAAGGTAGGATTGGAATCATGATACTGGGTGGGGGGTGGGAGGCGGGGGGGAGAGAAAGCATACAGGAACTAGAGGAAAGTTGCATGCCCCATCGCTGCTATACTGCACCCTGACTGGCTAGTCTCCTCCCCATGACCCTTCTGTAAGGGGATGTCCAGTTGCCTACAGAAGGGTTTTGGATCCCCAATCTGCACTCCTCCTCATTCACAATGATTTGATTTTTTGTTCTTTGATGCCTGATACCTGATCCCTTTGACTCCTCCTGATCACACAGGTTGGTGTGCTTCTTTCATGTGGGCTTTGTTATTTCAAAGCTACATGGCTGCTTGTTTACCTTCAAGCCTTTAAGATCCCAGACATTATATCTTTTGATAACCGGGCACCATCAGCTTTCTTCACCACATTTGCTTATGCACCCATTTGTTTTCAGTGATCATGTTGGGAAGGTGAGTCTCAAGGAATGCCGATTTAATAGAACAAAGTGTTCTTGCATTGAGGGGGTACTTGAGTGGAAGCCCAAAGTCCATCCACTACCCCAATACTAAACCTATAAATATATGCACATAGATCTATTTCCCCATCCCTATAAATAAATATATTTACATATGTACATGCCTCTATTCAGACCTCTATAAATGCCCTTTTCCTCCTAGCTCTCTCCTCCATTTCTTTTTATTTTCTCTTGTCCCACTATCATGCTCAGCCTTCATTTTTGTTAGTTATTCCTCTCAGTTACATTACCCTTGGTCACAAGCTTCCAGGCCTTCTACACCCTCCTCACCACTGATTTGGATCACTTGTTGTTCCCTTGTCCCTGGGTTTGTTAACACCACTTCCTTTCCCCCAACATCCCACTTCCCATGTCCCCATGAACTGTTGGTCCTGTTGTTTTCTCCTCCAGATTGTTCATCCAGCCTATTTTATTTAGACAGACCTGTGGAGATAATAACATGCACAAAAACAAGACAGAGCAAAACAAAGTAACAAAAGAAAACAAAACAATAACAACAAAAAGCCAATGACCAAAAAAATAAACAATACCACCAACGAAAAAGAAAAGCCTATAGTTAGTTCAAGGACTGTTTGTTGGCCTTTAGGAAACTTTTCTGATGGGACACCAAGCTCTGGCCCTAATGTCTACTTTTGGTATTCCCTGGGGACTTCGTTGCTCTGTTCCCCATGCTTTTCTGTTGCACACCCTTAGTGTTTTGCCTGGCTCTGGTGGGATCAGATCAGGTGTAATTACCACACTGTGTCTCCATTGTTGTCCCCTTTAGGGGCCTCTGAGGGATGTTGGGTCTGATAGTGGGGCCAGCCATATGGTCCTCTCTGTACATTGGCTGCTCTGAGTGGGCATATCATCCTCAAGGCTTGGTGGGCCAGATTGTGCTCCACTCTCTCTTCCTCCCCCTTCATTTGTTCCCCTGTTCTCTGATCAGACATGTCACTCTCCCTGAGCTGCAGCTTCAGTGCTGCCCTCTAAAATAAATTATTCTGCGGGGAGGGGCAGGTGTCCACTTGGTTGGGATTGGGGCCGGCCCTTCAGCCCTCTCCACACCAGGTAGGTTAGTAACGCAATTGAATGGGTTCTACTACAGCCAAATGAAAAGGACAGGAAAGGGAACAAAAACAGTGTCTCTATAAAGAGCTCTATTCCATCTGGCCTGTCATATTTTTTTAGTTGCTTAGTTATATTTGTAGTTCAAATGAATATTTAAAATAAACATTTTATTCAGGAAGAAGAAATGGAGTTTTTGGAGTTGTTGCCTAGGCATTTTGTTTGATAAATTGTAAAGTTGCTGGCGAAAAAAAAATTGTATTACAGAATCGAAATAGTTGCACTAGTTTCCTTCCTTTGCCTTGAAATTATGACAATTTAGAATTTATAGCTAAGTGAAAAGTAAAAACCATTTGATTTTCAATCTCATAAAGGACATTTTGCCGTTCATTCACCAGTACCATTAATTCACAGATTTATCCAACAAGCATTTTCGAAGCTCGGCTTATGCACCTGGCATAGTTCTAGGCAGTGATGATACTGTGGGGAGCAGGGCAGGGACCTGTAGCTACTCTCTCAGTGGAACTAGTCTGGTACAAGAAAGAAAAACGAAACAGACAAGGCCAGCAAAATCCGAAGCGAGTGTCCACAGAAGGCCCTTAGGTGGGTGAGGAATGTGGACTAGGAGAAGGGAATGACGTCCAGGGGAGTGAACCTCTCCAGACAGAGGGAACCGTGAAGTCCATGGTGCAGAGCTGAGGAAGCACAGTGCATTTGAGGTCTTAAAAGAATGGGTTTGCAGCACGTGTTTTGGCCGTGGAGAGGCGGGAGCTGAGATAAAGAAGCGGATTGTCAGACTTTTTAAGCAGTTATTTTCTTCCGCCAAAAGGAGGACTTGAATTGTCCTGATTTTGACTAAGTGTGCAGGTGGACTATGCTTGAGTTATATTTATTGAAAATCAGGACTGCCCGGTTACGTAATTGACTAGAGATGAGCTGGTCCCCTTCAGTTACCAACCTCACTGCCATCCAGTCAATGCCGACTCACAGCGACCATAGACATGCCAGGAGATTTGGTAGGCTAGAGGGTATAAGTTGAACTCGCCTGATGAGTAAGCTTGGACTGTTACCAGCAAGGTCAGTGGTTCAAACCCATCAGCCACTCTTGGGAGAAAAGGTGAGGCTCTCCGCACTCATCACTGCACCCTCTGGGAAACCCTACAGAGGGTCTCTGGATCAGAATTGCCTAGGCGGCGTGGCTTTGGGTGGCTGTTTTGGGTTCTGGCTTTGTGGTTCTGTGAAAGAAAGGGCTTGGTTATCTAGTCCAATAAAGATGAAAAGAAACCCCCATAGAATATTTCTTCTCAGTAACCAGAGGAAGACGCTCTCAACAATGGTATTACGAGGATATACAAATTTCGGTATAGTTTACCTTTCCTTCTAGGGACTAGCCTCTAAGACAATTTGATGGTCTGAAGTCTTTCAGCATTTCTCTTCCTTCCATTAATGAATTGCCTTTGGAATCTAACCACAAGTCCCAGTCTGATTCACACTGTATTCACCATGTAAATACCTATTGAATTGGATTGATAGTCTAAGAAACTCCATCATTTGAATTGGTGACAACTTTACTTGCTGTTTCTTCTAACTTTATCCCCGCTGCTGCTGGAAACTCTATTTTTCCTTTCAGTTATTTTGGGAACAAAAGCAGAGATTTTACTATTTCTGGATCTTAGCAGCTAGTAAGAACAAAATCTGTAAAGCTGTCATGACTTAGAGAAGCTTTTTGGCATGTGAAAGTAGTGAATGGAAATGGTTGAAATTATTGATGTATATCACATGTGTCTCTCAGATTAGTTCACGCTTTCCAGTTGATTTGAAAGGAAACCACCAACTCATTAAAAACAAACAAACCTATTCACAAGGTTTTACAAGTTCTTCTTAGGATTTAAAACTGAATCCATGTAGGAATGAGCGTCTGGAGTGTGTAGACATGCTGTCACATGCGTAAGGCTCGCATGGATGCCCTAAACAAAAAGATGGTTGAGATTCCCCTGAACTCACTCAGCAACATCAGATAGAGTTAGGTGGCCCTTGGAGCCGGTTAGCAGGCCTACGATGGAGATCAGTCCCTGAACTGCTCAGAGTATGACTTGTGCGTGTCCATTTCATGTCTATCCCTCTGAGGCTCTTCACCCCTCATGTCTGTTGCTTCTTGTTTTTTACTGTAGCTGATATCAAACTGGAAATGTGGCTAATAGGCCAAGCACACACAATTGCTTATTTTGTGAGATATTCCCTGATGTCAATATCACTGGGGAATTTCAACACTGAATATTATTTCAACATTTATAGAATGCTTATTAGCATCTTGCTCACCTCTTTTAGATTTGATCTGATTTAACTAAAATGGCTGATTATATGCACTTGTTAGTTTTTATTAATGATGCACAATTCTAACATAAAAAGTGAACAAAACACTGAAAGCTTGAAAAATACCTTTTTATTTTGTACACTAGCTAGGCTTTCACTATGAATCAGAATCAGCTCGGTGGCAGTGAGTTTCTTTCTTCTTCCTGTTTTTTGGAGCTAGACTTTTGGCTAGAGAATACAAAATATATCTATAAATTAGAAAATCTTGTAAGCTATTTAATGAAAAGAGTATTTGGTAAAAAATGTTGGATATCTCTTGCTAGATTTATGGTTATGTAATATGCCCTTCATATAGATTTCTTGATAGGACATCTGCTAAGTAATTTTATTTTTCTCCCAATGCCAGTGTCCTAGTGGGGGCCATCAAACATACAAATGCTAGAATGCTATATTTGGGGTATAAAATGTGAAATTTATATTATGCTCTTATAAATGAGTCAGCTAATACTTCGAAAGTAAAATGATAATACTTGCATACCCATGATCAGACAGGTGGTTAGACACACCAGCAGAAATGGTCTTTGATTCTGTTAGGCATGCATAGTCTTTCGGGCACTTAGGCTACGTATTAACTGAAGACTGCAAGGTCAGTGGTTCAAATCAGATCAGTGATCTAAATTCAAGATATTCCCCAGGAGAGAGGTGAGACTGGCTATTTCAGAAGAGAGTTCCAGTCTTGGAAACCACATCTAGGGTCACCATGAATTGGAATCAATTTGATGGCAGTGAGTTGTGTTATTTTCTTATTCATCAGGTTCTTTTCTATGGAACAACGGCGATCATTTAAACATATTCAAAAGATGGGCATGTGTTAGCATGGCAGGCAAAGGCACAGAAGAAAGAGATAAAGCACAGCTGCCGCCCAGGACGCTACCATCTGCTACTAACACGGAGAGGGACGTCTTTCTCTTCTATTAAGTAAATGCATGTTGTTGTTAGGTGTCCGCGAGTGGATTCCAACTCCCCAGGACAGTGTGTGCAACAGAGTGGAACACTGCCCAGTCTGGATGCTCGCAGTGTGTCTTTTCCTTTTGAATCGTGCCCCATCGGCAAAGGAAGCGGGTCCCATCGGCGTCATTATGTAAGTCAACTCTGCATTGAGGAGTCAGTCTTTCTCCAGTCCTGTTCCGAGCGCCTCTGATCCGGACGGGTTCCCCTCTTGGCATTCTCTGAGACAGCTCCACTGCTGCTCCTTAGGTTTTCAGTGGCCACGTTTTGCAGAAGTACACTGCCACTCCCTCTTCCTAGTTCTCTCTTGGTCTGGATGCTCCCCTGAAGCCTGTCCACCAAGGGCGACCTTGCTAATGTTTGAAACACATGACGCCAATTACCAAGCCACCACAGATCAGCAGTGGAAGTAAATGAGAGCAAATGTAAGACAAGGGATGGCGGGTGGCTGAGGTGGCGTGGGGTTGGGGCCAAACAAGCCCAGTGCAAGCAGATATTTTCCAGAACACTGGGATTCGTCTTATATCCACATCACACAATGATGGAGTTTGCTTCTTTAACACCCTGATTGCTTTTCAGTGATCTTTCCAAGATTAAAACTTCCAAGATTTTTCTTAAAAAGTTCTGTTTTCTAGTCTCAAAGACACATACTCTGCCAGTTCATGTATCCTATCATAGCAAAATTTAAGACATTCATATTTTTCCTCTTTGGACATCTAATCAAAAATGCCTTTATTTCCCTTGCCTTTTCTCTGTTGCTAAAGGATCAGATTCATAGGAAAGAATGGAGTCCCCTAGTCATTGGGAGATGACACAATTGCGTATTTACTGTTAAACAGTATTTAGGTGTCAATCATGTAAGACGTGGGAGCACTAGACAATAGGTGAACATCTGTTGCTTGTTCAGGTATTTTCAGTTATCGTAACAGGCACAACTTATAAGGACTATAACAGAGTTTGCAAATAAAGCAGCAAGAGTGCAGAGATGGAGTGAAGCTCTGTTCCTCCATGGAGAACTTCATGGAGCAAGTGTTTTTATTTGGCTTTGAGGATACTCACAATTCTAACCAGTGGATATTGAGAGGACATTTCTGGCGCATACAAGGTCCGCTCAGTGAACAGAGAATAATGTGTGATGTCTGGACCTCCAGACTATCAGTTTTACTACTATCTAGATTTCAGTGTTGAAGTCTTTGCCCATGCCCATTGTTCAGTCTGCATGGTGCCCAAATAAAACTGGACTGTACAAAGAAGCATGAGGCATCCGAGCTGTAGGAAGACTAATGACTTGTGGTATTCCGATGACACAACCTTGCTTGCTATAATGAAGACTTGAAGCACTTATTATGGAACATCAAAGACTCTAGCCTTCGAAATGGATTATACTTTCACGCAAAGAAAATGAAATTCCTCACCACTGGACCAGTCAGTAAAATCATGATAAATGGATAAAATATGAAAATTGTCAAAGATTTCATTTTGCAACTCCCTGCCCATAGGAATAGCACTCAAGAGACTAAACAACACATTGCAAAAGGCAAATTGGCAAAAAGTTCAAAACACTCAAAATCAAACGCACTGTCATCAAGTTGATTCTGACTCATAGCGTGCCTATAGGACAGGGTGTGTATGGAAAACCGGAAAAAAGCAGATGCATTTGAATTATAGCATTGAAAAAGAAAATTTAATCTCTCATGGAAAAAATATAATCAGAATGTTTTTTTTTAAAGTGAGGATGGCAAGACTTCATCTTACATGTTACCAGGAGGGACCAGTCCCTGGAAAATATTGGTTAATATATTTTCTACGGGTCAGAGAAACTGAGGAAGACCCTTAGTGAGACAGAGTGACACAGTGGTTGTAACAAGAGTTGAAGCAACACAAAATTGTGAAAATGACACGGGATCAGTCTTTTTGTCTGATACACACAGAGTCACTTTGAGTAGGATTCAATTCAACTTCATTTAACAATAATAATCCCAAACCCACTGCCATCAATTCTGACTCATAGTCTGAACTTCTGTATGGTTTCTAAGAGTGTAATTCTTAAAGATAGCCTCATTTTTCTCCTGCAGTGCGACTGGTGGATTTGTGCCTGAACCTTGCAATGAGCAGTCCAAGATCTAGCCCAAAGCACCACCAACAGACCTCCACAATAACAGCATACTGCTAATGAAGAGGACGTTGGAGCTGAAAGGGCCTTGAACTTGAACTGTTTTGTTCATCCTTAGTTGGCTATTAGTTTGAGGCATAATTAAAAGGAAAAAGGAAAATCTAAATTTCAGTTAGTCATCAGCATTATTACATGCATGCGCTTACATAACATATAGCTCAACTGATTTGTCATAATCCTCTAAGATCACCTGGCTCCTTGATGAAGTTTGATGTGTTCAAATTTTCCTATGTTGGGCTTGGCATAGACTTGTTAACATGTCTAGAAAGAACTTTATTTTTCCATATTTCTCCCCTGAGGTCAATGAAGAAATATAGGAGTTTGCTGAATTGCTAAAAGCACCGTTCGTTGTTCTCTTCCTTAACGTTACCCTGAATGGGCAGGTGCTTGCTGGTTGCTTCTCAGCATGCAAGTGAGCCAGCTGACCTCAGACCCATGAGGCATGCTTCCTTTCACGCTCTCCTAAGGCAGTGCATTTCTGACAGGTGATTCGTTAGTGACTATAGTCCTGGCTGTTTTCTAGTACCATAGACACATGCTCTGACAGATATGTGTTGAAAATATATATTTGAAAGAAAATAGCCTCCTTTTATTCAAGCTACATTGGGCCCCTTTTAATTCAAGCTACATTGGGCCCCATCCTACAGAACTCAGAGTATTCCTTAAACATTTGTTGTTCTCGTTGTGTTTACACATTCAAATCACCTGAGGAGTCTTTATAAATCTCTATATCCCATACTAATTAAAATCAGACTCCTGAGGCAAGAACCCAAGGATTAATCTTTTTTTTAAGTTTGCCAGCTGAAATTCCAATGTACGTTAAGGTTTTTTAAAGAAACATCCCAAACAAGTGGGTCTTAAACTTTGTCTCCTGAGCATCATCTATTCTAGAGCAGACATGCTCAGAGTGTGTTTCCTAAACCAGCAGTAGCATCAACATCTTGGGAACTTGTCCTAAAAGTGAATTTTCAAGCTCCATTTCAGATCTTTTGAACCTGAAACTCAGGATGAAACTTAGCAATCTTTAATCAGCTCTCCAAGTGATTTTTTAATGCTCCCTAAACTTTGAATATAACTGACCTAGAGCAATGTAAAACATCCATGGTGGTGCAGTGGGTTAAACATTTGACTGATAGCAAAAGATAGGTAGTTTGAACCCACGAGCTTCTCTGCAGAGAAAAGATGAGGCAGTCTTTTGTTAAGATGTACAGTTTTGGAAGCCCCACAGAGTAGCTCTGCTCTGTGCTATAAGGTCACTATGAGTTGGAAGCAACTCAATAGCTGTGGGTTAGATTGATGGAAAAGGATAAGAAAGAGTCAGATAATCTTGTTTCTTATCATAAAATTAGATAGTGTGTTTTAAGCAACAAAATATATCATGTGTAAGCAATATAATATTTATTTAAATATATTATAACCATAATATACACATAGTATAAATATAAGTCCTTTTTTAGCATTTGGCACACAATCTGTGTTAGAATTCCCTATTTGAAACATATGAGGCAGTTTTTAAAAAGCTCATGGGAAAATTCAAATATCTTTTAATTCCATGAATCTTTGGGAACTTATTTGGATATATTCTAGGGATCTCCCCCAAATCGATGAATCAGAATCTGTAGTAGGGCCCAGAATCTGCATTTGTTACTAGCTTATCCAGTGCTTCGCTGCTGTCATTTTGAGATCCATTATTTCTAAATGGATGCATCATGTAAGGGAATCCTTTAGAGAGTTAATTAAATATGTACTTCTGCTATTTACTGGCAACTGAAATTTTTGTAATGATTCAATTGTACTTTGCAGAGTTAGTACCAGTTGTTAAATACTCTCCTAAAATCCTGTGTTGAAAGAACTGGGTTGAAGTGTAACACATTTTTTATTTCCTTACAAAAGGTTAATGTCATTCAAATGCAAATTAAGATCGGATTTCCCTTTATTTCAAAGAGAATACTACAATTTTATGTTGTTGCATCAGACTTTGTGAAAAAAAAAATCATTTCTCTTTATATTCTCACCTCCCTGCCATCAAGTCAATTCTGACAACCCTATAGAACTGTCCATAGCTGTTTATGGGAATAGAAATGCCCTGTCTTTCTCCCGCAGAGCAGCTGGTAGTTTTGAATTGCAAACCTTGCAGGTAACAGCCAATACATAACCCACCATGCGCCAATGCACCCTGTAACTGTACACTAGTTGCTAAAGGTGAATACACTTTATTAGTAATAGACTGAGATTTTACCAATTGCTTTGAGTACATATGGTACTTACTAAAAATAAAAACTATTTCTAGGAATTCTGTAATCACTCCTTGCAGAAATGTATTTTATAAAAATGCCATGTGGTAAGTCCTGCATTTCAATTAGAAACAGAATTGTTGTCTACATAAACAGAAACTAGACAATGGCAGTATTATTTTACGCATGCCTATTATTGTTTTCTGAAATTGTGGTTTTCATTTGCGAGGTAGATTTAGCTATAATAAGAATGTTCAATAATATTTATCTTTTTTAATTCTAAGGATGTTAGAAAACGAAGTTAGCTTATCAGTATGAACAAATATTTTGATATGTAGGGGTTGGGTATTAGGCCCTATACCTACTTATTAAAATGTTCAACAATAGCATTTAGAAGCCATTTCTGTTTTAGAACCTACAAAATATGAATTTAATACAAATGATTCACTTATGCGAAATGTTCAAAAACGTTTATGTCTGAACATTTATCTTTAAATATAGCTACTTCCATCAATTTTATACTCACTTCAGTTAATTGAGGAGCCCTGATGGTAGAGTGGTTATATATTGGGCTGCTGACCTCAGTGACAATAGTTTGAAACCACTACCCTCTCCAATGGAGGAATATGGGGCTTTCTACTCCCGCCAACATTTATAGTCTCAGAAACTCACAGTAGCCGTTCTGTGCTGTCCAATAGGTCACTAGGAGTTGGCATGGACTCGATGGCAGTGAACTTGGTTCAGTTAATTGAAAATATGATATGTTACTTTGTATAAATATAGTAGGTTATATTGGGTGGAGTCAGAATCAGCTCTGTGGCAGTGAATGGGAGTAATAATCATTTCTGATCACCTAGGCTAGCTCACATTTATTGAGTGCTTGCTCTATGCACGATACTGTTGGGTGCTTCATATGAACATTCTGAATTCATCCTCAAAACCCATATGAGATCCGTCTCACAGATAAATAAACTAGGGTGCACAGTGTGCCCCCATCACATAATAAGAGATAGAGCTGGATCTTAAACTCAGAGCTTTTGCTTTTTGCCATTATGGATATCAAAGTACTATGTGAATGAAAATAATAGCTTACTTCTTAATCTTGCATGAGAGTTCACGTTTGATTCAATGTGATCTACTTTGGTGGTAATTATTCAAATAACAATTTTTTCCCATTTACTTTTCTTTCATTTTCCTTCTCGTGTTTGTTTAGGCAGCTCCTTCTTCACTTTATGGTGCTCTGCATGCCTGGAAGTGCGGGCCATGCACAGAAACAAGGTAAGGAAGCCCCTTTGCTGCTTAGTAGCTCATAAAAATCTCGCTTCAAGACAGCAGAAATACATTACTTCTAATCATTGTAACCTTAAATTCAACATTAAACCATAAGAAAATCCCACATGGTACAATGAGAATGTAATGGGAATGAAACTGATTGGGGGGTGGGTGACCTTTAAGAACTACTCAGATCTTCCATCTGTGAAATTGCTTACATTTTTAAGCCAATTCTCTATGAAAAGGAAGTTTTGTACAGTAAAAAGGCTTTGCTTGTGACTCCAATTTAAGTGGGAGTTCTTGTGGGTGGCAACTGTGACAGAATTACCTTTGCACTTCTTGAAACAACACAAGTAAATACTAACTGCTCAGTCTAGATTTGCATCATTAAGAAACCAAACAGAATTTGCATACTAGTGGGCCTGGGATTTTATTGGATTCAGATGGAGACATTTAGAAAATAGTTCAGTGTTTTGTTTTGATTTTGCTTGCTAGCTAGTTGCTTTGGTAGTACGATGAGACTTTTGGGGATTCAACGCATTCCACAGTTCATTCATTCCTTGAACAACATTTTTAAAACTGTCTTCAATATGTCATGCAATATCCTAATTTCTAATGGTGGAACTATGAATAAGTTGGCCCTCAACATGAGAAAAATAAAACAAAGAGCCATTTTGAAAAGTAAGAAAACACCAAGATCAAGAGGTAAACCTCTGAAACTGTGCCAGAACCACAGATGGAACCACCTTACGCTATCGCCTTTCCCGGCGTCTTTGGTGTCCATCCACTAGCGCTGGGTTGGGCTGCCCACTTTGTCATTTTAACAGAACTGGCTTTTCAATTCAGCGAGCCAATTCCATTTTCAACGTGGCTAACCAACCAAATTAGTGATAAGAAAAAGACAAATTATCAATGCTAATGAGCTTGGGAAAGGGGGATCACAAAGGAAGTGGTCATACTTTCTATCAGATTGACCCAACTGGCAATCTTCCCACGCTGTGGTGGTTAGGGCCATCAACTTGGTTCTGACCCATCGAAGCCCCATGTAGCACACTGCTCAGCTCCGGGCCATCCCCAGAATCATTTCTGTGTTTGAGCCCATGGTTGCAGCTGCTGTGTCCATGCGGCCTGGTGAAGGGCTTCCTCTCTTTCACTGCACCTCTCCTTTACCAGATATCTTGTCCTTCTCTGGGGGATGGTCCCTTCTCACAACATGGTTAAAGCATGTGAGATGAACTCTCCTCATCTCCCTTTCTTTATTTTTCATTCTTTTTTGTTTGTTTGTTTTTAATCATTTTATTAGGGGATCATACAACTCTTGTCACAATCCCTACATACATCAATTATGTAAAGCACATTTGTGCATTCATTTCCCTCATCATTCTCAAAACTTTTGTTCTCCACTAAGTCCCTGGCATCAGCTCCTCATTTTATTCTCCTCCCTCCCCACTCCTCCTTCCCTCATCAACCCTTGATAATTTATAAATTATTATTTTGTCATATTTTGCCCTGTCCGACTTCTCCCTTCACCCACTTTTCTGTTGTCCATCCCCCAGGGTCCATCCCCCAGGTCACGTGTAGATACTTGTTATCGCTTCCCCCTTTCCACCCCACCCTCCCTCCACCTTCCACTGGTCTTGAAGGTATCTTCCATCCTGGATTCCCTGTGTTTCCAGCTCCTATCTGTACTAGTGTACATCCTCTGGTTTAGCCAGATTTGTAAGGAAGAATTTGGATCATGATAGTCAGGGTTTGGGGGAGGGGGAGAGGAAGTATTTAGGAACTAGAGGAAAGTTGTATGTTTCATCATTGCTACAGTGCACCCTGACTGGCTCATCTCTTCCCTGCAACCCTTCCATAAGGGGATGTCCAATAGCCTACATATGGGCTTTGGGTCTCCACTCTGCATTCCCCATCATTGACAATGACATGACTTTTTGTTCTTTGATGCCTGCTACCTGATTCCTTCGGCACCTCGTGATCACGCAGGCTAGTGTGCCTCTTCCATGTGGGCTTTATTGCTTCTGAGCTAGATGGCCGCTTGTTTACCCTCAAGTTTTTAAGATCCCAGACACTACTATATCTTTTGATAGCCAGGAAGCATCAGCTTTCTTCACCACATTTGCTTATGAACCTACTTTGTCTTCAGTGATTGTATCTGGAAGGTGAGCATCACGGAATGCCAGTTTAATAAAGCAAAGTATTCTTGCATTGAGGGAGTACTTAAGTGGAGGCCCAATGTTCATCAGCTACCTTAATACTAAACCTATACATATATGCACATAGATCTCACATCCTCATACACAAATATATTTACATATGTACATGCCTTTGTTTAGACCTTTATATATGCCCTTTGCCTCCTAGCTCTTTCCTCTATTTCCTTTTACTTTCCTCTTTTCCCACTATCATGTTCAGCCTTCGTTAGGGTTTCAGTAATTCCTCTCGGTTACATTACCCTTTGTCATGCCCTATCCAGCCTCCTACACCGTCCTCACCACTGATTTGGATCACTTCTTGTTCCCTTGTCCCTGGATTTGTTAACACCACTTCCTTTCGTCCTACCTCCCCATCTCCCCTGCCCCCCTGGAACTGTTGGTCCTGTTGTTTTCTCCTCCAGATTGTTCCTCCAGCCTGTCTTATTTAGACAGACCTGATCACCTCTCCTTCTAAGGAGTAGTCTAGACTTCTTCCACAACAAGTCTGTTTGTTTTCTGGAAGTCCATGATATATACTTTGTCTACACCATAATTTACATTCATCATCTCTTCTTTTTATTTATGGATTGAAAGATTTCTGGATGATATGTTCTCATTCTCTCGGTATACTTGGTTAAATTAGATCACACGCTTTACAAAATGCTCCTTTGACAAAGCTATTCCCATGATTTCCTTCTGCTTAAAGTCACAGTGAAGAGAGGCATGAGAGCCCCAACTCGCCATGAGTACTACCGCTACTCTGAGAGCCATCACAGACATGGTGCTGGCAGAGCACGTCACTCCTTCACCACTATCTCAGGGTCCCACCACTCATCTGGCAGGTTTCCCCACTGGGATGGCTTGCATGTTTCTGTGATGCTGAAAGGGATTTCAAATACCAGCAGGGTCATGCATAGTGAGCAGGTTTCAGTGGCCTTTCCATAGTGAGTGGAGGCGGTAAGAAGGAACGGGCTGCCAGTTCTGTTGTATTAGCCAGTAAAAAACTTACAGGGAGCAGCAGAAACTGTTGGATCTAATTCCAGAAGAGGAGTCCCACAGGTTGGAAGGCATTGAAAATGTGACTTGAGAAGAGATATTTCCTCAGAGTAGAGTTGCCTTAATAAAATGGATGGAGTAAAGTTTTTGAGACCTTCATTTGCTGATGGGGCACCGCTCAAAAGGTGAAGAAACAATTTCAGATATCCATAAATAATCTGGATGTGTAGTGTATGGATCTAGGAAAACTGGAAGCTGTCAAAATCAAATGGAATGCAGAAAGAGCAACACCCTAGGTATCGGTGAACTAAAGTGAATGAGGAGGGGCCATTGTGAATTGGTGTATGTGCCAGGACTCACAAATTCATGCAGCTGCTAGAATGGGTACAGTAGTGGAAGCACCCATTAGTCATTGCCAAGAAATTTGGAAGACAGCTATCTGGCCATATGGCTAGAAGAGATCCATATTCGTGCCATTCCAAAGAAAGGTGACCCAACAGAATGTGGAAATTATTGAAGAATATCATTAATCTCACAAGCAGGTGAAACTGTGCTGAAAATAATTTTAAAATGGTCCATAGACAGGAAGCTGCCAGAAATTCAAGCTGGATTCAGAGGAGAATGTGGAATGAGGAATGTCAGATGGATCTTGGCTGAAAGCAGAAAATTCCAGAAAAAAAATATTGATTGTGTCCCGTTGACTGCAGAAGGGTATAGACCTACGTGGAGGATATGTCAAGAACCAGTAGCTCTACATGTTGATACTTTTGCTTCATAAAGGTTTCTATTATTTTTTAGCAGTTCTACTTTTTGGCTTATATCATGGAGAAGATTCACGTGTATTCAGCATTTGTATTACGCTGCTGCTGGATGGAATGTTCTGTGTGCACCTATGAGATCGTTGGTTAATTGCATTGTTTAGATCTATATCTTTGCTGAATTTCTTGCTAGCTCTGTTCTTCATTAAGAAAATGGTCTGTTATTTAAAAACCCCAAGCAAACCATGGTGTGTTAAAATCTATTATCATGGAGTTGTCTAGTTCTCTTTTCAATTCTGTAAGAGCTTATTAATATATCTTGGAACTTTGCCATTAGGTGCACAGATATTTATGATGGTTATGTCCTCTTAGTGGATTGGCTCTTTACTTATTAGATGATGCCCTTCCATGCCTCTTTTGCTGATTTTTCCTTAAAGTATATTTTATTAAATATTAATATTGCCATTCTTTTTATTTTTTGACTGGAGGAATATATTATTTGCTTGATAACCACCCCCTACCCTTTGCTGTTTAGATTATTTTGTTGTTGTTGTTTCTAAAGTTTGTTTTGTAGGCAGGTGATTGGGTCATTTTCCAATTTCATTTTGCTACCTTCTTTCTTGCCTGACACCTTGGGTGCATTTGCATTCAGTGTCAGTACAAGAAGGCCTGGGCATGGGGTAGTGCTTTCATTGCCTTGTACCTTTTTATTTTTTTGCATGTGGTGTTGATAGTTTCTTTGTGGTGAATACTTTTCCATGTTGTGTTCTGATGGTTTACAGATTTCATTTACTTGTCCTCATTGCTGGATTTGTGTTTAGAAGATCTTTACGATTTTCTTCTTTTTTTTTTTGTTAAGGTTTATTTTATTTATTTTTTATAGTTATCTTGAATTTACTTTTATCTTCTTAATTTTAAGACAGACTATTCTATCCTGAAATCCCCATCACTTTCTCTGCATATGACAGTTCTGTGACTGTCCTGTATTATTATTTCGGAGCTGTCATTTGTGACAGATTGACGTTTCTTGTTCCCTGTTTTCAGTCTTGTAGTTTTATTTTATTTTAAAAATTCCATAAATGGGGGATATTCAGAGGTTGTTGTCTGATTTTGTTAGGTCTTTGTAAGAAGGACTCAGTATTTCTGGTCATGTAAGGAAATTAAATTCCCTGAATTTTTTCTCCCTTATTTTCTGTTTACCTAGCTGGAAATATCCTGTAACACTATCCTATTTGAAAGACAGTTTCTCTGGATATAAAATTCTTGGTTGGTAATTTTTTGCACGGTTTTATATGTGTCTTTATATTGCATTTCTGTCTGCATAGCTTCTGCTAAGACATTAGGACTTAGTCTTGCTGGTTCCTCTTTGTAGGGAATGTTTTATTTTTCTTTCTTTGTCTTTGGTTTTGGAAAATTCTGTTATCTGATATATCTTGGTTATTTTATTTTGTTGTTTATCTCATAGGGGGTTCCTTGAGGACTCATATTATTGTCTTTCATGATATGAGGGAAGTTTTCAGCCAGCAAATCCTAAAAATACAAACTAAAAATTGTGTTTCTTTTGTATCTTCCTGGTCTTGGGTTCTGATTACACATACATTATTTCTTTTATAGTATCCCATAATTCTTAGTTTTTCATTCTTTTTTTATTGACTCTCTAAAAAATTTGCATCAGGGTTTTTGTCCTTTATTTTGCTGATTCTACTGTGCAGTGATTGAATTCTTCATAGCTCTCTCTTCATAATTTTGGTGTTGACTCTCTGGGTTTCTATTGAGTAATTTCTGTGGTTCCTAGTTTTCTATTTATTTTTTCATCTGTTCTTTTATTGTATTCCTTATTTATTCTAGAGTTTTGTCAGTATTTTCCTTAAACTCTTGGCATTATCTACTTATGTCTTGTGAATTCCTTATCAGATAGCTCCATAGCATTTCTTCTTGAGAAATGCTTTCTGATCCTTTATTTTGGTCACTTGCTGAAGCCATTCTTTTATCTATCTATCTATCTATCTATCTGTTGATATTGTCTGTTGTCTTTGAGACATCACACATTATACTTATTGATTCATGGCATGTTTATTTGCTTCATTTACATGTTTTGTTTTGTTATATCTGGGTTGACAGTGCTTGCATGCCACTCTGGGCTCTGGTACAGCAGCATTGCAGTGTTAACCATCTGTCTTTTGGTGAGCAGGGCAGTGGCTTGTAGTGTGAGAGCAGGTCTCTAATCACACATGATTCACTACAGGGACATCTTTTGTTCTTCTCACCTTGATGGCCATTTGTTTACCTTCAAGCCTTTAAGACCCAAGATGCTATATCTTTTGATAGCCAGGCACCATCAGCCTTTCTTCATCACATTTGCTTATCCACCGGCTTTGTCTTCAGCGATTGTGTGGGGTAGGTGAGCATCATGGAATGCCAGTTTGATAGAACAAAGTATTCTTGTATTGAGGGAGTACTTGAGTGGAGGTCCAATGTCTATCTGCTACCTTAATACTAAATCTATACATGTATGCACATAGATCTATTTCCACATCCTCATATATAAATATATTTACATATGTACAGCCTTTATTTAGACCTCTAAAAATGCCCTTTGCCTCCTAGCTCTTTCCTCTATTTCCTTTTATTTTCCTCTTTTCCCACTATCATATTCAGCCTTCATTAGGGTTTCAGTAATTCCTCTTGGTTATATTACCCTTGGTCACACCATACCAGGCCTCCTACAGCCTCCTCACCACCGATTTGGATCACTTGTTGTTCCCTTGTCCCTGGATTTGTTAACACCACTACCTTTCCCTGCACCCCCCCTTCTCCCATGTCCCCTGGCACTGTCAGTCCCTTTACATTTTTATTTTGGTCTGTCTTATGTGGGAGAATTTATTTATATAGTTATCTGCTATTTGAAAGTTAGATGCTAAAAATATACTTCCAAACTCTTTTTGCATGGGTGGGTCTGTCAACCAGGATATTTTATAGAGAGAATAATTAGGTAGGAATTTAGCTGATTATCTGGTTGTTGCATTGCACATATTTGAGGCTCAAGGGTTCTTGGGAGAAGAATCCTTCAATTTCCTAATTAGGTATTATCCTGATTTCCATTATACTTACAATTTAGTGGGGGAGGGCAGTCTCATCATTAATATGCAGATTTTACCTGAATCCTCCTATTGATTGAGTTCTGTCCCCTATTTTGTGCCCCCATGTTTTGTAAATTCCAATTTCTATACTTGTGGATATATGCTGCTTTGTGAATAGGGTGTCTTTCATTATGCTGATGAGGTATATTCATGTAGAGTCTCCAAAAGCAACCTCATTTGAGATAGAAAAAGAATAGATTCGGCACCAAAGCATCAAATCCCCAGTGGAGGCAATGGTCGCCAGCCCGCAGGAAGGCTGCTGAGAAGCTGCAGTCAAAGCGAGACAGGCCCTTCCCAGAGTTGAGCCACAGAGCAAGCTTCCCCGGGGGGCGCTGCTCTGCCTTCGAATCTCAAGCCACCTGACTGGGACAGTTTATTGATGTCTAATCTGTCCGCTAAAGTCAGCCAACGTTTCCGTTAGAGCAGTGCTATGTACGATCCCGCGATACTCACCTTCCAGTGTATCCACTGTTTCCACTTAATTAACCTTTCCTCCCCTGCTACGGTCTAAAAGTGCCTTGAACAAACTTCTAGCCAATTTCCTTGGCTCTTATCGAAAGCTCATTAATTTACTGCTAAATCAGTGATTAGATGCGCCTCCAGTGCTTCAGCCTTTGCAGGATTTTTCTATGGAAATTGGCTCAGGTGTTACTTGCATCTGCCTCTGCAGGCCCTTCGTCTTCAGCCTTTTCAGCTGTGCTAATTCCTTCATGCGCTTTTCAACTCGGAAACATTTGGTTGATAACTTCCCCATCTTTATCTCTTTCACCACCTTACGTAGACAGTTTCAAACTGCCTTTCCTTACTCTCAGTTTGTGAGATTTCATAATATAGCAGAAATAAGTGTAAGTGATCTGTTGTATGTTCAGGTTTCCATTACATTTTAGCAGTTAAGGTAACTGTTTTAGATATCTTTTTAATAGATCTAAATTTATATTTGCTTTATAAGCAAGTTTTGTAGCCAAAAAGCATTCTATAAATTAATTATTTTAAGGTAGGATTTTCTGAGGATTTGACAGATACCATTTTTCACCATTTAGTACATTTTCTTCACTCCTCTGTGTTGGTGGGATGTCTCCCAGTGTGCTTAGCTGCAAGATCTTTACATTATGATTCCACCATTGCACGATGTGTAGCTACTTCTCAACATGCACTCTCGGGTTCATACGCCCTAGGTGTGAAAACCACATTTGGAGAAATCTCTGTGTAGAATCCTGTATCTAAGAAGAGTATTTCGCATAGAAATTAGCCCGCAGTGTGTTTATTGTTAGCAGAGAAACAACTCATTCTAGCTGCAGTAGGTCCAAATCGTTGCTGCCAAAACGCATTATGGGCACATTACCAGGAAGGTTACATGCGCCTAAAGCACCTTTTCTCATTTATAAAGGTTTAAAAAAAATCTCTTTGCTCAGATTATGTGTTATTTAAGTTGAGAATTAAAAAAAACAAAAACATGTTTGCCTCTTTTAATACATCCATGGTGATACAGAAGTTCCTAAGCCTCTTTTATGGCCGGGTTGAAAAACTTACTAGCAATGTGGTCTGTAACAAGTAAGTTCACTTACTGTGCCAACCCCCACAAAACTCAGTGCCATCGAACCCACTCTGACTTGGAGTAAACCTATAAAACAGGGTAGAACTAACTGACTCTGTGGGTTTCTGAGACTCATTCAGGAGTAGAAAGTCTTGTCTTTCCCCTGCAGAGCGACTGGTGGTTTCAAGTTGCTGACCTTCGGATTAGCAGTCAACGCATTACTACTGTTACACCGGGGCTCTCCAAAAACCGAACAAACAAACAAAACAACCTCCGAATGGATTGCCATTGAATGGATGCCAACTCATGGTGACCCTGTAAGACAGCGTAGTGCCCCCTGTGAGTTTCAGAGACTGTAGGTGTTTAGGAGAGTAGAAAGTCCTGTCTTTCTCCTGAGAACTGCTAGCTGTTTTGAACTGTGGACCATGCAACTCAGCAGCCTAAACTCATAATCCTTACTCCACCAGGGCTCCAGGGCTGTGTAAATTACGCTGAAGATGTAACAAGTGACATTTGAACTTAGTCTTGAAGGATGAGTGAAAGCTTGGCACTGGAGGGTAGTCACATCTCTTCTTGGTCTTTAGTCATGTATCAGGGCTCTGAAGGAAATAGGTAATAAAACAGATAAGCTTTGTGATGGCAAGAAAATTAAGGAAGAGTAAAAATTACCGAGAGAGTAGAATGCTGTGGAGTGAGCAGATAGATCAACAATGAGGAAAATAACTAAGAGATATTGTAAAGTTAGCTTATGATACCAACCACAAGTTCAAAGGTCTTTAAGATAGCCTTCAATTTGAATACCAATTGCAAGTTCACAGGTCTCCAAGACCACTCTTTAGTCTGATAATGTACTTCAGGAACTCACTGAACGATGTCAAACTCATGACTGATCTATTAGTTTGTTGCACTGTGGGGTCTTTTGTGTTACTATCTGTGATCCTGGAAGCTAAATCACTGGTATTTCAAATGCCACTAGAAGAACCCATAGTGGACAGACTCAGTGAACCTGGCAGGCTAATACAGACTAGGAAGAAAGACCTGGCATTCTGCTTTCAAAAATGAGCCAATGAAAGTCTTATGGACAACAGTGGAACACTGTCAGATACAGTACCGGAAGATGAGTCCCTCAGTTTGGAAGGCATTCACAGTGTGACTGAGGAAGAACTGCCTCCTCAAGGTAAAGTTAACTTTAATAATACAGATGGAGGAAAGCTTTGGGGACTCTCATTTATAGATGTGCCATGACTCAGAATGAGAAGTAACAGCTGTTGGGATCCTTAGCAATTGGAATGTGGATGTTTAAAATATGGACCAAGGAAAATTGGAAGTTGTCAAAAGTGAAGTGACATTTTGGCAGATAAGTACCCTAGGTATTTTTGTTTCTAGGTGTTGTCAGGTTGGTTCTGATTCATTTCAAACCTAAGTACAACAGAATAATCCTAGGTATTCATGAGCTGAAATAAATGGACAGTGGACATTTTAAATTTAAAATCATATAGTTTAGCAATGACAAAGTGAAGAGGAATGGCATTGAATTAATTGTAAAAAAAAAAAAGAACATTTCCAAAAATTAACTTGAAGTACAGTGTTGTCAGTGATGGCTTAATAAACAAATGTGTACAAAGAAGACCAGTTAATATTCAAATTTATGCACCAACCACAAATGTTAATGATGAAGAACATAAATATTTTTACAACCTGCTGCAGTCTGAAATCGATTAAATGTAAAATTGAGATTCATTAACAATGACTGATTACTGGCATGCCAAAATTGGAAAAGAAGAAAAATCAGATGTTAGAAAAGGCAATCTTGATGATAGAAACAATTGCCTGATGAGAGTCTACCATACCAATGGCTTCATTCATCATAATTACTTTTTAAAAGTGCATGGACCTCCTTGGATATATTGCACAGGAATCCCATTGACCATCTCTATGGAAAGAGATGAGGGATAAGTTCAATATCATCAGCCAAGACAAAGCCAGAGGGCAACTATAGAACAGATCATCCATTGATTATATGCCAATTTAAAGGAAGACCAAATGATATGAAAGCAATCCCACTACAGTCAAAGTATGACTGTGAGCACATCCTGTCTGGATTCAGTAGCCATCACAAGGATATCTTTGATGCTCCGGCCACAGGTAAAAACTATGGGAATGACATCAAGAACATCTTACAGGTGGAAAGGAAAGGGGCATTCAAAGGACATGAAAGAAAGGAAATACTAAAATTTGTCTGAAGAGACTCTAAAATGTTTTTTTAATTGTAGAATAACTAACGAAAACAGATATAGAATGAAGTAGGAGAACTGGACAGATTTCATAGGCAGCATGAAAAGCAAGGCAAATGGTTCTAATAAAATTCCCAAGACCTGGAGTTAGAAAACAAAAAGGAAGAACACAATAAATAGGCATCTATTAAAGCTGAAAGAACTGGAAGGAAACCCTGGTTTGCATTATCAAATGATTTTATGAGCCCCCAAAAAAAGGTTTTATGTAGAAAACATGAAAAAAAATGGAAGAAATGCACAGGTCATTTTACCCTCAAAGGATTGGTTAATGATCAATCAAGTTAAGAGCTAGCATACCACCAAGAATGATGAACACAGAAGGAATAAGTTCAACTTACAATATACTGGTTAAAAATCCAGCAACATGAGTGATGGTATACAATGAGGTGCTTCAACAAATGGATGTAGTGCTGTCAGCGTGGATTCGTTCTAGTCAAGAAATCTAGAAAGCAAGCTACTTGGCCAGGCAACTGAAAGAGATCCCTGTTAATGCTATTCTAAAAAGGCAACCTCGTGAATTTGAAAAGAATCAAATATTATCAATAGTATCAAATGCCAGAAAAATTGTATGCCAGTGATTTTTAAATGACTTCAGCTGTACATTGACAGGGACCTCCCAGAAATCCAAACTGAACTGAGAAGAGGATGCGTAGCAGGAGACGTCATTGCAGGTGCCAGGTACATCTTGTCAAAACCAGAAAATATCAGAAAACTGCCTATCCATGTCTTATCAACTATATGAAAACATTCAACTATGAAGATAATAAACATTTATAGATAACATTATTATAATAGTCTGGTTCCCCAAGAGGAATGAAACTAATGAAGTGCATATAAAATACATATATAGAAAGATTTCTTTCAAAGATATGGCTCATGCAATTGTGGGACTAGCAAGTCCTAGGCCCTGGAGAAAGATACCAGATGTGACAGAGGGTCAGGAGAGAGAGAGAGAGAGAGAGAGAGAGAGAGAGAGAGAGAGAGAGAGAGAGAGAGAGAGAGCGACGGAGAGAGAGAGACTTTCAATGAGATGGATCGGCACTGGCTGCAACAATGTACAGAAACAAAGCCATTCTTCTGAGTAGGATGCTGCAGAACAGGGCCATGTTTAGTTTTATTGTACACGAGGTCATTATGAAGTGGAGTTGACTTGGTATCATAATCGCAACAATTATTTATTACAATGAAAGGACACTGACTACATTCAGCTAAGGGAAGTGGGTCAAGTCTGAGAAACTTTTCTGCTCATGGCATTTCCAGTTGTCTTCCTTCTTCTTCCAGAGCGATGCCACTCAGATTTTCAGGATTCTATTTGACTGTGTCGGGTTCTAAAAGTAAGAGTGCCCTGGGCAATATATGGCTTTATCTTTCCAAACATCGAGCAGAATTGAACTAAGAAACAACATAATCTCTGATTTGGAAGTCAATGTAATATTGCGTTTCCCTTACTATTCTGTTACTATTCCTCAGGTGTCCTAATGGTGGAGGGCTAAGCATTTGGTACACGTATCAGCAGGTCCACAATTTAAACCCACAAGCTTTTCTGCAGGAGAAAACCGTGGCAGTCTGCTTCTGTAAAAATTTGCATTTTAGGAAACCCTAAAGAGCCAATTATATGCAGCTCTATCGTATCACTATAAGTCAGTGACAACTTCATAGAAATATCGGTTTATTTATTTTTATCATACTTGCCTCGTGGCAGTAGTGGTTACGTGTTGGGCTGCTAACCACAAGATCAGCAGTTCAAAACCACCAGCCAGTCCTCAGGAAAAAGATGAGGTTTTCTACTCCCATGAAGTCTTGGAAACACAGAAGGGCAGTTATAACCTTTCCGTTAGGGTTACTAGAAGTTGATGGAAGTGAGGTTGATTTGAGGTGATTCTTACACTGCATAAATTTACTCTCACAAGGTCAATAGTTCAAAACCACCAGCCATTTACTCCCATGAAGTTATAGTCTCAGAAATTCCTAGGGGGTGGTTCAACTCTATCCTCTAGGGTAGCTCTGTGTATGATCAGTGGGACAGAGCCCCAATTAAGGCACTGGACACTCAATATTGAATGAGCTTCAATATTTCATTACCAGGAAACTTAGCCTTACACATGATGTCACTAAATGAGGACAAGCTGCTTTCTCACTCATCTGTTTTTCCTTAGCCAATTTTAATCTGTAGACCTGTATTGTCTTATGTCCTAATATTGAGTTTACCAGCTTTCAGTCAATTCTATGAGTCTCTATAGTGAGTCATCCAACCTGAGAATGATGTTGGAGACTTCCAAAGTTACCATCGCTATCAAAGGTGAAGGTGGTCTTAGAGACGCCGTAGCATTTGCAAATAAGTGGGATCTGGTAACTGGATCATTTTCTCACTCAGAGCTGGCCTGAGAGGTGAGATGTTTCTAGAATTACCTCGATTCACTGAACTACATGGTCTTGGATGAGGAAGGATAAGAGGTTAGGTTATCAAATAATACCATGTATGGAACTGCAGCTGCAAATTAATAATGAATAAAGAGGAATTCAGGCAAAGAGAACAGTAAATACAAATAGTATGAGTTCAGAATGAGTCTAGTGGGTTTGAGGCCTAAGAAGATATCGGTTTGGTCGGAGTAATGTAAACTGTGATGAAAAGGGTAGGAGAAAGTATTGGAGAGGGCAGGTAGTATCGATTTCATAGTTCATGTAGAGAGTTTGGATGAATTCTTATTTAATGAGAAGGTCTGATAATGAGAGTGACATGTGTTCATTCACATGATGGATGTTTATTCTGACTACTATGTGGCTGTGGTGTGCTACACTGAGAGACACTAAAGTAAAAGGAACACATTTGAGGGGAAAGACATTGGGTTAGAAATGCTTGTGGAATATTTAATCCCTACTGGATAAATTCAATAGGCAATTGGATATGCAAAGCCTGGAACAGAGGTTTATGAGTCAGCATATGTGGTTGTTGAATCGATGGTTTGGATGAAGTCAGGATGCCGAGTGTTTACAGTGAGAAGAACAAAGCGTTGTCTTGGTGACACCACCATTAATCTTCCATTCCGGCATCATGGAGACGCAGTCAGTTCTGCTAGTTACCACACTAAAGAGATTGACTCGAGAGACCAGGCTGCACTCACACTCGGCCACGTCCCGGTTGGATGACCCTGGGCGAATTATTTAACTTCTTTGCAACTTAGCTTTCACAACTGCTAGATGGGAATAACAAAAGTACCCACATCATCATTGTGTGGGGCCTTTCTACTTAATACAGTAAAGTTTGTAGGAAGTGCTTGTAGATAGAAATATTTCATTATAAATTCTGATGTTACATTATTCTTTTTTTTTTTTTTAAAGAGAGAACATAGTAACCAAACACCACTAACCAAACCCCACTGCCTTTGAGTTCATTCCAATTTGTAGCAACCTGAAGGGACAGAGTAGAACTACCCCGGACGGTTCCAGAGACTAACCTTTATGGAAGCGTATAACCCCACTTTTCTCCTGCTGAGTGGCTGGTGCGTTTGCACCACTGGCCCTGGGGATTGCAGCCCCATGCTTAATGCACAATGCCACCAGGTCTCCTTAAAAAGACCTTATCTAGAGAGCACCGGTTAATAATCAACATTCTTTAAATAGTAACTGGCTTAAACTGGACACAAACGGAATTATTTTGGGGGTGAGGCCACTCATGCACTGAGTAACTTGCTGCAAAACAAATCTACTTACTTTTTGCTGTACACATTAGTATAAAATCTCTAAATTTAGCTGCAAATTATAATTTCGTGATCTCCAGGATCAGGTCTAAATTACACACTAGAGCTTGCTCTCAGACAGAACCCTTCCCTCATTTGGGTCTTCCCGCCTTCTGCAGTGTGCCTTCCCCTCCCGAGCGCTCTCTTCCCTCCTTTACCAAGGTCTGAAGAAAGTATTGCTAAACATATTCACAGTAAGGTATGAAAGATTAAGCTACTAAAATTGTTTTTTTTCCATCCAATGCCAATTCAGGTGGCTACTCAGAGTGTAACCCCTCTGTGACATTTCTGTGGCGGAGCAGTCACTCTGTCATGACTAATCAGTGAGGTGGTGTGGTGGAGCCGTTTAAGAATTTAAACTTTGACGTCAGACTGATTGCATCAGTTACCAGCTGTATGACATTGGTCACGTGTTTAATCCCTTTGTGTCTCAGATCTGTGAAATGGGCATCGACTTTAAACGGGCAGAGATTTTAAATATAAACATGAAATCATGAGATACTACTTTCCTGTTTCTGGATCGCATAACAAAGAAATGGAGTAAATGACAGCAAACCCAGGAAGGATGTGAATTTTCAGACGCCTAACCATTCTGAGGACCCCTGGTGGAACCCTGAGTTGGGTGTTGAGCTGCCAATTCAAAGTCAGCAGCTCAAAAGCACCAGCTGCTCTGCGGGCGGACAAGGCGAGGGCCAGTTCCTTGATTCCTATGTTGTTGCTGTTGTTAAGTGCCATCAAGTTGGTTACAACCCATGGTGGCCTTATGCACAGCGCAAAGAAACGCTGCATGGTCCCATGACAGCCTTACAATTGCTCAGAGGCCCGAGCCTATTGTTGCAGCCAAGGTGTCAATGGATCTAATGGAGAGCTTCCTCTTTTTCACCGTCCCTCCACTTTACCAAGCACGATACCCTTCTCCAGGGACTGGTCCCTTTCCTATAGGATTGCTATAAGTCAGAACTGACTTGATCCCAGTGATGGAAAACATTCTGAGAACAGCACGGGCCACATGGAGAAAAGTCTTCAAGCGCCATCACAACTAACCTACCTGAAGGTGAGGTACATTCCCCAAGTACTAAAGCCTTTAACCCTGGTGCGCAAGAACTGCAGGACCTGGGGACCAGAAGCTGCCCAGGGAACTACAGGAAAGAGTACAGATAATTGCAAAATGGGACAGTATGGACAGATTTCAGGAAAATATGCTAAAATACACTAGCTGAAGTGAAGAATTCAGTCTGCATTAAGTTGCAATGGGTGCTGGGGGGATACTGTGGCAGAAAAGAGAGGAGCTGTGAGCAGATGTGGGCACAGTTTGGTTCAGAGAAGAAGATGGTTTATATAAAGGAGCCACTGTTGACAGAAATGCTGATCATGCTGAAGCAGAGGCTTTGGGGTTTGAGATTTGGAAAGTAATCATGGTCAGCATCTTTTTATAAATTGTTGGGGGTATAAAATGATGAATCATTAAAAGGAGTTGACAGAGCATAAATATGAAAAAAAACAATAAGGAAAAAAGTTAGGGACAAAGTTAGGATGTGCACAAAATTCATTCCTACCAAATGGTGAAAATTCCCACCAAATCCTTTGGCAGAAGGGAAATGGCAAATAGCCATCTCTATGAATGAAGATCATAAAACAGAAAAGTAAGAACTCAAGCAAGAGATGACAAGATAGTAAAGGGATATAAATAAATCATGAACTTGCAGAAGTCAAAGAAAAAAAGGACACCTTTCCATAAGTCAAGATGAAATTGCAAAGTTGGACACTGTAGAAACTGTAAATGCGGAAATTTGAAAATCAAACTAAAAAACTCTGAAGAAAAATTGATTATAAAGATTAGCAGAGAAATGATATGTATAGAAAACAACAATGAAGATTCAACTACTTGGAACTGGAATTTTTGAAGAAGAAAAACAAATGTAAAAATTAGAGCAACTATTCAAATATATTTCATGGAAATATTATTTCATGAAAATATAATTCACTGAATCTTGGCTGACAAAAACACGTAACTATCGGGGATAGGTATACTTTGTACCTGGGGAATTCTATTCAGCATGATGCCTATTGGGCCGTGTTGCTGTTAGGTGCCTTCCAGTTGGCTCTACCCCACAGAGATCTTATGCACAGCAGAATGAACCCCTGCCTGACCCTGGACCATCCTCACAATTGTTCTGTGCATGAACCAGGTGTCGCAGCCACTGTGTCAGTCCATCTTGTAGAGGGCCTTCCTCTTTTTCACCGCTCCTCCACTTTACCAAACATGATGTCCTCTCCAGGGCTGATCTCTCCCGGACTACAGTCTCACCAGCCTCTGCCCTAAGGAGTACTCTGTCCATAATTCTCCCAAGATAGATTTGTTAGTGCCATGAGCAGCACGTTCAATAATTACTTAATATGCTTTGACATTTTTGAATGTTCGGTTTATTCACTTCAAACACACATCAAACAATCTAACAGTCTTAAAACTAACTTAGGTAATTAGCTATAAGGGTAACACAAGATCAATTCAGCATCCTATCAGTTACGGACCCTTAGTCCCGTTAGGCATGGCCTTCATCAGTGTGCTCACCTGGGTAGGGTTGGAGAGAGCAGGATCTGATGTCTTCTCCTGGGTTCCTAGCTCTGAGTTCAGTCTCTCTACCCAGGCCTTTTAAAAAAAAATCATTTTATCAGGGGCTCGTACAACTCTTATCACAATCCATACATACATCAATTGTGTAAAGCACATTTGCCATCATCATTCTCAAAACATTTGCTTTCTACTTCAGCCCTTGATATCAGGTCCTCATTTTCCCCCTCCTTCCCCGCTTCCCTCTCCTGTCTCCCTTCACCCACTTTTCTGTTTTCTATCCCCCAGGGAGGAGGTTATATGTAGATCCTTGTAATCAGTTCACCCTTTCTACCCCACATTCCCTCCATCCTCCCATCACTGGTCCTGAAGAGATCATCTGTCCTGCATTCCCTGTGTTTCCAGTTCCTATCTGTACCAGTGCACATCCTCTGGTCTAGCTGGGTTTGTAAAGTAGGATTGGGATCATGACAGTGGGGGTGGGTCAGTGGAGGAAGCATACAAGAACTAGAGGAAAGTTGTATGTTTCATCGTTGCTACATTGCACCCTGACTGACTCGTATCCTTCCTGCAACCCTTCTATAAAGGGGTGTCCAGTTGCCTACAGATGAGCTTTGAGTCTCCACTCTGCACTCACCCTCATTTACAATGATATGATATTTTTGTTCTTTGATGCCTGATATCTGATCCCTTCGACACCTCGTGGTCACACAGGCTGGTGTGTTACTTCTATGTGGGATTTGTTACTTGTGATCTAAATTGCCGCTTGTTTACCCACAAGCCTTTAAGACCTCAGATGCTATAACTTTTGATAGCTGGGCACCATCAGTTTTCTTCACCACATTTGCTTATGCACACATTTGTCTTCAGGATCGTGTAGGGAAGGTGTACATCATCAATGCCAATTTAATAGAACAAAGTGTTCTTTCATTGAGTAAGTACTTGAGTGGAGGTCCAATGTCCATCGGCTGCCTTAATATTGAACTGATAAATATATGCACATAGATCTATTTCCCCATCCTTATATATAAATATATTTACATATGTACATGCCTGTATTTAGACCTCTAAAAATGCCTTTTGCCTCCTACTTCTTTCCTCTATTTACTTTTACTTTCCTCTTGTCCCACTATCATGCTCAGCCTTCATTTGAGTTTCAATAATTTCTCTTGGTTAGGTTGCCCTTGCTGAATCCCTACCAGGCTTCTTACACCCTCCTTGCCACTGATTTTGGATCACTTGTTGCTCCCTTGTCCCTGGGTTGGTCAATATCACCTCTTTCCCCCGCCTTCCCCTCTCCCATGTCCTCCCGGAACCATCAGTCCCATTGTTTTCTCCTCCAGACTGTTCAACCAGCCTATCTTATCTAGATAGATCTATAGAGATAATAATATGCACCAAAAATAAGGCATAGCAAGACAAAGGAACAAAAGAGAACACAATGATGACAACAACAGAGAAAACCAATGACCAAGAAAAGAATAAATTTTAAAAAAATAATTAAAAAAAAGAAAAGCCTATCAATAGATCAAGGTCTGATTTTTGACCTCTAGGCATGTCCTCCAGCTGAGTCCGATGGGGTGCCATGCTCAGGCCCCAAAGTATATCCTTTGCACTCCCTCGGAGCTCTCTGCTCTGCTCCCCCTTCCCTCTGCCACATGCCCTTAGTGTGGTGCCTCGGTGTGGTGACACTGAGTCTCTAGTGCATCAAGGGACGTCGTGTCTCACAGTGGGATCAGCCATATGGTCCACTCTGCATTGCCTGTTCAGAGTGGGGATATCGTCCTCCAGGCCTGATGAGCCAGGATATGCTCCACTCTCTCTTCCTCCCTTTCATTTCTCCCATGTGCTCTGATCAGACATGTCTCTCTCCCTGAGCTGCAGCTTCAGTGCAGTGCTCAAAAGTAAATTCTTCTGAGGGGAGGGGCAGTTGTCCATGTAGCTGGTATTGGGGCCAAGCCCTCAGGCCCTTCCACTGGCTCCCCTCTCCAAGCCAGGGTGCTGCATTCGCATCCCAGAACACCGGATTTAAGTCTGGTCCCTCTTTCCCTATGGAGACAGGTCCCTCTTTCCCCTTGGTTGGGTCAGTGTCCTATTCCACTGCCACACATCTCTATCTTTTTTCTTCTTCTCCTTTCTAACCCCCTCCATTTTAGTTGGCTACCATATGTACCCCTGGATTTGGTCTGGCCCCTGCCATACCACCTGGACCTCAGCCCTGGAGTGTCTGTATTCAGTAGCTTTTTCCCTTGTGTCCCTTTTGCATATTTCTTTGCTTTTATAAACTTACCTCAGCGGACTCATGTTGTACTTGTCCTTTTGTGCTTGGCGTACTTCACTTAGCATAATTTTCTCCACTTCTTCCCATGCAGCGATATGCTTCATGTTCATGTTCATCACTGCTTTTTAGCGATGCATAGTGCTCCATTGTATGTATGTACCAAATTTTTTAATCCGTTCGTCTATTGATGGAAATTTGGGTTGTTTCCATTTCCTTGCAATTGTGAACTGTGCTGCGATGAACATTGGAGCACAGATGTCTGGCCATGGTTTGTTTCTTGCCTCGTCTGGGTATATGCCCAGTAGGGGGTTTGCTGGGTCATTTTCCATGGTATGAAATTGGTAGCTCAATTTTCATTTGTTTTAGAAATTGCCAAGTTGATTTCCTTAGTGGCTGTACATATCTATAGGTCCACCAGAAGTGGATGAGAGTTCCTATCTTACCATAGCCCTTCCAATACTTGTTGCTTTCTGATTTTTTTTTTGATTGGGCTATCTTAGAGAGTGTTAGGTGGAATCTCCTGGTTGTTTTAATTTTAATTTCTCTTATGGCTAATGATAGGGAACATTTTCTCATATGTTATTGGACACTCAGATTTCATACTCTGTGAAACTTCTATTCAGGTCCTTTGCCCACCCCCTCTGCGGGCAGTTAGTTTTTCTCTTATTGTAAGCTTGAAAAGTATTGTAGATTTTTGTAATAAGGTGTCTTTGTCTGATGTGTCATTGATAAAGATGTTTTCCCAGTCGGTGGGCTCTTTTATTATTCTCTTGGTGAATTATTTCAATGTACACAGCTGACTTATCTTCAGTATATCCCACTTGTCTATTTGTGACTCCTCTGTATTTGCATCCTTCCCTATTTCCGATAGCCTATATATTCCCTGTGCCAATGTTCTCAGGTTTGTCCCAATTCTCTCATTAATGGACCTAATCATTTGGGATTTTATCTCACGGTCTGTGATCCACCTTGAGTTTATCCTTGTGCATGGAGTGAGGTAAGGGACTTACTTCATTTTTCTGCAAGTAGAAATTCAAATTTTCCAGCACCATTTATTGAAGAGGGCATCTGTTACCCATTTGATATTTTTGGGGGCCCTTATCAAATATCAGTTGCCTGTATGCTGATGTTCTTATTTCTGGGTCTTCAGCTCTTTTCCATTGGTTTGAATATCTGCCATTATACCAGTACCACACTGTTTTGACTACTGGGGCTGTATAATATGTGCTAAAGTCAGGTTGAGCAAGCCTTCCCACTTTGTACTTCTTGTTGAGGAGTTCTCTGATAATTCTGGGCTTCTTCCCTCTCAATATGAAGTTGGTGATCAGTTTTTCAAAGGTGGTATTCGTATTGGGATAGCATTGAACTTATATAGTGCTTTGGGCAGAACTGACATGTTTACTATATTGAATCTGCCAATGCACGAGCATAGAATATTCTTCCTTTTATTGAGGTCACTCTTGGTTTCTTGTAGCAGTGTTCTATAACTTTTCTCATACAGACCTTTCATTTTTTTAGTCGGGTATATTCTTAGATATTTAAATTTGTGCTTGGCTATTGTAAAGAGCACTACCTCTTTAATTGTCTCTTCTGTGAGCTTGTCCAGTGTGTAGAGCAGTCCAGTAGACTTTCGTGTGTTGATCTTGTATCCTGCCACTCTGCCATGTTCTTCTATTGTTTCCAACCCTCCACTTGTGGAGTGTAGGGGATTTTCGATTCATAGAATCATATTGTCTGCAAATAATGATAATTTCACCTCTTCCTTCCCCAGATGAACACCTTTGATGTCTTTTCTTTGTCTTATGCTGCTACCTAGGACCTCCAGTATGATGTTAAATAGGAGTGGGAACAAGGAGCATCCTTGTCTGGTCCCCCTTTTCAGTGAAATTGGTTTTGTCTTTTCTCCATTAACTACCACGTTGGCTGTTGGTTGTTTTATATATAGCTTGTTTGGTATTGAGGAATTCTCCTTCTATTCCTATCTTCTTGAGTGTCTTAAACATGAATGTGTGTTGGATGTTGTTGAATGCTTTTTCTGAAGCTATTGAGATCATCATGTGGTTATTATAGTTTTTCATGTCAATGTGGTGAGTGATACTGATGGTCTTTCATATGTTGAACCATCCTGCATCCCTGGTATGAATCCCACTTGGTCATAGTGAATTATTTTTTAATTTGCTTTTGTATTCTATTGGACAGTATTTTGTTAAAGATTTTTGCATCAATGTTCATTAGGGATATTGGTCTATAGTTCTCAATTCTTTTGGGATCCTTGCCCACTTTAGGTATCAGAGTTATACTAGCTTCATAGAAAGAGTTCGGGAGTTTTCTTTTTCTATGTTCTGGAAGCATTTGTGTAGGATTGGTGTCAGTTCTTCCCTGAATGCTTGGTAGAATTCTCCTGTGAAGCCATCTGGCCCAGGGGATTTTTTGGTTACTAATTCCTTAATTACCTTGTCTAGTTCTTCTATTGCTATGGGTCTGTTGGGGTTCTTGACATACATCTGGGATAATCTAGGGAGGGATTATACTTTAAAAATATTTGTCCATGCCTTCTAAGTTGTTGAATTTGTTAGAGTATAGGTCCTCATAGTACTGTGTAATTATCCTTTTGATTTCATTAGGGTCCGTTGTAATGTCCCCTGTTCCATCCCTCATCCTTGAAATTTTCGTTTGTTACTTCCTTTCTTTGGTTAGGTTTGCCAGCAGTCTATCAATTCTGTTAATTCTTTCAAAGAACCAACTTTTAGCTGAATTAATTTTTCCCATAGTTTTCTTGTTTTCCCTCTCCTGTATCTCAGGTGGTCTTGCTGGCTCTTTGATGTCATTCTGAAGTTCGGACAAGGTCTTAACAGGCTTCTCCAGATATGTCCGGGCAGCTTCTAGGTGCCATTCTGGTAGGTGGTTGACTTCTTTTCAGTGACTTTGCAGAGATTCAACATTCCTTACTGGGCTTTTAGTCTGTCAAAAGGCAGCCACTTATGTTCATAGGTGGTATGTAATTCAGCATCTTGCAATGAAGTTCCGGGTTTTGTTAGGTAGTTCCACATCTTGCAAGGTAGTTTTAACATACTCTCATCAGTTAGTCCTTTCTGCAGTCCATGGTGCATTCAGCTTTCTTCTCCAGCACAGTTTAAATGCATCATTTCTTCTTGGTCTTCCTTATTCAGTGTTCAACTTTCACATTTATATGAGGCAATTGAAAATACCATGGCTTGGTTCGGGCACACCTTCGTCCTTGCTTTTCTAACGTAACATCCTTGCTTTTCAACACTTTAGAGACCGTGGGCAGCATATTTACACAATGCAACACACCTCTTGGCCACTGTACTTCTGTTTCCATGAGCATTAATTGTGGATCCAAGCAAGATGAAATCCTTGACAGCTTCAATCTTTTCTCCATTTGGTCCAGTTGTGAGGATTTGGGTTTCTTTACGTTTAGTCCGAGTCCACACCGAAGACTGCAATCCTTGATCTTCATCAGAAAGTGCAAGTCCTCCTGACTTTCAGCCAGCAAGGTTGTGTCATCTGCCTAAAAATATCATTGCATCTCCAAGCTAAAGAACAAGTCTTTGGGAAAGGTTGGTTTGAAAAAAAATAAGTCAGTTATAAATATGGGGAAAAAAATCTAGCTCACTTCAGATTTTTCTATTATAACCTTGAATACACTGGAGTAATAGTTACTCCAGAAAACAATGTATTAGCAAGTAATTTTCAGTATAATGACACTTAAGAGTATAAGACTTCAAACAAACACTTGAAAACTGAACACTCAAGAAATGTTGTTCCCATGGACCTTTCTTGAGAAAATTAATAAAAGATAAAATTTACCAATAAAGAAATGACTCAGGAAACTACCTCAAAGACTGGCAGTGTGAATTAGCTAAATTTAAACTTAACCTCTAGTAGCCTGCTGTTGACTTGAAGCCTTACTGGTACATAGTCAATTAATGCACATTTTATTATATATAGTAAATATATTTATGAAATACTGCACCAACATGAGAGCTGCACATTAACTGTATGTTGTAAAACTGTCTGCCGGCAAAGCTTCAGCAATGGCTTGACCAGCTTCCGTTGCTTTTTACAGTGGTCCTTACACTGAATTCCCTTGTCTGGAAAGGGCACAATTTCAGCTACAGACCTCCATCTGTGATACAAATCAAGCATTTCAATTTTTTCGTGTAATGTCATCCTTTTTCCCCTACTTCCCAAGAACACTTCACTCAACATCAATGACACTCAACTGGGTCTCATTAGATTTTTCAAGGTTTACAATTGTACACCTAATATAATGAAAAAATGCATCAAATCCTGGAGAGATTACGTTTTACTGTTCACAGGGAGCATTACCATCGTACAGTATGTGAAAAGTCCATTTTTCAGTGCATCTGTGTGGTTCAAATCCATGCTGTGCAAGCATCAAACATATATGAATTCTGTGACCACAGCATATTCTTTTGCAGCCATTGGGTTGATGCTGACTCACAACAATCCTGCGGGACAGAGAGAACTGCCCCTGTGGGTTTCCACAACCGCACATCTTTATAGCAGTAGAAAGCCTCATCTGTCTCCATGAGAAAATGCATTCTATATTACATACAATATAAATATATATTCTGTGCATAATATATAATCAATATTCATACATTGAAAATCCTAAGACATAAAAGGCCAAACAAATACTTGGAGAGAGTTTCAAGATGTAAAACTCCAAAGAGATATATTAAGGGAGAGGTTCTATGTATCTATGTCTATGACAATTAATTGTATGATAGTAAACAAAGATAATGGAGGATAAACAACAATAACAATGAGATACAGCTAATTGAAATATATTAATTTCTGTACCCTTAAACATTGTTGAAAGTGCTTATGGGTCATTATTGAAAAGGGACTATTTCTTAGAAAATAGACATTCATTAGGACAATAGAGTTTCAAGAACATAAAGCAGACACACTACACAGTATTCCTTGATCACAATATATTAAGGTATATTCTAATAATGATACTGGAAAAGGGAATATTAATAAAACCAACAATGGAAAGCTACACATTGTCATCCAGTTGATTCAGACATAACGGTTCTCCATCTGTGGATCGTGACCTCTTTGGGGGTCGAACAACCCCTTCACAGGGGTCGCCCAATTCATAACAGTAGCAAAATTACAGTTATGAAATAACAACGAAAATAATTTTATGGTTTGGGGGTCATCCCCACATGAGGAACTGTATTCAAGTGTCGCGGAATTAGGAAGGTTGAGTGCCATTGCTGTAGGGTCTAATAGTATTGCCCCACAGGTTTTCCAGGGCTCTACAATCTTTATGAAAACAGATTTCCACATGTTTCTCTGTGGACTGGCTGGCAGCCTCAAGCTATTGACCTTTCTGTTCAAAGCTGAGTGCTTTGCCAGTGTGACGTGGCGTGAGGGGTCCTTGGGGAAAATGAAGCCCTTGTACTTAAAAATTCACTCAATCAACTTGGGTCCCAGATAAAAGACAAATTAGAATTTCAGGGTTTGCAGAAAACAACAAGAATGACAATAGCATATATCAGAATCTTTAGGATTCAGCTAAAGTACTACTCATAAAAATCAATAGTTTAAATGACTTCACTATAAATTAAGAAACAGAAACAAAGAACCATGTCATCTTAAGAAATAAGAAAAGTTAGAGAAGAAGTCAAAATAGGAAAATTTATTTAATAAAGATACAAATTGAAATTGACAAATAACACTGAAAACAAGCAAAGATGATTGAAAGTATGGGCAAATCTTTTTGAAATGATCAATAATGTTATTGACTAAAGAGAAATTAGAGAAAATATTCAAAATTATAAAAATGAGGTAGAGAACTATGAATAAAGAAAAAAAATGAAAAATCTTGTAAGAGAGTAGCACTGGTTGACACTGTATGTAGAAAGTCTCAATAAACAAACCCAAACACCAAGAAGCAAACTCTGTCACTGAGTAGATGCTGACTCATAGCAACAATATGAATAAATTCATAACTAAAGGAAAAAGAAGTGAATTTACACAACTGAGTTTAATCTAACTTTTGAGTAAAATGATAATCCAAAGTTATTTAAATGCTCTAAGCTACACTGACTTGATAGCAACTAACAACAAGAGAGTCCAGTAAAGGAAATACAATAAGAGAAAACCATAGGCCAGTCAAAATTTATTGGTGTAATTATTCTATATAAAGTCTTCTTCAATAATGTGGCAAATTATCAAAAGAGTAATACACAACTTTTGGGTAGGTTTCATTCAATAACCAAATTGACTGAATAAATGCTCAAATATGTTTGATTTTTGAAAAACCAACTATTTGTCAGAAAACTCAAATAAAAATAGTACTTAAGAAAAGATATATCGACATGAATATAAATGCAAAAATGGCGTGGGGGCCACATTCACCTCTGGGCTGCACAAAGTAGGAGCATCCAATTGCACACGCACCCACGACTGATTGCTTCGAGGCTGAGGTCAGACATGCTGCCACCCTCCATCGCTCCTTCCCCCTGTTCTGAACCAGCGGTACCTCTATGACACTCCACCTCTCAGCAGAGGCAGAGAATCCATTTCCCTGCCAAGTTTGGACATTCGTTGCAATGGTTGCACAGAACTCCCACACAATCCCCATGATTATGGGGATTTGTTACCTACCATAAGCCAGGATCAGAAAACCTTAATGATACAACCTTTGGACCACAGCAGTGGCACTTCTCAGCCAGCAGCCACCAGTCTCTCTGACCCTCAGCCTCTGAGCCACAAAGTCCTTTGGCTTCTATGGTGTTCCTTGGACTCAGAAGTCCACCACTGCCCTGCCTCACAGCCTCATGGTGTCTGCGCTCCGGGCTGTAGCTTCGGGTGCACCTTCAGACAGGACTCACTCACACTCCGCTGGTGGCTGTTCTTTGCTGAGCATCCCAGATTATCTCTCCTACTTCTGAGATGGCACTCTTAGACACAGAGGAATGACAAACTGACCAGTTCCCCCATTAGTGTTGGGCAGGTTCTACTCAATCACGTGATGGGGTTACAGAGATATACTTAACTATTACTGAACTCACTGGTCAATTTGAACTGTTGACCTCATGCTTAGCAGCCCAACTCATAACCCACTCGGCCACCAGGGCTCGTATAATTAAGCACAAATGCTACAGTAATAGCACATTACAAGCCGTCAGCTCCAGAGGGCTTACTCTGACCACTTAATCATCAGCATCCAGCGACGGGAAATTCCTTCATTCAGAAATTATAAAATTATTTGCAAGTGGATTTTCTAGAAAACTAATAATGAACCAAATGTGAAACTTCTCTACATGCAGCCTACATCTGGAAAAGCACCATTATGATAAACATTGAATTAGAAAATTCTCTGTTATATAAAAATGTTTAAAATACAGTCTGCAAATTGTTTGGATACATTTGCTATGGTAGAGTGAGAAAATAAAATTCAAGTGAGGAAGGGAGAGGAGAAAGCATGATGATCGCCACCAACAGATAGATGTTCCTTTGGGCAGGCACCATCAGAAAGGATGTTGGTGATCTGGGTAGAGGTTAGAATCAGGAGCATTTCTTCAGGAGATGTAAACTCCTGGGAGGATGGAAGTGAAAACGGCCTAAAAATTAGTTTAAATAATTATGTGATTTCAGTCTATAAAATGTTTAAAAATTACAATTTGATGTCTTTAAGCCTATATTGTACATATAAGAGCTAAATGAAGTCATTACTTAAATTTGGGTTTGCAGATACTGGTGTGCACATACGTGTCTTATGCAACTATTGGATATAATGTCTTGCCTTTCCCCTTCCTTTCTCTAGTTCCCTGGAGATTAGTTATTAATAGAGCATGTGTATTTTAGGAATCACTATTGATATCAGCAAGAAAGATTTTCTTATACTCAAACATATCTATGAACACATGAATGCGTAAGAGTAAGATTCTTTCTCTCTTTCTCTCTTTTTAAATTTCCAGGCATAGATATTCTTCGTCAAGTAGGCCTTGGAGGCAAAGATGTAAGACACTCATCATCGGTGACTGCTGTACCACCATCATCTACAGCACTACCTCAGGGGGTTCGATTTACAGAATCAGGTGTCATTTTAACCAATGACACGTATGTTGAGTCACCTCTCCTGAAAATTTTTCCTGTCAACTTAGTACAGCCATTTACAATATTAATTGGGTTACAGTCACATAGAGTAAACAATGCATTTCTCTTCAGCATTAGAAATAAAAACAGACTGCAATTAGGAGTTCAATTGCTGCCTAAAAAAACAGCGGTGCACATTGGAGGAAAGCAGTCTGTGTTTTTCAACTACAGTGTTCACGATGAATTGTGGCACTCCTTTGCCATTGATGTTAGCAGTAAAGTTGTCTCCATGTTTGTTGAGTGTGGAAAGAAATGCTTTAGCAGAGAGACTTTTTCAGAAGTTCAGACCTTTGATTCAAACAGTGTGTTTACCTTAGGAAGCATAAATAATAATTCTGTCCGTTTTGAAGGAAGAGTATGTCAGTTGGATATTATTCCTTCTGCAGAAGCATCTTCAAATTATTGCACACATATGAGACAGCAATGTCGCCAAGCAGACACATACCGGCCTGAAACAAGCCTTCCACGAACAACAATTAAACCATCAAAAATATTGGAAAACTCTGCTTTGCTCAAACAATTTGGTGAACCAGCACTGTCGGAGCACTCCTTGACTGATGACAAAAGTCTGCCACATGTCACCAATAACACATCGGCAACGGTGCATAAACAACGAGAACACCAGGAGTCAGGGCTTCAGCTCACATCTCTTCTTTGGGGGAATGCTTCTCTTGTGGATCTCATGAGCCATGGATTTCTGGCCAAAGAAACGGTCACTGAGAAACATACTCAGGCCAATGTAAGACTATCTGTGACCGATCAACACTTCAGTGAGGCAAGAATGAATACCAATGAGCAATTTAGTTTCTCAAATGTGTCCAATATCACACGTGACAATGGAGAAACTGGTCTCTCACCATTTAAGAAGATGGCATCTATTCTCCCACAGATAGAACAAGGAACAATTAATCATCACAAGAAGGATGTTACAGCAAATCTGCACACTAATGAACTCATGGAACTGCAACATACTTTCAACACAACTTTATATAGAGTGACCAATGAACTCCCTGTGGAGAACCACCTTGATCCAAGGAAGGAAGGGGAAATTGATCTTGATGGCACTTATACCATTGAAAATAGCTATGAAACTGAGCTTTATGATTATTACTATTATGAAGATCTTAACACAATGCTCGAAATGGAGACTCTGATAGGCCCCAAAGGGGATACTGGACCACCCGTAAGTTATTTTAAAATTTTTAAATGTGTCTTAATGCATTAATTTCCCATACATTTCACAGAGTTCTCTCACCTGAAGGACACAGAAAAGGCTAGTTCTGTCACAGAGAGGTATCCTGGCTACCTTGAATGCATTTGTGGTGGATACAATACATCCAGAATACAATTCTAGCTCAACTGTTGGACTTTTTTTTTAATTGGCAGGATAAAAGGGTAATTAATTCTGGTAAAGTGAACAGTATGTTCGCATTATTTTGTTGAAATTAAACCAGGATTCCAAGTACTAGGTTTCTACATCAGTGTTCTTAAACAAACAAACATAAGCTTCGTGAATAGCCATAGTAAGAGCAGGATACTTCCTTGGGCAAATACATTAAACACATTGATAAAAATAGTATCACATGAATTAACATGAAGCGTAACATTCATTCAGAATATTTTGTAGCAGATCATTGATTGGGAAGAACAAACCCTGTCACATTTTAATTTTCACAAAAAGCAACATGTTCCACTATGTTTTCAATGATATAGGCAATTTACATTCATGAGTTAATAAAAGTGCTATCTAGTTAAAACAAAACAGTTGTCCTATCAGTTAATTCAATGGAAACAGTCAAGCTGTATATTTAATATGTGGGATAGCAGACTGAATTTTTCACCTCAGAATTTCTTTTGAGTAGGTTCAATTACAAATATACATTTAAAAACTTAAAATATTTAAAACCATGACACGCTTTTGCTTTCTATCGATATACCTTCAATAATTAACATATATATGTTCAGAAATTTATTCTCTTGTAATTGACAATTACAATATAGATCTATTTATTTATTTATATGATTAAAAATAACATTTGAGTCTTTAGTTGCAAAAAAAACACAGTGGGAGACATTATGCCCTCTGCTTAGCTTTGTAGCTTTGTGTCTCTTGCGTTGAGCATAAGTGATTTCACAGGGATCGAGCAACTCGTAAGAACCCTGTTGGCACAGTGGTTAAGCGCTCTGCTGCCCCCAACAGTCATGACATTGAACTCAGCAATCGCTCTGTGGAAGATGCAGCAGCCTGCTCCCCTAAAGTTACAGTCTGGGATTCTACAGCAACCTACAGGTTACTATGAATTGGAAGCTACTCTACAGCGAAGGATTTTTTTTTCAGGGGTGGGGATGATGAACTCTTATTAGAGTAAATGGTTAGGAGATTTGAAAAAAGCAAAAGAGAAATGTAAATGTTTTCAGCTATGACAGTTGTCCGCATATTAATGACATTGAGTCATTGAGCATTATGGGAACCATTTTCTCCCCACAAAAAGTCACTGTGATGAGAGTTAATCTCCTCTGTAAGTAAAAACGCAGTCATCTCAACCTTAGTGAGTAAAGAATTTATATTGTAGATTCCCTCAAGTCAGCTCCGATCAATTTAGTTCATCGGGCACTCAGCGCTGCTTTCAATATTCATCACTAACTCCATAATCAAAATGCATCGATTCATCAGTAGTCTTCCTCATTTGTTGCCCAGTGTTCACATGTACAGGAGACAATTCAAAATAACATGGCTTGGGCCAGTCATACCGTAGTCCTGAAAGTGGTATTTGCTTTTTAATTCCAGAGAGATCTTGTGCAGCAGATTTTCCCAAGGCAATACATTGATTTCTTAACTGAGACTTGCACAAACATCGTGGTATTAAAATGTACCACTTGGCACTTTTTATCAAAAAAAAGTCACAAACTCACTACCTTTGAATTGATGCTGATTCTAAGCGACCCTGTGGTAGGGGGGAAAATCATTTATTGAGTTTCACTCTAATATACTCTGTATATTATCCCAAAAAAACTTTGTAAGGCGGGTACTGTGATCCTCATTTTTCAGAAGAAATTGAAACCCAGAGATGACTCCCACCCACATGACTAGTACAGGATAGAGGCAGAAGGTAGATCTAGGTTTTCACAAAGTTGGACTGAGCCATCGCCATGAAGGTGAGTCTGACTCCCGGAGGCTTCTACGGCGGAGTACAGCCACCACCTTTTGGGGTTTCTGGAGCAGGAAGCCGCTGCTTGCCATGTACTAATGCTAGAGAATGCAGGGGACTAAACACCCAAGAGAAATAGGTCACATCTCAGTTTTCAAACGAGTGTTTCATTTTATCTTGCTCTCAATGAGGACATTTGGAAGGTTTTTAGGAAAGGATGCACTGTTGAGTAATCTCAAGGGCGTGGTTCAAACCCATCAGCCACTCTGGAGTAGAACATTGAAGCTATCTGCTCCCTTGGAATTTTATAACCTTGCAAACCTTATCTAAGACAATCATGACTCAGAATAGAACCAATGGCAGTGGAAATTTGGTGTGGGGAAGCAAAGGGTTAATGATAAAGTCTGGTAAAAGTGCCCCAAGCAGACAGGAAGTGCCTATTGTCATTTTTGTGTTATATGCGTTTATCTAGATTGGCAACGATGAATATGCAAAAGAAAGGTAGGACATAAGAGCTATTTTGAAGGAAGCGTTTGTAGAATCAAGAAATTAGTTGGATCTAGAGACGAAGCAAAGGACCCCTGATGGCTTAGTGGTGACAATAAATATTGGGCTGCTAACCACAAGGTCTGCGGTTTGAAACCACCAGCAGTTAGTTCTGAGGGAGAAAGAGTCACAGTGACCCCCAGCAGTAGTTACACTCCAGCCCGTAGGGTCACTGTGAGCCACATCGATGCCACAACACTGAGGTTGGTTTGTTTCTTTTCTTTTTTTGAGGGACAAAGCAGGGTGAAAGTGAATCAATGATGACATTCACGTTTTAAACCGGTGGGACTGAATGAGTGGTGACACTCTTACTAAAATTAGTAATCAAGAGAGCAAGTCACTTTTAGGAAAGGGAAATAAGAAGTTAAAACACTTAGGAAGGAACTGTTGACAATTCAATAGTCAAAGAAAAGTCAGCGAAGCTAAAGTGAAGAAGAGCAACCAAGGCAAAGGACATAGATTTTAAAGTTTTACTGATGTTTCAGTTGCAGCTTTAAAAATGGATATCGCCAAGTATTCATATTTTTTCTCTAATCTGATGCAATGTTCTTCATAGAGTACAGATTCTCAGATCACATATTGCTGTTGTTTGGTGCTATCAAATTGGCTCCAATTCATAACTGTCTTATGTATAACAGAATGAAGCACTGACAGGTCCTGCTCTAGTCTCACAATTGTTCCTATGCTTGAGTCCACTGTTGCAGCCATGGTGTCAATCCATCAATGTTAGTCTGGGTAGACTAGAGAAACAAATCCACAGACACACTCATTTGTGTAATGAGAGAATTTTATATAAAGAGTAGTTGTACATTAAGAAAACATCCCAACCCAGTACAGTCCAAGCCCATAAGTCTGATACTAACCCGTATGTCCAATACCAATCTATAAAGTCTTCTTCAGACTCATAAAACACTCATAAAATGATGTATTTGTTTTGTCTTCCACCTAGAGGTACATCCTTCTTGTGTGATGTTTTATAATAGGCTCTCTGATACAGTGATTTCTGTCCTTTGCATAATTTATTCCTCTCACCACCAGAAATAGTTTGTGATTAGGAGATTCAACTATAGATAATAAAATTGACTGGTTCTCTTTTTAATTAATGAGTTTTAAATTATGGATTGGGTGGGTGGTTACATTCCAGCATATCAATTCTGCATTTAACAGTTCAAACCACTCATCAAGCCCCATCTTTGTATTCTATCCCATCCTCCACCCCCCATTTTTCCTTCTCTCTCTTGTGTACCTCTGTCCTTATTTACAACCACGTCTATAACTGTCAACCTTCTAATCCATTTCATCATCTTCCGACCTTAGCCCCCCCATTCCTTGGGAACTTCCAAAGGTGGTTCCCTTTGAATTGCAAACTGGTTCTTCCTCTTAAATTCTGTAAATCCTTACTCTAGATATTGGTGGCACTGTGTGTTAAGCTTCAGGTTGCTAGCCAAAAGACCAGAGGTTCAAATCCATCAGTCATAGGAAAAAGATGGGGCAGTCTGCTTCCATAAAGATTTTCAGCTGTAGAAATCCAATAGGGGCAGTTCTCCATCCTATAGGATCACTATGAGTCAGAATCCACTTGATGACAGTTAGTTTGACCCTCAACTTAGAATTGAGTATACACAGGGTCATTCATTTTTTTCTCTAGTTATTTGCCTACGCCATTGAACTTTATTATTATAATCAAGAGTTTGGTGAAATGAATTATTAGAATGTAGAGGCTTTGAGAGGTACTTGAATCCTACCCATGCTTCCAGGTCTGAGAAGGTGGTTTTGCGTTGCTTCCCCTCCCTTCTGTCAACATCTTTCACTGGAGAGATTTTGTTTTGTTGTTTTTGTTGTTTCTTGTGGGTTTGGAGGGAGGGGGTAGCTTAAAAAATGTCTGTACTCTTCCATATAGTAAAAACGTTTCTAGTGATCTTTTTAAAAATGTAAATCAGATCACATCACTTATCTGCTTAAGCCCTGAAGTCGCCGAAGATTACTGACACACGTAGTTGTCTGTGATCCGAACCACATCTGCTACCTCCGCTTGCCCCTCTCCTCTACCTACTGGCCCTCTACCCTCATTATTGCTTTTCTTTCAGCTCTATCATTATCCCACCTTTTTAATGGTTTCACTCATGCCCTCCTTCATTTTATACTGTAGAATAGTACTTTCTCTTCTTCTGTCCATACTTCTACTCATAGTTCGGGCTAACGTAAACTAACATTTTCTTAGCGTAGCCTGCTCTCTCACCACAGTGCCGGCTCATCTCCTGAAGGCCTTTACATTCCTCACTGACCATCTCCCAGGGCCTCGTCTCTTCTGAAAACTTGTCCAAAGCATGGTGGATGCAGTCTCACGGTGATGGCTTTTAAGGAGCAGACTGGTTGTAGGCTCAAGACCGAGAGGTTTGTTTTGGCAGCCCTGGCGCTCTTGTCACACCATCACAATCCAAATGCGTCATTTTTCCTTTGCTCCTCCCTCCTCACCATCAGCTGTCACACACACACAGCCTCCTGAAAACAGAGGCTCTGCTCAGGCACACCTTAGTCCTCCAAGTGCTATCTATGCACTTCAACACTTTAAAGATGTCTTGGGCAGCACATGTGCCAATGGAAATACATTGTTTGCTTTCTTGGTTGTTTGCTTCCATAAGCCTAGACTGTATATCAAGGTAAAATGAGATCCTGGACACTTCGGTATTTTCTGTGTGTCAAGAGATGAAGGAGTTTTGTTTCCAATCACGTGGAAGGCTGTTCTTTGCTCTTCTCCACGACGGCTTCGCGTCCTCCTCGCTGCGGCAAGCCAGGCGATGTCAGCTTCATACATGTTAGAAGAGTGCGTACATCGCTCAGAGTATTTCACACATTCTGAAAAGGGAGTTTTAATGCGATGCCAATACAGCCCAGTATGAAAAACCCAAGCGTTGTTTAAATGACTGGTAATGAAAAAATCCTTAGTATGTAAACATTTGGAATTTTTGTTTTCTGATATTTTCATATATTCTGCTAACTTTATCTTCTTTTAGTATGATGTTAAAATCTGTGGCACTTTTAGATAAATTATTTGTAATAATTTTGATGATTTTTACTCTGTCCATATTTCACATAAAAATAGGGATTGCTACCATCATCATTGGAGAGAGTTTAGTGTGTTATCTGACATACATACAGAGATCGATAAACTGACAAAGAGGCCTGCTGGTAGGTTTCCTTAGAACCTTTATCGGAGTAAAGGAAGTAGTGTTGCAATATATTTTTCATTCCGTCTTTCTCTGTATTTGTTATTCGCTATATTTGTTTTTCCTATGCTGTTCTTTTCTATTTCATTGTTCTTCCCTCCCAACCTCTTTTTTTCTGCATTTCTAGTCTTATGGCATGGTGGTCAGAGAGAGAGGTCTGTATTATTTCAATGTGCTTAAATTTATGTAGATTTGCCTTATGCCCCAGCATGTGGTCTATCTTTGAATATATGCCATGGGGACTTGAAAAGAATGTGAATTTTTTTTTATTTGGATGAAAAGCTCTGTAAATATCTATTAGGTCAAATTGTCTAATTGTGGAGATTAGCTCCCTAGTCTCCTTGTTGAGTTTCTTTCCCTGTGATCTATCTTTCTCAGTGAGTGGTGTGTTGAAGTCGCCCACTATAATTGTCGAGTCTGTGATTTCTTTCTTAATCTTTTGGAGAGTTTGGTTGACGTATTGAGCTGGTCTCTCATTCGGGGAATATATGTTTACAATGCTTAGTGGTTCATTGTCTATCATTCCCTTGAGCATTATATAGTGTCCCTCCTTATCTCTTTTTATGGTTTGCACTTTGAAGTCAATTTTATCCGAGATAAGGATTGCAACCCCTGCTTTTTTTGTGTTGCTGTTTGCTTGGTAGGTCCTTCTCCAGCCTTTGATTCTCAGCCTATTTTTGTCTGTAGCCTTGAGATGTGTCTCCTGTAGGCAGCAAATTGATGGGTTGTGTTTCCTAAGCCATTCTACTAGTCTCAGTCTTTTAATGCCTGAGTTCAGGCCATTAATATTCAGGGTTATTATCTCCATGTGCAGACTCTGTGATGTCATTTTACACCTTTTGTGTTGGGAGTTTTCCTACTTTCCTTTCTCATTAGTGTGTGTTTTGTGTGTGTATCATTCTTGACTTCTTTCCATCCTTAAGCCATTGCTATCTTGGGGTCTGTTTTCTCTTCGTTGTGCTCAGGGTGAGGTTGTTCAATGTGTTGGTCTCTTATTTGTGCTTGGTGAGTGTTGTTCTTCTGCCCATACTGAGTCGGCGAGGATCTTTTGTAAGGCTGGTTTTGTTGTAACGTATTTTTTGAGTTTTTCCTTGTCTGGGAAGACTTTTACTTCTCCATCGATCTTGATCGATAATTTGGCTGGGTAGAGTATTCTTGGATTTGCGTTGTTTTCTTTCAATTTTTGGAATATGTTACTCCACTCTCCTATTTTCATAGTTTCTGCTGATAGGTCTGAGCATATCCTTATGTGGGAACCTTTATATGTGATTGCTTGCTTTTCCCTAGCTGCTCTCATGATTTTCTCCTTTTCCTCAAAGTTGGATAGTTTAACTATTATGTGCCTTGGTGATTTCTTCTTGGGGTCCCATCATGCTGGTGTTCTTTCAGCCTCCTGGATGGTTGCTTAGTTTTCATTCATTAGGCTGGGGAAGTTTTCCTCCAAGAATTGTCTCACTACTGTTGCAGATGACTTCTTTGTTGTGTCTTCCTCCGGTAGGCCAGTAATTCTAATGTTGTTCCGCTTCATAGCATCAGACATAGCTCTTAGGTTTTCTTTGGCTTCTTTGATGCTCTTATTAGATTTTTGTTCACATTTATTAAAGTCTGCTTGGCTGTCCTCCACGACACTGATGCGGTTCTCTGATTCCTCCAATCGATTCTCAAGGAACATGATTCTGGTATTGTTTTTCGTTATCTGCTCCTTAAGCTCCTGTATTTCCCTTTGGTGTATGTCTTTTATCTCCTCTATCATTTCATCCTTTTTCTGTATTGTTTCCCTCATATCCTACATGGCTCCAAGCAGAATTCTGAGAGTTTCTTTGTATGGCATCTCAATGTTTGCTTCTTCTATGTATGTTGCTATGTTCAGGACATCTTCTGCCTTTGTCTTTTGTTTCTCCTGTTTTTTCGTTGAGGTTGTTGGGGGTGATGGCTGTTTGCGTTGAGTTGTTTTTGAGGGACCAGGTGCCATTTTCTAGTCTCTCTCTGGAAGACTTATAGGAATGCTTCTTCGATCTGCCTACAGCTGATTTTGCTAAGGGATTAACCTACAGCTGATTTTGCTATGGGATTAACCTACAGCTGATTTTGCTACGGGATTAACCTACCACTTTATCTTCCTTTGGCTTCCCTATCAGGGAAGTGCCCCAGATGGCAGGTTGACTGCCTGCCCCAGTGTTGCAGAGACTGGGCTGAAGTTCCCGCTATTGGTTTTAATATTGATAAGTGTTGGCTGAGCTGCCTTATGTCCCCAGGTATACAGGCAGGAACTCCCTGTGAGAAGTCTGAGGAGTATCCCCTGGAGAGCAAGCAGGCCTTACCCTAGCCTTGGGCTATCTATGCAGGGTGGAGCTCACCTAGCTGGGTGTGACCCAGGCGCAAATGCCCTAGGGCAATGGGAGTGCCCTGTAAATCCGCAATGGAGTGTGAGAGAGCAGGGCAGGAACAAGGGGGGTGAGAAAAATCAAAAAGTGAGACTAGACTGTGCAGGGGTACAGGGAAGCGAGGGAAGTAAAAGAAACTATGTAGCTGAGTCCCACTCCCTGCCTGTGGATCTGCAAGGGCTTACTCCCTTCCCCAAGCCCCAGCGGTAGTCCACAGCTGAGCCCCAAGAAGGGTAGCAAGAAAACTGCTGAGCAGCCCCCAGATACGTGGGGGGACAGAAAGCAGAGATGTTAACAGACACCGCAGTGTAGCTGAAGCTTGATCCCTGCCTATGGAGCTGTGGGGGGTTGGGTTTAGTCCCTGCTCAGAACACGCGGAGCGGCTGCGGCTGTGCCTTGAAAAAGCCCCTTCGCAGCCCTCCAAGGCTGTGTGGGAATATAGAGCAGAGACACAAACAGAAGCAACAATGTAGTTGAACCCTGATCCCTGCCAGTGGAGCCGCAAGCATCCTGTCCCTGCCCTGAGGCAGGTAGGGGAAAACTGTGGCTGTGCTGAGACCAAGCCCTGCTACAGGCTCCAAATGGTCCCGGCTCCGGCAGATCCGGCAGCTGGACTAGGGTTGAGCCCCAGCCGGCTTCCACTGAGGTAAGCCAAAAGCCCCCAGTCCCTCAAAACCCTGTGGATCTGTGCCTACTTATCTTTAAGATGCACCTCCTGCTTCCAGTTGCGTTGAATTTCACTCTGAGCAACTCTCCTGGGCTGGATTCTGCGGAGTCCCTCTGGTGTGTGTCACTCCGTCGCCATCTTCCCGGAAGTCCTCTTTTCCGCATTTCTTACTCACCTTTCTTTTTCTGTCTTTCAAGACACAATCTCCTGGCAATATGATTTACATTTAATCCCATTTAATGATTACAGAATGACTGTACAACTAAAAATTAGCTCTAAAAATTAAATTAGCATTTAATTAAGGCACTATAAAGTTAAAAGCAAAATTAAAAATGTCATTGGGAGGATAAAAGCCTTCAAAAAGCATATCTTATCATCCTTTTTATAGACAGGGTGCTAATTAAGCAGTCCAAGTAGTAGATCACCATAAATTGACAATAAAAGGTAATTAAGTGGGGGTAGAATTATCTCTGTAGAATTTTATATTTCATAGTTATAAATGTCTATAAGAAAGCCTGGAGTTTTACTTTGGGATCATAGAATCAATATCTATAGAATACAGCATAAGAAAGGAAAGGTAGGCCATAGAAGGTGAAGAATGTGTTTCTGTGTAATTTAAAGAGTAATCTGTCCCAGCTCCCAATTTATAATTTCCTACTAGCTCTAGAATTTTATATTTATTTGATTAGCTAATAGATACAAACATAGAGCTCTAGATTTGTTGAGAAAGTAAAGTTGTTTCAAAAGAACAGATTGGGGCCATGGATATCAGGTGCCTTTCAAACAAACAAGCAAACAAAACCAAATCTTGACATGTCCTTGCACTCTAGAACCCTGGGAATCGATTTTAGTCATGTAAGTCACTGCTGTTCCTCTTTTATATGCTTGCGCCCTTGAAAATATATAAAACACTTCTCCACTGAAGAATAGACTATCTGAAATAATTCATTAAAATTTCCTTGCCGGTTGTATTTGAGAATGGACATCCAATTTCTCAGATAACCAAGTGACTTCTTTATAAATTACCACATCTAGTTTTATGTACCAAAACATTACACAATATTTAATTGGCTATCCACTCTGTACCAAGTGAATGATAGGTACTTTGTACACAATCTTTCAAATGGTCACCATAACCCTGAAAGGTTTATTTCATTTCAAACCCTTTAAAGATGAGAAAGCCAAGGCTCTGAAAGAATAACTGATTTGTCAAAAGTCATTCAGCCAGTAAGTCATGGAGGCATGATTTAAGTCTAAATCGTCTGATTCCAGAGCCATTACTTTTCATTGAGTTATGATTTTTCTTATGCAGTAACCTAAAAGTACATTTTTAAAACTTAACTTTATTTTCATTAAATAATTTATTACCCTCAAATATCAGACTATAAAAAATGACTTGGCTTTCCTGGTTCCTAGAAAATGCCTGCTGAAAAATCTGTTCTTGAAAATCATGGCATTTATTTAGGACATAGTAAGCAGCTTGGTTACTTTAATCACAATATAAGACATGCTCCCTCCATCAATATGCACTATCTTTTCAGTTTGACTGGAACAGCATCTTGTTTTTGGTGTTCTGAAGATCCATGGTCAAGGCAGTAAACTTAACTGGACAGTGTGGCTTTCCATTTTTCTGAGTCAACGTATTTTCTCTTCTTTTACAGGACTCAGTTCAAGTTCACATTTGTTAAATTCTGATGATAGCATTAGAACTGATATAAATTTGACAAGAATTTCAGTTTTTCTAACACTAAATAAAATTAAAATTTGATAGATGCTAATGACATAATAATAATTGTTAAAATGTCTGAACCACTATTTCAGAATAAAGGAGCCTTTGCATCCCAGTGAATTACACACTGGACTGCTGACTTCAAGGTCAGCAATCAAAGCCATCAGCGGCCCCCTGGGAGAAAGATGGGGCTTTCGATGCCTGTAAAGATGTGCTGCCTCAGAACCCAAAGGGGCAGTTCCACTCTGATCTATAGGGTCACTGTGAGTCACAATCAATCCGATGTCTGTGAGTTTGGGTTGGGAAGCTGAATATTACCCTGAGCTTCTGGTTGAGTAGGCATAGTAATTTTCTTTCAACATTTGAAAATACATGGAAGTTTTTTTTCATTAAGTTAGTAGGTAAGAGAAAGAGAAATTCAATGGAAGGGAAATAGATGGTTTGACATAAAAAAAAAAAGACTCACTGCCATCAAGTCAATGCTGACGCATAGGGGCCCGACAGAGCAGGCTGGAACTGCCTTGTGAGCTCCCGAGACAGCAAGTCGGTGCGAGTAGAAAGCCCTGTCTTTCTCCTGAGGAGTGACAGGTGGTTTCAAACTTCAGACCTCACAGATCACAGCCCAACACGTAACTACTAGCCACTGGAGCTCCTTTCAAGTAGATATAGTATCAGAAAAGGGCAACATGACTCATATCAATAAAGGAGAACGCTCCATGACGTACAAAGCAGAATGAGAAATGAGAAAAATGTTCAATACCTATTGTTTTCCAAATATAACTTATTTTGTTCCTCCTTTTGGTTTTTGTAATTGGAAAGCTGCCTTCTCTAATTTCCATCAATCCATTTTCTCTTTCCTCCTAAGAAACTAAATGTAGATTTTACTTTCTGGAGGAAACTTCTAGGTGTAACCCAGCCATGCTATAAATTACAAGACACAAAACTGCAGTTTAAGGTTAAAAATAGGGACCCACTGACAATTACATATGACTCAACCTTGGGCCATCTCTTTACTGTGCATGCCCTTGTAATTGATGGATAGACCCCTGACACTTGAGAAACATGAGACCCGGCAGGTTTTGTGGTGAGGCTTAAAATGTTAACCTTGTTCATCTAACATCAAGGTTTGCGCTAAGTTTGCTGCAGCGAAGGGGCCCTGGTTACCCACTGGGCTGCTGACCCTCCATGGGAGAGCGATGAGGCTTTCTATTCCTGGACAGAACAAGAGCCTCGGAACCCGTGGGGCAGTTCTACTTTGTCCTATAGGGTTGCTACGTGTTGGAAATGGCTCAGTGGCAGTAAGTTTAATGAATGAGTATGTATGTATGTATCAACTAGTTTTAGAAGCACCGAGAAGAATGCCACACCAGCAAGGTGCTCAGTAATAAATAGAATGGACAAATGCCTGACTCTAGGCTCAACAATATGCCATTGAACACATATACTTTTCCAGTCGATTGTTACAGTAAGAAAGAAAGATGCTAGCTAGATGAGGGAGCAAAGAGGTGTTTTATTTATCTAAAAGTAATGTTAAAGACCTTATAACACTTTAAGGAGCCCTGATGACATCTGGTTATGAGTTGGGCTGTGATCGCAAGGTTTGCAGTTCGAAACCTCCAGCCACTCCTCAGGAGAGCCAGCGACTCCCAGAAAGCCGTAGGCTCAGAAACTCACAGGAGCAGTTCTAACTTGTCTTGTAGGATTGTTTTTAGTTGGCATCAGCTTTATGGCAGTGGATTTTGAGTTTGACTTTATAGCACTTTCACATGAATTTTTTTCTTTTATACTTCTTGAATACATACTACTTAACTCTATGAATTACCTCCTAGTTTACTGGTTTTGATAGGAGGCAGATTTCCTAATCTATATACTTAAAGGAGCTCATTATAACAGGCTAGCACCTTACCGCGATCCTTAGCAAACTTATTTTAAAGTAAAATAGAATGGCCAGTCCTTTAATTTTTCAGAGGAAATTGTTCTTGAAATGTGTTTGGAAGCAAAAGCCAGTAGATTATGGTCTTCAAACCCTAAATTGAATGCCTCCTCTGTAGTAAAAGTAAATTTAGGTAAAAATTACCCACAAAACTACTAGCTATGGTCCCTGTAAAAGCCAGATACAGTGGCTGCAACCATAAGTCATAGATTTCCGGCTTCCATTTTTGGCCAGACGAAAGAGGTCTTTTCTACTTCAACTCTCACCCCTGCTGATTAGCGTTGGGGATTCGGAAGCGCTAAAATGACCATCAGTTAGGGATCTAGCATTGAGGAGAGTTGTGTTAAGTGCATTGCATATTGAAATCAAGAGAAAGATCCATACATTATGATCTATAATACCCTCCTATTTGTTTCCCAAGGGTCCACCTGGTCCAGCAGGTATCCCAGGTCCAGCCGGAAAGAGAGGCCCAAGGGTAAGTAGATGGATTCTACCTCCAATTTACTATTAGAATTAATAACTTTCCAATCTATTTTTTCTTAGTATTGTACCGCACACATTTCCTTTGGAAACCTGCCTGGATCTTCAAAAGCTGTTTGCCTTTGCCAGTTCAAGAGGAGCTTAGGAACACGTGTAGGCTTGTTTATCCGAATATAAACAGTCAGCCAAAGCATTTTCTGTGAACATGCCCAAGAAAGATGACCACATTTGTTTATTGCTACCTGTAACATTATTTTTGGTTATAAAGTGATCTCATCTGGCACTGATAGTCCAAGGTGAGCTTCATTTGTTCTGGGCAATGAAAGGAATGGACTGTTTTAAAATAGTGCATTCTTGGATTACGTAGTGGAAAATACTGGAGTTTTTGACCAGAAAAAAATGACCCTGAGGGATAAAACCCTGCCTGAATGATCATCAGTAGATCTCACATGACACGGGTCACACAAATGACTTCTTGCTGTGTTCGAGTGTGATTCTGTCACTTAAAAAAGTGTGGATTTTCACTAACAGAAATTCTTGTCTGTCAGTCTGTCATCCTGTGGTGGCTTGCATGTTGCTGGTATTTCACATACCAGTAAGGTCACCAACGGAGAACAAGGTTTAGCAGAGCTTCCAGATTCAGAATGGAACATGAAAAAGCATAGGTTAGCCACTTCTCAGGGGTTTGCCACTGAGAACCTTATGAATGCCAGTGACATGTTGTCAGATGAAGTTCCACAAGATGAGGCCCCTGGGTGGAAGGCTCTTAAAACACTTCTGAGCAAGAGCTGCTTCCCCAGAGTAGAATCAAGCATAGTAAGCTGCATGGACTACAGCTTCAAGGACCTTCTTTGCTGATGGGGCAGAACTCAAAATGAGAAGAAACAACTTCAGGCATCCATTAATCCTCAGAGTGGGATATGTGAAGTATGGAATTAGGAAAATTGTATCATCAATAATTAAACGGAACGCTCTTTGAGGAAGACGCGGCCTGCGTCCTGCTGTGCTCCGTCCCCCGCTCCCATTCCTGACTCACCGCTGTTCCTCTCGGCGGCGAGGAACAAGTCGGTCAGGAAGCACCCCGCCGCCATGGCATTTAAGGACACCGGAAAGACACCTGTGGAACCAGAAGTGGCCATTCACCGAATTAGAATTACTCTGACCAGCCGCAACGTGGAATCCTTGAAGAAAGTGTGTGCTGACTTGATCAGAGGGGCTAAGGAGAAAAACCTGAACGTGAAGGGAGCAGTTAGGATGCCTCCCAAGACTCTGAGAATTACGGCCAGGAAAACTCCCTGTGGGGAAGGCTCTAAGACCTGGGATCGATTCCAGATGAGGATCCACAAGCGTCTCATTGACTTGCACAGTCCGTCTGAGATAGTGAAGCAGATCACTTCCATCAGTATTGAGCCTGGAGTAGAGGTTGAAGTCACCATTGCAGATGCTTAAATCAACTATTTTAATAAATTGATTTATCTGTTGGTAAAAAAAAATAATTAAATGGAACATATAATCCTGAACATTAATAAGTTGAAATGGACTGATTGAACTATTTTGAGTTGGACAATCACCTAGTTTACTCTGCAGGAAATGACAAATTCAAGAGGAATGACATGACATTCATCATCAGAGAGAATAGTTCAAGATCTGTCTTGAGTTACAATACTGTCTTCATAGGACATTATCTACCGGCCTACAAGCTGGTCCATTGAATGCAACTACTATTCAAATTTATGCACAAATCACTAAAGCTAACGATGAATAAATTGAGGAAGTCTATCAACTCCTTCAAACTGAATTTGATCACACATGCTATCAAGATTCCCTGTTCCCCCCACTACGCATGCCTTCTTTTTTTTTTTGCTTTCCCCCTCATTTTCAGTTGGCTGACCTATGTATCCCTGGATTGGGTCTGGTCCCTGCCATAGTACCTGGACCTCACCCTGGGAATGTATGTATACAGTAGCTTTTCACCTGTCCCTCTTTTGCATTTTTAAGCTTACCTCAGCGGACTCATGTTGTAGCTGTCCTTTTGTGCATGACTTCACTTAGCATCATCTCCTCCAATTCTTCCCATACGGCGATGTGCTTCACGCATTCATCACTGCTTTAATGCTTTCTCCCTCAACACTATCATGATCCCAATTCTACCTTACAAATCTGGCTAGACTGGAGCATGTACAGATAAGAGCTGGAAACATAGGGTATCAGGGACAGAAAACCCTCAGGCCTAATAATGAGAGTAGCAATACCAGGAGGGGAAGGGGAAGGTGGGGGGAGAATGGGGGAACCAATCACAATAATCTACATATAACCACCTGCCTGGGGGACAGACAACAGAAAAGTGGATGAAAGTAGACATCAGTCAATGTAAAACATGAAAAGAATATATATAAATGATCAAGAGTTCATAAGGGAGAGGGGGTGGAGGAGGGAGGGAACAAATGAGCTAATACCAAGGGCTGAAGTAGAAAGAAAATGTTTTGAAAATAATCATGGCAACAAATGTACAATGTGCATGACACAATGGATGGATGGATGGATTTTGATAAGAGCCATATGAGTCCCCAATAAAATGATTTTAAAAATCAATTGAAAGCATAATTATTCATACTGCTACTCAGCTGTAGAGGGTTGCAATGCATTAGAATCAACTCAATGACAATGTATATGGGCTATGGTCTTTACATCTACATCAATAATTCATCCATTAGCCATCACGAATATTTTTCTATCTTATTTAAGTTATTTTTTGAAATTATAAATTACATACAATATCATGATATCTAATCATTTCCCTTAAATTTATTCTTGCTAGACATTCCTTCAATATTTGCGTTGCTGACCACACCTTCTCTTAGAAATAAGAAATGCACAGCATTAATACAAGGACTTTGTAATCTTAAGTAATAATATACTAAAGTATTCCAATAGCAGAAACATATTGAAAAACCAAATTAAAACAGTGAATACAATACATGATTAATAGGCAAATGAATTTACATGAATGAATTTTTACAGAAAGGAACCCTTTGGACACTGTGGTTAAACACACTTGCTAACTAAAATATTGATCATTCAAACTCACCAGCAACTATGGCAATATGCTTCCTTATAAAATTTTCAGCCTAGGAGGCCTTCCTTGTGCTCCTGCAGAACCTGTACATGGATCAAGAAGCAACTGTTGGAACACAACAAGGGAATATGCATGGTTTTAAATCAGGAAAGGTGTGTCAGGTTTGTATACTCTCACGATGCTAGTTCAAACTGTACATGGAACAAAGAATCGGAGAAGCTGTCTTATATGAGGAAGAATGAGACCTCAGGATTGGAAGAAGGGCTATTAACAACCTGCAATATGCAAGTGGCACACCGTGCTTGCTGAAACTAAGAGGACTTCACCTACTTGCTGATGAGGATCAAAGAACTGCAGTCTCCAGTGTGGACAGTTACCCCCAAACCAGTCGGTGATATCACGATTAATGGAGAAAAGATGGAAGTTCTTAGGATTTCCTCTTACTTTGATCAATAATCAATGCTCGTGGAAGTAGCAGTCTCGCGATGAGTGACATACTGCATTGGGTCAATCTGCTGCATGAGACCTCTTTAACATGTTGAAGAGCAAGGATGTCACTTTGGGGCTAAGGGGGCAGCTGACCCATGCCATGGTATTTCCAATCACCTCGTGTGCATGTGGACGTTGGACAATGAATAAGGAAGACTGAAGAAAGATCAGCTGATCCATGCCATGGTATTTCCAATCACCTCATGTGCATGTGAACGTTGGACAATGAATAAGGAAGACTGGAGAAAGATCCATGTGTTTGAATTGTGGTGCTCAAGGAAAATATTGAAATGCCATAAACTGACAAAAGATCAGGTCTGTCTCTCTGTCTTGGCAAAAGTGCAGCTAACTGTTCCTTAGGAGCAGGAGTGGGGACATGTCATATTATGCACTTTGGATATGTTATCAAGAGAGACCAGTACCTGGAAAAGAACATCATGCTTGGTAACATGGAGGGATAATGGGAAAAAGGAAGTCCCTCAACAAGATGAACTGACATGCGGCTGTAACAATGGACTCAACAATAGAACAACATAACACCAATGACACAGGATTGGGCGGTGTTTGGTTCTGTTACACAAGAGCTTACGATGCGTTGAAACTGACTCAATAGTACCTAAAAGCAACAATCAAAACATTTATGGGGGAAGTTCTAATCTGCCCTCTCAAGTTCTGTTAGACTTTAGACTAACGTTTAGACTAATAGACTAAAGTTCTATTGTACTAGAGTGGAGATCTATTAGACTTGTAGCTTTTAATTTGTAAGAAGTTAGTAAGAAAGAGAAATCACTTCATGCTGATGTGTTAAGGATTGAAATATAAGGTAGGATCTGAAGAGATTCTTGGAGAATGATTCAGTAGTTGGGGCACCAACTATCAGGAGGTTGGTGGCGAACAGAAAGGTGGGTGATCCAAGTCCACCTAGAAGATGGACTTACCTGGGAAGATAAGCTGGGCATTCCACTTTGAAAAGTCAGCTAATGAAAAACCAGCGGACACCCACAGAGGCATCATGAATTGGAATGGATTTAACAGTGACTGACTTAGTTTTGCTTTGGAAAGGTAAATGAAATACGTTTTTAAGGCATCCAGAGTTGCTTAAGTAAAAGCTCGAGTGTCGGAAGGCCAAAGACTTGTTTAGAGGAGAGTAACTGAGTAATGTCACTCTGTTGTTTTTGCTCCATTATTTTTAGTTTTCTCAGTCTACACAGCTTTTAGAAATAGCACAGAACAATATGCGGCTACTGAAGACAGGTGGTGTGTATGAGAAGTAAACACCTTAAGGGCAGTGTTTTGAAGCGAAGGATGAAAACCACAGTCTTGCACTATAATTAGCTTAGTTAGTTTTTTTCCAAGACTGAGACATCCACGATCTCAGTAAGGACAAGAAAATAAGGTAGGATGAATTTGAGTGAACTTATATTAAATAGCCTTTATTTGAATAATCTGTTTGTCTCTCTGTGTTGCTCATATTGAAATCTGTTCAAAAATTGATTTGACTTCTTTACTATTTTCAGGGCATTCCTGGGCCACATGGAAATCCTGGGTTACCTGGATTACCAGGTCCAAAGGTGAGTGATTACTAATGAGTATCATCGCGTTTTCCTCATATTAAAAAGATGGTCCTTGCCAAGAGCATCTTGAAAGTTTAGCTAGAGCTTTAGGAGGCATTGAACTGATGTTTGGAGGGAGGCACCACTTAGAACACGAGGGTGAGAATAGTTGCACAACCTGGAAGAATGTAAGCAATGCCACTGAATTGTCCAGGGAGGAGCTTTTGAATCAGTGTTGTTTGGGTGTGTGGATTCTTAACAGCGCCAACAAAATAAAAAATTGTAAGTTATTAACTTTTAATCCCAATCTTTGGATACAGAAGATCTCTATTATCTCCCAAAAGTCTCTGGGGGAAGAAAGTGGTTTGACCTTGAACACTAGCCTACCGATGGACAGTTCAAAGGCATGCACAGGCCTGTGGAAGGCTTGGGGATCTACTTCTATAGAGATTGCAGCCATGCAAGCCCAAGCAGCAGTTTCCTGTGTCAGACCTCGGGTTAATATGAGTTGAATTGACTTGACAGCAGGAGGGTTTGGCTTTTATTTTTTAAAGCTTTATTTGGGAAATTCAGTATATTTAGTCGAGTAAAGGATAATGTAGCTGTAAAGTCCAGCTCATATTTCTCCATAGGCTATAGTCATATTTATGCTAATGGATACGTTTCCCTAACACCAAGGAAAACAAAAACAGGAGGGAAGAGTGTTTCTCTTCAATCACATATTTGGTACAGTGCCATGATTTTTCGTCTTTGTCACTGTTCTCCACTAGACTGCTTGAACACCTATGGCCTGGATAAGGACACCTGCATGCATTTTACAAGCCTCTAATTCGATTTCTTGGGGAACTTAATAGTATACGCCTGGTCATTAGCCTTTAATTGCTGTTCAGTTTAATAATTTGATAACTACGTCCACACAACCAAGACTGACCATGAATTGTTCTAACTGCACATATTTGGCAAGAGCATTAGATTTGTAACAGATGTTAAAAATCACCACTGTGTGTCAATTGCTTTAAACAATGTTTGTAGAGTATTTGTGCGTGTGTGAAACTAATTTGCCTAGGTATTTAAGATGCATTTCTAGAATAAGTAGTATCCGCAGAAAAGCCACGCCTTATAATTCATAATACTCTTATAATATTGATTCCAAAGAGTGGGATGAAAATGCAGATTGCTTACACCTGACAAAAATGTTAACATCTAATTACCGTACTGATTTCCATTCAAAGTGGGGAAGTTTTCCTTTTAATTAACCTATACTCTCTAAAGACAATTTCTGTTATTTTTGCTTTTGTCAGATGTTGTTTGGCAAATGTGACATAGCTAGAATCATTGGCTCTAAGGAAATTATATTGTATAGGAACCTGGATTTGTGGAAAAAGTAACTTTAAGCAATTACAAGTTTGTTGGGCTGGGGAGGTCCTTAGTGCAGTAGAAAATGTAGTACATTATGATACTTTCATATAAACATTTCTTTAGATATTACTTCTGATGCTTTGATAAATGTACTTTATAAAATTTAATATAACTAAAGACACTCCTATGAATAAAGTGAGATAAGGCACATAAAACCATCATATTAAAAATAAGAAAATGTTATCTCTCTTAGAGGAACTAGTTATGAGGTAACTGGGCCAAATAGAATTGCAAATGAAAGCACCAGAATTCTTGTTTTTAAGATAATTTTTCAAAAAAGGGTCCTCAGGCTTTTATGAATGGGGATTGTTAGAAAATTACTAAGTCGTTTGTAACATGGACAATGGAATTTATTGACAAAATAAACTTGAACCACAGAACTTACATATCAACCTTAAGTTTCTTTAGTGTCAGTGATTTTTTTACCTAGTTTTTGGGGTTAAGTCTACGAATATACGTAGGCTGAATTGCTTTAGCACCTTTTAACTTACTGATTGAATGAGAGCTCAGGTCGAAACTACTGTCAACAAGATCCCTGTGACATTGTTGGAACAGGTGACACAGCCAGTCTGCCTGCGTTCCCCCAGAGTGTACAGACGCAGAGTTCTCCCAGTGTTTCCTAGCTGACTGGGTTATACTGCTGTATAACAAATTACCACCAAATTCAGGACTTTAAAGAAGCAACAATGATTTATTATCTCGCCATAATTTCAGGAGCAGCTTAGCTGGAGGTGGTTCTGGGTTAGGGTCTCTCAGGAACTGTTGTCAGGGGTCACCAATCACTCCAGCCCATAGGGACCCTGTGCACAACCGAACAGAGCTAGAGGTTCGCAGCCTGCACCTGCACCATCCTCTCAATTGTTAGTGATGTTTGAGCCCATTGTTGCAGCCACTGGGTCAATCCAGCTCTTTGAGGGGCTTCCTGGTTTGTGTTGCCTCTCTACCAAGCATAATGCCCTTCTCCATGGAATGGTGTCTCCTGATAACATACCCAAAGTATGTGGGACATATTCTCATCATCCCTACTTCCAAGGAACATTCTGGCTCTACTATCTCCATGTCAGATTTGTTTCTCTTATCATGAGATTTTTAAAAAGTCAACTGGATTTGCAATCACCTAAGGCTTCAATGGGGTGCTGAAGAATCCATTCCCAAGAGGACTCAGTCAGCTTGCTGTCAGCAGAGGGTTCCAGTGGAGGCCTCCATCTTGTCTACCTGTGGGCTTGTCCAGAGGGCTGTTTAAGTGTCCATAGGACATAGTCTTTGGCTTCCCCCAACGCCTGTGACCTGGGAGAATGAGGAAGTCACAGGCTTTTAATGACCTAGTCCAGGAAGGCAAATACCCCACGCTTACCACCTCCTAGTCATTAAGCATACCAGTCCTGTTCATTGTGGAAGAGGAAACACAAATCTGTGAATCCTAGGGAGACCTTCAGGTTAGCTGCTTCTCTGGCTTCCCCCTTTTTTTCTTCTTTTTTTACATTTTATTAGGGACTCATACAACTCTTATCACAATCCATACATATACATACATCAATTGTATAAAGCACATCCATACATTCCCTGCCCCAATCATTCTCAAGGCATTTGCTCTCCACTTAAGCCCCTTGCATCAGGTCCTCTTTTTTTCCCCTCCCTCCCCTTTCCCCCCTCCCTCATGTGCCCTTGGTAATTTATACATCGTTATTTTGTCATATCTTGCCCTCTCCGGAGTCTCCCTTCCCCCCTTCTCTGCTGTCTCTCTCCCAGGGAAGAGGTCACATGTGGATCCTTGCAATCAGTTCCCCCTTTCCAACCCACTCACCCTCCACTCTCCCAGCATCATCCCTCACACCCTTGGTCCTGAAGGTATCATCCACCCTGGATTCCCTGTACCTCCAGCCCTCATATGTACCAGTGTACAGCCTCTGTCCTATCCAGCCCTGCAAGGTAGAAATCAGATCATGGTAGTTGGGGGGAGGAAGCATCCAGGATCTGGGGGAAAGCTGTGTTCTTCATCGGTACTACCTCGCACCCTAATTAACCCATCTCTCTCCTAAACCCCTCTATGAGGGGATCTCCATTGGCCGACACTAGGGTCTTGGGTCTCCACTCTGCACTTCCCCCTTCATTTAATATGGTATATATATATATATACATATACACACATATACACATACATACACACACTTATATCTTTTTTTTTTTGCATGATGCCTTATACCTGGTACCTTGGCACCTCGTGATCGCACTGGCCAGTGTGCTTCTTCCATGTGGGCTTTTTTGCTTCTGAGCTAGGTGGCCGCTTGTTCACCTTCAAGCCTTTAAGACCCCAGACACTATCTCTTTTGATAGCCGGGCACCATCAGCTTTCTTCACCACATTTGCTTATGCACCCATTTGTCTTCAGCGATCCTATCATGGAGGTGTGCAGTCAATGATATGATTTTTTGTTCTTTGATGCCTGGTAACTGATCCCTTTGGGACCGCTCGATCACACAGGCTGGTGTGTTCTTCCATGTGGACTTTGTTGCTTCTGAGCTAGATGGCCGCTTGTTTATCTTCATGGCTTCCCCTTTTTGTACTACTTAAGGAAATGTAACAGCAGTGACTACACTTGAAGTCCTGTGTAAGATAATTCCCTTAGTTGGTATCTGACTTTAGTTCTGATCTGTCCTTGATTGGCATATGTGTTTTTTTTTTAATTGGGTCTTTTCCCCCCCCCAGAAACCTTAGCTCTGATTCTGCCAGTCATTTCAGACTTTATCATTTGTACACACTTTGTGCATTTTATTTTTACTGCCATTTATTTTAAGCATCTATGAAAGCATTTAATCATATTTTATAGAACTTCCAAGGTATATTTTGTATTTTTTCTAATTAGTATTTCTCTACCACTGGCTATTATAGTCTTAAAATAAATTCTTTATTAATTTTAAATGCATAAAGTTTTACTTGATTGAGATCTTGAATAGGACTTATTATAGTAGAATATTGAGGCAGCACTGGCTAATACAAGGGGTCTTACACTAGTTTGTGGAAAATTCCAATATATTTGAATTCAAATTTTTTTGTGAACTTTTCAAGTTTCCTCTTATTATTTATTGTTAATTGTTCTAACTGATTGATCTGAAGAATCTATTAAATCTCAGGCTTGAATGCATGATATTCTTCTTAGAAGAAAAATAAGATAGCACAGAAATATATTTTTATAAAGATATTTTTATAAAGCATCTTCAAATTGCACAAAAATTAATATAGTTATTTTCTGTTATGCTTTTTAAATAAAATTAGTATTATCATAAAGAATATATAAATAGTACTAAACCTTGCTCAGGAAAAGAGAGTTATCACTTATGTATGTGTTTTCCTCCCTAGAATTTCAGCTTTTTGAGTACAGGCCCAAATTTTATTCATCTATGCATTTGTTTCTAGCCCAGTGCCTACCACGTGATGGGCACTCCATAATGTTGAACTGCAGGGAAGAGCAGACTTATGAGTAATGAGAGATTGGCTTCATAAGTAAAAAAGAACTAACTTATTAAACATCTAATCTGTGCCAATTTCTGTTTGGCATAGCATCCGATTTCATTTCAATTAAGAGTACTATGAGGGTAAGTTGTATTGCTTTACGCTTTGCTCAGAAGAAAAAAGTCAAAGAGGAAAGTACTTAACCAAGAGAGCTCTTACAGTTGACAGAATTGGATTAAAAATGGAATCTGCTTTACTCTGTCTCTTACACTAGGTTGTTTCTGTCAACATAATGAAGTGGCTTACTTTTATTAAACTCCACTTTAAGGAGGAAAAGTGATGTGTGTGTATGACTGTGTGTGTGTGTGTTTGTGTGTGCGTGTATGTGAGTGTGTGCGTGTGAGTTTGTGTGTGTGTTTGTGTGTGTGCTTTTGTGTGTGTGTGAGTGTGTGTTTGTGTGTGTGTGTGAGTGTGTGTGTGTTTGTGTGTGTGTGTGTGAGTGAGTGTGTATGTGTGTGCTTTGGGAAATATTGTTTTAACATTTTGAAAACTGTTGATTTTTGTCTAAAGGCAGTTAAATAACCAACACATTATGTTTAAACTTGTACAGATTTAGTTTCATTGATAAATGCACACAGATCTATTCATATATATATGTATATATTTCTGCTTTGCTCTTAGTGCTTCTGTTAACCCATTAATCCAAGAACATCATATTTACTTCTAAGATATGGTCTTACCCAAATTCCAATGGAAAGATGCTTATCATGTCTTTAAAATGATGTGGCTCAATCTGCAAATCACCTCCCCTGTGGAAAGCAGAACCTGGAATGTATGCGCAGTTCTTCCAGTCTTCCAGTTATTGCTTCTGCTGAGCTATTTGAAGGTTTTTCCAAGCAAACACATGTCTGCATCAGCCAAGAACTGAAGAGAGTTTATTATCAGATTTTGGTGGGCTCGTCCTTTATTCTAAGATTTTTACTCTCAATTTCTAGTCTATCATTCGGATAGTTTCATACTTTAGTGTCTAAAACCTTTAGCCCCAAAGCCTGTCGTTTTCTGATTCCGACATTATAGCTGTTTTATGAGACACTGGAAGAAAACAAAGCTGGGTAAACGTGCATCACCAAGTGCACTTCTCTTCTGTCAAGAGTCCTCTTCACTGTGCACTTCTCTTCACTGTATCCTATGTTGAGTTCCCTTACTGTGTTCAAACGGGCATTTTATGTATTTTCCCTGATTTTATCATTGTTGTCATAAGGGAGTATTGAATAGATCCAGTGCTCCAATCATTGGAATCAAAATCTCATGAGTTCATTATTGGACAATAATTTGAGATGACTTGTCCTCCAAGTGGAGATGTAAAAGGAGATCTAGAGATGGATCTTGGAGAAATGCCACAGTTGGAAATATCCATCCAGTGATGAGTGTACATATGTCATTTAAAGCTACAGATCTGACTGTATCATTTAGGGATGAATGTATTGCGGGCACTCTTAAGTTTAATAAATTAGCCAGGAAAGATGAACAAGAAGCGGAGCTTGAGAATGACTAGCAGTGAAGTGTGACCATGGTAGAGATGAAAACATCATTAGACTAGACGAAAAGAGAATGAAAGGCGAGGCTGTATTACAGTTAACACAGAGCGCTTTCTAAGACGTTTCCCCTAAAAGGTAATAGAATAATGGGACAGGGCTACGAGCTCTAGGAAAGTTGGGAGAAAGAGCAGCCTGTTTACTCGTGATGGAAATTACTCTGGAGAGAAACGAAGGTGAAAATAATGTCGAAAAGACAGTGCACCGATGATGTCCTCGTGCGAGAGAATGGCAGCTATGCTTTCGTATTGAGGGAAAGCGAAGTTGCTAGAGAGATTCTGGGGAGGTAGTGGATTGGGTTGGAAGCTTGTGAACGTTCAAAGACTATAGAGAGAGAACTTACGTCACATTGACCTGTGAAAACGGAGGAGATTACTTCACAAGGTCAGTGCTGCGCACGTGAAAGGACTCGAGACTGCTGGGCGTCAGGGGACTGAAATGAGGTCCATCGTAGGATTGCTTCTGCTGAGGCACATTTTATTGCCTCGGTTTTAGGAGGCAGCGGGGAGGTTGGGGTTACAGATCTCTCGGGGAGTTTATGAAGTAAAGAGAAAGGCTCAGTGGAGTCCTTTATGCGCTCAAGAGAATGATTTTAGTATCAGATCCTGGCACGTAGGCTGGTTAAGCCAGCAGGGGGCTAAGAGGGTGAAAATGGAGTGGGCTTCACAGATGAGCACCTCCACAGCATCAAAGGATTATCATCGTGGGAACCTAGAGAGTGTGAACTCAAAAGGGGAATTGCTGGTTAGAGACAGTCACAGGGAAAGCTGAAGACGGTTTATGAACACTGAGATCATGGAGGTCATATTGTTACTAGGAATGGTGAAGTCGAGACTACTGGGAGACATCGCTTTCCAGGGCTGTAATGTAGTCACATGATACAGCCAGGAGGCCATTATAAAAGGAAACTAAAAACTAATATGGATTCCCCCATTTCTATCATGTCCTTCTGGTCAGAGCCTGAACACGTGTGGCATGCAGAAAGTAGAATTTATTACTTAGGAAAAAAGTAAATGACATGCAACAGAAAAAAGTCTGTAGTGAGTAACATCCCCCATTCCCTCTCAACTTCCTAGCTCAAAAGATATCCAAGGCAAAAATGATGGCTCTTCCACACTTCCTCCCCTTTGCGTCCTTGGTGAGGAACGAGAGGAGCCAGTCCACTGACAGAGCAGTTCACCCTGGTGGCTAATGGAAGCTTCCCGGGTGCTTATAGGTGGCCTCTTCCACACGTGTCTTCTCCCTGGCATTATGAATTCAGGGCACTATGGAACCTTCTGGTGTTGCCTTGGCCAGATGGGCTTGTTAGGAGGACTGTAAGTTTATCCTTATGCTACATGTGCTCCTTAACACATAACAGGGAATTAAGGGAAAATCTCTCCCCCAGCCATTAGCCTACGTGACCTGTTATGTGGAGAGCTGCCACCTACCTCAGGCTTGTATCTCTTTACTCTGCGGAAATCTGGGCAAATCCTTGGGCTCTGGAGGTAGAGGAGAGCTACGTGCAATGCTTTGGTTCAGAAGCTGGAAGGAGAAGGAACGGAAGCAGGAGGAACAAAGGAGATCTGACTATCAGGCTGGGCCACCAGCCTCCCCGCAACCACCCGAGGGGGCTCCCTCACGACCATGCGACTTTGTGTCTCCTTCAGAGAACTATCCTGCACTTTTCAGCACCATTACTAATTAATTCAAATTGTTTCCTCTGCTTTCTGGATGGCAACTATTATACACTTGATTCTGATATAAGCGTCTATCGTCTTGTTATTTTTAATACTAACTGCTAACACACGTACCCCGGGCTGCCGGAAGAATGAGCAGATCTGTTGTGTAAGAAGTACAGTCAAAACACTCCATTGAAGCAAGGATGATGAAACGTAATCTCATGTACTTCGGACGTGCTATCAGGAGGGACTCCTTTCTGTAGAAGCCAGAAGTAGAGGGGCCACAAAGCGAGAGGAAGACGTTCACGGAGATGGAGTAGTGGCAGCAACAATGGATCAAACCACGAGGAAGTTCATGATCATGAACATGGCCCAGGACCAGGCAGACCTTCTTTCTGCTGTCCATGGGGGGGAGGGGGTCACTGTGAGTGGGAACAAGGCTGACATCTTCACACTCTGCAGAGAATCGGATCCTAAATGTTCTAACCTGTTATTGTTGTATCCATTTTACAGTGGAGGAATTAATTAATTTAATCCTTGCTCTGGTTTCTGCCTCTGGTTTCTGGGCGAACTGCATCTCATACGTCTATTCCAGTGATCAGTTTAGTATCCTAGAAAATTCCCCTGCCAACAGAGAGTCCTCTTGGGTTCCATAAGGGTTTAAAACAACTATTCTAAAGATTACAGATTTGATAACAGAGCAGTCGGATGTGTAGGACTTTTAGAATTCTTTAAGGAACACCATGTAAACCGCTTTCTTTCCTCTTCCTCTTACCAAGGGACTATATAGCCGCTTTAACAAAAGGCGTGCATGAGTATAAAACAGTTACAGTTGAGGATCGAAGTAAATTATTACCAATTTTCAATATTCCTTTCCATTATAGCTCTTTGATATAAAGGTAATCAAATAAGACAGTGTGTTGGCAGTGACAGAGTTGATACAAGATGAGGGACAAAGTGAGTCACACGTTTTATAGCATTCTTTCATGCAGCAAAGTATGGCCTATCTTTTTAACATGTCTTATTGGTTGGAAGTATATTATCTATCGCTTTTTAAAGATGAAGGGTTGAGTTAGTTCTTATAAATGAAAAAAAAATCACCAGTTATTCTGAAGTTCCATCATCTCACAGGCAATGGTCTAAACTGGTGGCCTTGGTGGTAGGAGTGATGGCTGTGGAAGGCGAGAAGACAGTCTTCGGCTAACCAACCATTTCAAAATTGACTCCACAACTACCCAAAAGAGAGACAACAGGACTGTTTAAGTAACAACTCATGTCTAACTTACAAAATGCAAAGACTCACTGGGAACCACACCGGAGTTTTCTGCTTCACCGTTCTTTCGTTGGTCATTCAGAGTGCTAACGTAAAGCGTCCCTGAATCCTAGCCACTCGACCACCTCCTCCAGCCCTTCGCTGCTTCCTTCCCCCACTGGCGTGACCTCAGTTCTGCCTTACAAATCGGACTGACCAGAGCATGCGCACTGCTACAGAGAAGAGCCCACAACACAGGGAATTCAGGAGAGATAAGCCCCTCAGGGCCAACAAGGAAATTAGAGATACCAGGAGAATTAGAGGAGGGTGTGGGGAGAAAGGAATTGATCACAAGGATCAATCTAGAACTCCTTCCCGGATGATGAATAATGGAAAAGTGGGTGAGGGGCAATGGAGGATGATGTAAGATATGGAAAAAATAATTTATAACCTATCAAGGGTTCATGAGGGAGGGCGGGCAGAAGGGGAAGCAATGGGGAGCTGATATCACTGGCTCAAGTGGGAAGAGAATGTTTGAAAATGATGATGGCAGCATATGTGTAAATGTGCTTGGCACTTGGAGAATGTATGGATTGTGATAAGAGATTTAAGAGCCCCAATAAAAGTATTTAAAAAAAATAAAGCATCCCTGAATGTGTGAAAGAAGACATGAAAAATAGGATTTTCCTATATCCTATAGAGTGAAAATATCATTTAAGACTATGCAGAAATATAGATTTAGCCTTCACTGAGATGATAACAAAAATTAGAATAAAATATTGTACCCCCTTTATGTTGTGAACTATACAAAAATTTGAAAAATGACATCCTGCTAGTATGTATACAAAAAATAATTAAAGTATTCAAATCCTTAATTGAAGCCCAATGCCAAACATCTTCTGAAAAGTAAACATAAAGGTGCCCAGATATTTAAAATTATTTTTATACAGAATTAAATAAATTTTGGCAATTAGAAATAGTATTCCTTCTTTTCTTTATTTTAATTTAAATTATTTTATTGGGTGTTTGTACAACTCTTATCACATCCATTGTGTCAAGCACATTTGTATATTTGTTGCCATCATCATTCTCAAAACATTTGCTTTCTACTTGTACCCTTGGCATCAGCTCCTCATTTTCTCCCCTCCCTCCCTGCTCCTCCCTCCTTCATGAACCCTTGAGAATTTATAAATTATTATTACTTTATCATATCTTAAACTCCCTTCACCCACTTTTCTGTTGTCTATCCCTCAGGGAGGAGGTTATATGTAGATCCTTATAATCAGCTCCCCCTCTCTACCCCACCTTCCCTCCACCCTCCTGGTATCGCCACTCTCACCACTGGTCCTGAGGGGGGCCATCTGTCCTGGATTCCCTGTGTTTCCAGTTTCTATCTGTACCAGTGCACATCCTTTGGTCGAGCCAGGTTTGTAAGGTAGAATTGGGATCATGATAGTGGGGGGGGGGGGCGGAGGAAGCATTTAAGAACTAGAGGAAAGTTATGTGTTTCATAGATGATACACTTCACCCTGAGTGACTCATCTCCTCCCCGCTACCCCTCTGCAAAGAATGTCCAATTGCCTACAGATAGACCTTGGCCCTAGGGTCCCCACCCTGCACTCCTCCTCATGCATGATGATATGATTTTTTGTTCTTTGGTGTTTGATACCTAACCCCTCGACACTTCGTGATCACACAGGCTGGTGCGCTTCTTCCATGTGGGCTTTATTGCTTCTGGGCTAGATGGCTGCTTTCTGACCTTCAAGCTTTTAAAACCCCAGATGCTATATCCCGCGACAGCTGGGCACCATCAACCTTCTTCACCACACTTGCTTATGCACTCACTTGCCTTCAGCATTTGTATGGGGAAGATGAGCACACAATGATGATTTTTTGTGCTTTGGTGTCTGCTACCTAATCTCTTCAGCACCTTGTGATCCCACAGGCTGTTGTGCTTCTTCCATGTGGGCTTTGTTGCTTCTCAGCTAGCTGACCACTTGTTTACCTTCAAGCCTTTAAGACCCCAGATGCTATAACTCTTGATAGCTGGGCACCATCAGCCTTCTTCAACACACTTGCTATGCACACAATTCTCTTCAGTGATTGGGTTGGAAAGGTGGGTATCATGGAATGTCTGTTTAGTCGAGGAAAGTGTTCTTATACTGAGGGAGTACTTAAGTGGAGGCCCAATATCCATCTGCTATCTTAACTAAACCTATAAATATATGTGCATACATCTATTTCCCCATCATCATATATAAATATATTTATCTATGTACTTGCCTGTATTTAGGCCTCTATGTAAATAAAAGTAATCCAGGTTCATTACAAGGGTTTAGAAAATATTTAAACTTAAATTTTATATTAATATTTTAAGAATTATCATAAGAAGGTCTCTTTTATTAAAATATACTAGCTTTCATAAACTAAGAAATAAATCACTATGTTGCAAATTCAAAAGATAATAGAGTCTTTATGCAGGTTCACTAATAAAGGTTTCAATAGTATCATATTTATCATATTAAAAATCATCTATGTATAGGGAATTGTTAACATAAGAAAGCTAAGAAAGGCATGAAAAACAAATGAACTACACCTATTTCGCTTTAAAATAATTTTATTTAGTACAATATTATGGTTCTTAAAACTGAAGGTATATAATTTATGTCTCATTAGATGTCTTATAACTTTTATCTAGGGCCTCAAAGGAGATCCAGGTTTATCCCCTGGTCAGGCTCTTTGTGGAGAAAAGGTAATTATTTTCCATTAAACCAAATTATGGTAAGATATTGCAAATTATTTTGGTTATTTTTACCTTTTTAGATCTACATTTTATTTGACATTTGACAAAGAGGATATTGGAGAACTACTGGATTACAATGATAAACGAAGTATTTCAAGAATTAAGTAAATGATTTTATTATTTAACTTATTGATTTAAGTCATACGGCAGCTACTTGTACTGCGTGCGTATTGTGTCCTGCCATTGTCTGTATGTCAGTCAGTGGGGGGTGGGTTAAAAAAAGTAGGATGTGATGTGGTCTTAACCCTCAAAGATTGTGTTGTTCTCTCTTCTCTCTCTGTCTCTCTCTCTATCTCACACACACACACACGTTTCTATGCTATTTTATACCCTGTTAACGTGGTTCAGTATGTTTATCTTGTTCAGCTGCATAGCAATCTCTGTGAGAGACAGCCACCACTGTTCCATTTTCTAGTTGAGAAATAGAATTGGAAGACATTTAAATGATCTGATTACCAAGCGCCAGTTAATACTTAATCCAAGTCTTCTGACTTCTAGTTCAGTATGCTATTCATTTTACCAGATTGCTTTCAAATACACACACCCAAAACTAAACCAAATCAAAGCAATTGTCACGGAATCAATTGTGACGCATAGCAATCCAGTAGGATAGAGTAGAGCCGCGCCGGAGGGTTTCCAAAGCTGTGCATCTCCACCAGTGCAGACTGCTTCCTCTTGAGGCTATAGTTGGATGGTTGACTTCGCAGTTAACAGCCAGACAAGGAACCCACAATGCCAACAGGGCTCCTGCAACACATGAATTCTTATCTTCACGTGAACTGCCTCTAAGATTGCAGCAGCAGCTGTTAAGGTAGTTGCTTTGTAAAGAGGCTGAATGTATTACGAAGGCATCTGAGAAGTTTGTTTAGAAGAGTACTTGATGAATGTGATATAGTTATAGGATGTTTGTGTTTCTGTGGCATACGCTCACAAACTTAAATTCCTTAGCAGTTTTTGGTGGTTCTTGTGTTGAAATCTGATTCTTTAATTGGTTTACAGAAACTCTTGTAAACTAATATGACATGAAATTAATGGACTCTACAGAATATCACATTAACATCTCTGAATCCTCAAACATATATTTATGCAGAATTTTAAGAGGTTTATTTCTGTTATAGAACTGAGCGCACATAGTTCTAAATACTTGGGAATATAAATAATTGGGAATATATTTATAAAAATATTATATTTTTATTAGTCCCTTAATTATTGCCAAGGAAATTCCTACAGTCTGAGAAGGAATCATGAATGTTCTCTTTCTAAATATTGGACATTATGTTTCTGACTAAAATTTTAGAAATTATGGACTCACTCTATTTTAGTGATAAATCCCAGCATGAACATTTACCTTTTTGTCAAACTCTTGGTTTCTTCTTTCCTTGTTGCTTCTCTCTGAAAAGTATAGGGTCATTATGGAATGAGAATTGGAAGTTTGCCCACTTTTAAAAAGAATTACTCATATACTTACTGTGGTTAATACTATGTAGGAGAAACATAGAAATACATACAATTTAATGACAGATAGCCAAGAGTTTTAGGTGAAATCCACCTTTCTAAAAGAATAAAGTTAAAAAAAAACTCTTAATATTTAATTTGCATCAAATTCATAGTGAGGAAACAGGAGATTTTTATCCACATATGATATGAATACAAATAACATTGGCATTCAAATAAAATACAAACATTAAGTTGGTGGAAATAGAGTGGTATTGGGAAGAAACTATTTTATGATTTTTAGCATAACCGTATGATCCATGATAAAACATTAAAATAAAAGTTTGTGCAAGTTCTTCACCATGTAACAGGCCTAAGGTTCCATAGACCATGCATGTGTCTTTGCCTTCGGGGGACTTCATGGGCACACTCAGATAGCTTTTCAATGGCATTAAGTTTTCTTTCCTATAAGATAAGTAGAGCGTTTTACAGATAGGGGAACAGGGCTGTTTACCCAGATTTTCTCCCAGAGCAAGTGGGAGAACATGAGTGATTTACTCATGTACCAGGTTGGTGAAAGGAGACCAGCCTCCACTCGCCTATTTCCTAGTGCATTCACCAGTTCCTTCTTGCCTCAGTCAGAATATGGGTTGTTGCTCTATCTGTGTGCTGTCCACTCAGTTCTGACCCACATGACAAAGTAGAACTCTCTTTTCTCCTTAAGTAGTTATTTTTGTTTCAAACACAATACATCTGATTCATGCTAATCCATCTTTTGAAGTGGAAAGGGAGGTTTGGAGATGAGGCAATGTGCACTCTGAATAGAAAGGCTCTGAATGATCCATGTTCCCACGTCTGATGCGTGTTTGTTTCTGGTGAAGACACACAGAATTCAACGTGACTCTTGTCACTTCTAAGGGCACTGCCCAAAGACACTCCTCCATCTCTGGGGGAATACTAATCCCACGAAGCCCCAACACAGGTGCACCACGGTTCATCGGGGGTGAGCAGTGGGAGGTACTGGATGAAGTAGAGTCTGCCACGGCTGAACGCAGACCCACTCCCTAGTCCAGCTCAGAGTGTCCCGGTAGGATTGAGCAGAACTGACCCCAGGGGCTAACTGGAGTCAAAAGCCAAATACAAAGCTCCCCAAACATTTTTATTAGAGTTAAACCCCTTTGTATGTTTGGACACTGGAAGCCATAAGACTGTTAGATTCCAAAGATAGGCTTAAGAGGACACTGCATTCCTGGACACACAAGTGTCCCTTCCCCTGATGTGCCACATGGCCCTGGTTGGTCTAGTTACACCACAGGTCCTATCCAGAGGTTCTCCTTTGGAGTCAGACCAGGCTCGTGGTCCTCAGGAAGAAGAGGCAGCTTGATTCCCTTCTCAGCTGTCTCATACAGTGCTTGTAGATTGTTAAGAAAACTATAGCTTTTAAAAGAATTCCTGGTGGGGCTGTCCAGTAATCATTGGACTGCTAAATTCCAGGTCAGTGGTTCAAACCCACCAGCTGCTCTGTGGGAGGAAAATGAGGCTCTGGGTTCCAGTAAAGATTGATAGCCTAGAAACTATGAATCATAATCAACTTGATAGCAGTGGGTTTACTCTTATAGCTTTTAAAAACAAGGTAGATCATCATTGATGGGAACTGTGGAAATAAGGACATTCCTAGTGAGAAGAATTAAGAGAATAAAAGGGCCTGGGCATGAAGTGGAACGTCCAGTTCAAGTGTGTGGTGCTAAGATATGGGATCGAGGACTTCAGAAAAGGTCTTCAAAGGCCTCAGAAAGGAAGTGGCTTGAGCTGCATTGTGACGAACAGAAATAAACACAGTAAGAGCGTGAGGTCTACAATGCCCAAAACATACTACCATGGCGTCACTGTTAGCAACGCTATAGGAGAGAGCAGAACCCACCCCGTGGGCATTTGAACCTGGAAGTATTTATGGGAGTAATGCTGACCTTGTGGTTAGCAGTCTCAAGGGTAAATAAACTCTAATGTTTAATGGTCCTTCATGACATTACTCTATTTGTGTTTGTATACAGGGTAATCCAGGCCTTTCTGGATTAACAGGCCCTCCTGGTATGCCAGGTGACAAGGTAAGCTGCTGTGGTTTTACTTTGACATGATTGGATACTCTGTGGATGTGTGTGACCTCTTTAGCTACCAACATTTCTTTCTGAAATTGGGCCCAAAGCCAATGTTTTTCATTCCTTTTCCAGCTAATGGAAAGTAGGATGCTTCTTTAGTCTATGAAACTGGTGCTTTCAGAATGCTGTGCCTTATAAAAAAATAAAATAACACTCTTCAGTTTAATGATGTTCATAAAAGTTACCTGCCAGGAGTACAAGAGATTGTTCTTCTTTTGATGATACGAGGACATGTAACTTCTGACCCGTTGCACTTGATCTTAACCAAAAGACTGAGAAGCGAGCCTACTTCTGACGTGTTTACATCACTTTTTAACACCTCTTTGCTCAAAGTAGATTTGCCTGATAGATATCTTGATTTTTAAAAGGGATCCCATTTTATTAGTATGTAATAATCTATGCCATGGCATAAATAAGGAGACTTCAGAAAGTTCATGAAAACATTATATTATCATTTAATTCCATTTTTCCAGGAACTTTTTGAAGTCCCCTCCTATGTGAATGTAATGAGGTAAGGTGAGAAGATAGCCAGTAGAAGACAAAAGTAATAGAATCAGGCTTTTTCTGATGTCTAAGGGAGCACTAATAACACTGTAGCTCATCAAAGACATTGTATAGTTTCCTAGATTAATAGCATAATCTTCATGATTTGAACTCCCCCTCCCCCGAAGCACATATATCTCTGCAGGGTATTTAAGAGATATTTAATTTCTTACCCGGGGGTCAGAGGCTTCAGAATCTTGGAGGGTAGTGTGTGATTTAAGAATGGCTGAATGCACATAACGCCTTGTGTTCCCGTCTTAGTGGAAGCGTTAGGTTGCTGGTGGTATAAAGACTCTGATTACCTGATTCAGGAGCCCTGCTGGCATCGGGGTTACATACTGGCTGCTATGGTTGAGGTTAGCAGTTTGCCAACACCAGCTGCTCTGCAGGGGAAAGACCAGGCTTACTATTCCTGGGAATAGTCTCAGAAACCCACAGGAGCAGTTCTACCCTATCCTGTAGGGTGGCTATGAGTCTGAGTTGACTCGATGGCAGTGAGTTTGGTTTTTGTTTTTTCTTCCCCAGTTCAAATCCCCCCTGTTAGTGTCTAGGTGTGTGTCCTTTGACAGGTTGCCCAACCTCTCCAAGTCTCGGGTGCCCAGTCATAATATTGCCGCTTTATTGGAAGCTAGCTGAAAGATTGAGATCATCCTTGTGAAGCGAGGCAAATAGCAAGTCTTCAATAAACCTAGGCTATTTATCTGATTTTGGAATGGCTCCTGGATGCTTTTCCTTCCCTCACAGCCCCTGCTCAAGGGTTAAAATGTAGAATGATGGAGAATATTTTGATCTCATGAGAGTAGTTTCGTTCCCATAACCACACCATTATGTTTAGGACCTTCAGACAGGTCTTCTCCTTACAGAGTAGTTAGAAACGGATAACTCCCTTGAAGTTGCGGAGTGCCACTGTGGAGACAGGAGACCAGCGACCAGTCATTTCTGACAGTTGGTCTTGCTCCACAGGGAACAAGTCAGCCTGAGTATTGCAGGGCCGCGTCTACTCTGAGGCCTAATGCCCAAGGTATTGGGATACAGAAACCATCTCAATTACTTGACATCAAATATGCATTGATTGCATCCTAAACAGTGGCACTATATTGTAAGAAAAAGAAACTAATAATTACTTTCTAAAGCTTGTCTTCAGAAGTATAACTTAATTCCATGAGCCTTCCTTGTGGTTCATGAAATTAGCGATTCAGAAAGGGAAACACTTCATCGTACATTGAGTGGGTGGTGCATAAAAGAGCAAGGACTTAATACTCGTGAGTAGGAAAAAATGCAGGAATAGAGAAAAGAAAAAAATTACTATACTATTAAAGCGCATTATCATTTGAACTTTGGAATTGTGCTTACTTAAAGTAGAAGTGAGTGGTTTTCCAAAGATCTGTGCTCAGAGTAAATGAAACTTGGTCCATCAGTTTTTTTAAACATTTAAGGAGAACATATTCTTTTTGTTCTGCACCAGTTCATTAAAGAGAAATAGCATCTTATTTTAACCTTTTTTGGTCATTGGTTGATTGATTTTCTTCCACATATTTTCTTTTATAGAACTGTCAATACTGATTGAGTCTTTTTTTTCCTTGTTAACTAATAGAAATAGAACAGGAATTTTTGACATATAAGCAAGCAGCCACTGTGGCCAATTTTTTTTGAGAGGCTCAATTGAAAGTATTTAGAAATGGGATTTCTTTCTGATAAATGAAGCATCCATGGTTGGGTGTGGCTTGACAGTAGTTCATGCAGAATTGAAGTATCTGAGATGGTTTTATCATGTTTCTGATAATTTGATTTTTCAGAGACTACAAATGAAAGCTACACGAAGACTACAGCTTTAAAAACTTCAGTATTATGCATTAGAATGCATAAGTACTTCATTTGAATCTAAACTGATTACTTAGCAGGTTTTTCAGTCACACTATGTGTAAGTCTTATTTACCATGAGCATACAGTAGAAAACCATTCAAAGTGAATTTTATAGACGGTCCTGTGTTTTGAAAGGGAAATACATAGACTGCCCAAGTAAATTATGAGCTGCTTTTTATGGAATTATGAATATGATTTAATTAAAGACTAGGTTGATTTTAGAGTTACTTCCTGCAAGATAGAGGTGAGAAAATTGAGACAAGCTAGTGACAATGGCAGAATCGCTCAGGTTTACACAAACAAAGAGTTATGACAGAGTTAATGGGACAAAGTTACTGATACTGAAGCCCTGTGCACTAGTTATTCCTTAAAGTGAATATGGTGTTTGCATTTTTAAAAGTAACATGAGATTATATCTTTTCATTTGTTAAATTATATTGTGAATTATGATAACTTTACTACTAATATAAAAAGTAGGCCTTTTATTATTAGCAATGTTTCAGTTTCTCTGCTGAGTGCTGTCACTTTTCATTGTTGGGAGGGAAAAGACCCTTAAACAGATGCTATATTCAATATTTCATAAATAAGGCAAGTTTAGTATAAATGATAAAAATCACTTACTCAAAACCACACGACTATTAATTAGTCAACTTAGTACTCAATTCGATGCCTGTTTAATACATGTAGACATGCTCTTAATCACTTTGGACATGGGATCTGCATTAATTAGTTAGTACGTGTTGTGGTTGTTAGGTGCCATCCAGCTGGCTCTTATAGCGACCCTATGTCAAACATAGCAAGACACTGCCCAGCCCTGTGCCATCCTCAACTATTTTTCTTACATTGAGCCGTGGTTACAGCCACGGTGTGAATCTGTCTTGTTAAGGGCCTTCCTTTTACCCGGCCTTCTACTTTGCCAAGCAGGCTGCCCTTCTCCAGGGACTGGCCTCTCCTGACAACATGTCCAAGTCACATACGCCAAAATCTTACCAGCCTTGCCTCTCAGGAGCAGATTTGCTGAATGCAACGCTTCTGTTGATCTTTGACTTCGGCTTTGAAGGTTGTGGATTCAAGCAAGACACAATCCTTGACTACTCCATCCTTTTCTCCGTTTCTCGTGATGCTATCTACTGGTCCAGTTGTGAGGGCTGTGGTTTTCTTTACATTGAGTTGTAATCCATACTGAAGATTGATCTTTAATCTTCCTCAGCAAATACCCCCTTCTCACTTTCAGCAAGCAAATTTGTGTCATTTGCATGTCTCAGACTGTTAATAAGCTGCCCTATGAACCTGGTGTCACATTCGAATCCAGCGTCTCTGAGGACTTGCTCAGCATACAGATTGCATGAGTCTCGTGAGAGGATACAGTATCCCCTTGTTCTATTCCCACAACTGTGTTTGATCCGTGTACAAGCGCTGGATGAGCACAATGAAGGGTCTGGAATCCCCATTCTGCTCACAGCTATCCATAGTTTTTAGGACCCACACAGTCGAGTGCCTTGGCATAGTCAATGACACAGAAGTAAACATCTTTCTGGCATTTTCTGCTTTGAGCTAAGGTCCGTTTGACATCAGCAACAATATCCCTAGTTCCATGCCTTCTTCTGAATTCATCCTGAACCTCTAGCACCTCCCTGTCAATGTAGTGCTGCAACCATTGTTGGAGGTTCTTCAGCAAGATTTTACTTGCATGTGAGTTTGAGCATTCTGTTGAGTCACCCTTCTCTGGAAGGGGTGAAAATGTGAATGTCTTTCAGTTTAATATTTGTTTGGTGTTGGTATTTTGTTATTCTTAATGGACGGATGAAAAATGAATTGTTAACTTCATGAATGTCTAAGAAACAAAAATGATATTGGGTGTAAGAATGACTTCATTGCTCTTTTTCCTCTCACAAATTCTGGGTGCATTACTTTTCTCTGAGTGTAAGCCACACCCCAGGAAGCCTTAAAGCTACAATTGCTGCAACAACGTTGCCTGGAGCATATTGACACCTGTGGACACTGTTGAGATAAGTAAACAGAAGATTCATGTGCATAAAGTTCAGAAAAGTAGAAGTAACATTGAGACATAAAGAACAAAACAAGCAATGAGCAGCACTAATTTCTTCCCTTTGCAGTAGAGTTTTAGTACACCGTTTCCTTCTTCTATTTCTATATCTTTTTTGTTTATTTGTTTACCCTTTAGTCACTAGTAACATATTTACCAAACTGCATGTTTCTCCAGGTTCACAGGATACTTAGTTTCATCTTCGCCACCTTCATGTAACTCTTACTTTCTCAGGAACTGAGTTATTTTTTAACTTCCCACCAAGTGTTTGTGTTCAGAAAAAGAGCAGATAAGTTGACTAGAAAGTACATGTTGGGTAGGATCGAAGACAAGAGACATAATTCTGAGCTTGGACTTGGTGAGATTTTAAAGTGGACTTTAATATAGTCGATCAGCTGTTGTATTAAAATTGGAAATCTTCTATTTAAAAGAATATTAATAGTGGAATCAGTTGGAGTAATTGTTCTAATAGGAAAAGAACAAGCCGTTAGTTAAGCACATGGAGTTGTTGTGTTAAGTGCCATTGAGTTGATTCCAACCCATGGTTACCTTACGCACAGCAGAACGAAATACTGCAGCGGTTCCCGTGCTCCAACCCTTTGCTGCGGCCACAGTGTCAATCCGCACCTCGGAGGCCTTGCTCTTTTTCTCTGCCTCTCTACCACGCCGTCCTTCTCCAAGACTCGTCTCTCCTGACAACATACATGCAGTATGTCAGACCACGCCTTCCCACCTGCCGTCCCAGAGGAACACTGGGTGTGCTTCTTCCGCGACAGATGGGTCTGCCCTTTTAGCAGTCCCTGGTACTTTCAATATTCTCCTCAGCAGCGTGATCCAGCACCCTTTCTTCTTCACTTTTCATTATTCAATATCCAACTTTCAAGTGCATACACCTGAGACAACGGAAAATATGGCTTGAGTCATGGGCACTTTCGTCCTCTAAGAAACATCCTTGCTCTTCTATACTCAAGAGGGGTCTTGAGCAGTAGATTTACCTAATGCACCTCGTCTTTTGGTCTCTTGACTGCTCATATTGTTGCTAGACACTGGCAAATCAGCACCAACTCAAAGTGAGCCCGGCTAAAGAGAGTGACACATGCCCACACTTGTCCCATCCTCACCATCTTTGCTGTGTTTGAGTCTACTGTGGCAGTCACTGGGTCAGGCCAGCTCACGGAGGGGTGTCGCTCTCCCCCTTTGTTTGCTGGCCCTTTGCTTTACTAAGTGTGAAGTCTTTCTCCAGAAATTGGTCCTTCCTGATGGCATGCTCAAAATAAGCGAGACAAAAATCTTGCTATCTTCACTCGGAGCATCCGGTAATAGTTCCTTCAAAACGGACTTGTTCATTTTTCTGGAAGTCCACGGTATATCCAATATTACTAGTTAGTTAACATAAAATTCAGAGACATCTATTCTTCTTTGGGCTTCCTTTTTGCACCTTTTGCATGTGTATGAAATGACTGAAGCTACCATGGCATGGGTCAAGTGTACATTAGCCATCGCCGTAACTCAGAACAATTGAGGGATAATGATGCAGTTCAAAATGGGTTTTGGTGAAATATCTTTGACAGCATTTTATGAGTAAAAACATTAACCATTATGGCTTCAGTGATATGTATAAAGTGAATTATACAGTATAAATATTTATAGCTATAAATCAATGTGAATTCTTATTCTGCTTTGATGAATTGTTTCAATTATTTTAAAATGTCTTTCCATTACATAGGAGGTGCACAATGAATATCTATCTGCATGATGTTGGAAGGATAAAAGAACTGGAAATGTATTGTGATTTATGAAGTAGAATGCAGTGTAATTTATCAGTCACTTAAAAATTAAGCAATTTTTCACAAACTATTTAAAGCAAGGATGGCAACAGTGATGTCAAAGAGAGCAGCAACATAAAACCTCTGAGTTGGCATAGAATTAGTGCCTGGAGAAAGACACATGGAGCTGTCTGCATAGCCTCGGAGGAGCCCTGGGGTGCAGTGATTACGTGTCAGACTGAGATCTGCGTGGTCAGCAGTTCAAACCCCCAGCAACGCAGTGGGAGAAAGACTGCGCTTTCTACTCCCATAAACAGTTACAGTCTCAGACACCCACAGGGTGTCACTGTGAGTCAGCATCGATTGACTCAATAGCAGCAAGGTGGTTGTTTTGTTTTGTAAGTTGTTCTATTGAGATTATGTTGTCATTCTCCCTATAAAAATCTGCAGAGACACATTGTACTTAGGAAGATTCTCAATCCAAGTTAAATATTGGCAGTCTTAGTACAAGGGCTTCTTTATAATGCTGTCAGTCATCACTGTACCGTCTGCTCTGCACTTCTCTGTCCCCGTTCATGGGAGCAGAAGCCGAGAACAAAACAACACAGTCTTGAACTCCCCACAGGCTACTTGATGGTTGCCAGAGTAGAGTAGAGTAATGATGTGGTTTCCAAAATCTATTTTCCTTAGTCTGGCTCCAGTGATTGAAATTCTTGTATTAGAGATAAATTCATTTGATTCAAAGTATTTCACTTTCTGGAAGTAATTTTTAACATTGCTTTTCTTTTCTTAGTACAAATGGTTATTTTTCTGTAGCATTTAGAGAATTAGCTTCTTGTATTGTTTTTCTATCTAAGAGCTACTTTAGAGGTACTAAAAGTACCATTAATGAGATAAAAATAAAAGATATTATTGGTGTTAATTACCATCCGGTTGGCTCCAACTTCTGATGGTCTTATATGTAACAGAAGGAAACACTGCCTAATGCTATGCCAAAAATGAAAGAGAAGCACTCCATGCGGGAGGTTCGGCCCGAGCGTGTCAATGTTACAGTGTTAGACAGAGTTGGCTCAAGCCAGTTTCACCTGGAAGGGCATGTGGGTATATTAGAGATATTTGTGCAACAAATATACTCATGTCAAAATTTAAGTGCCCATAAGTTCTCCAGCTGCCTGGGATCATTCATATATATATATATTTTTTTCATTCATTTTATATATATATATAATTTTATTGGGGCTCACACAACTCTTATCACAATCCATACATCCATGCATTGTGTTATGCACGTTTGCAATTTGTTGCCTTCATCATACTCAAAACATTTACTTTCCACTTGAGCTCTTGGGATCAGCTCCTCATTTTTCCCCTTGCTCCCTACTCCTCCCTCCCTCATGAGCCCTTGATAATTTATAAATTATTATTATTTTATCATATCCTGCAGCATCTGACATCTCCCTTCACCCACTTTTCTGTTATCTGTCCCCCAGAGAGGAGGTTACATGCAGATCCTTGCAATTGGTTCCCCCTTTCTACCCCACCCTGCTTCCACCCTCCGGTATCGCCACTCTCACCACTTGTCCTGAAGGGATCATCTGTCCTGGCTTACCTGTGTTTCCAATTCCTATATGTACCAATGTACATCCTCTGGTCTAGCCAGATTTGTAAGGTAGAATTGGGATCATGATAGTGGGCGGGGCGGGGGGGGAGCATTAAAGAACTAGAGGAAAGTTATATGTTTTATCATTGCTACTCTGCATCCTGACTGGCTCGTCTCCTCCTTGTGACCCTTCCGTAAGGGATATTCAGTTGCCTACAGATGGGTCTTCGGTTCCCAATCAGGACTGATGGTTCCAGGGGGACATGGGAGAGGGGGTGATGGGAGGAAAGGAAGTGGTGTTAACAAACCCAAGGGCAAGGGAACAACAAATGATCCAAAATCGGTGGTGAGGAGGGTGTAGGAGGCCTGGTAGGGCTTGACCAAGGGTAATGTAACCAAGAGGAATTACTGAAATCCAAATGAAGGCTGAACATGATAGTGGGACAAGAGGAAAGTATTTAATATATATTTTAAACAGATAAAAGTCCATTCTTAGAACTTGAAGAAATCCCTGTTTTATCCCTAAAAGTGTTTCCTTTCTCATGGCTATTAATTTTCTTCTCATTCTGAATTTCAGCTTAAAGGGTTTTGTTTTAATTAATTATGGGCATTTCATTCCAGTTTCTCAATTGAACTACAGCTTTCTCTGGCCATTTTTGGCCAAAACATGAACGTAAATTTCCTTTATCTGTATTTCTAAGGAAATTGATGACATGGCTTCTGTAGTGTCTGGCAAACTTCGTTAGAGACTTGGAAGGAATACATCTGTCTGTTGAAATGTGTGGGGCATGAATGGTCCAGTGGTACAATTCTTTTCTCTGTGCCATAGACCCTGAGTTCCATTCCAGGCCAATGTAGTCCATGTGTAGCCACGTATCAGTACCTGTCAGTAGTGGGCTGCGTGCAGTTATGTTGTTGAACACATTTCAGGGAGCTTCCAGACTAAGGTGGACTAGGAAGAACGGCATGGTGCACACTTTTCCCAACTTTAAAACATGCAGTCTTCCCTTGTGTGTTCACACAACTATCTCATGAGCCATGAATAAGTTCTGCATGTTCATAATGAAGTATTCTGGAATTCCCATCCTTTTCAAGGCTATCCATAGTTTGTTTTGACCCACACAGTTGAAGGCCTTGGGATAGTCAATAAACCCAAGTAAACATTTCCTGGTATTCTCTTCTTCCAGCAAGATCTATCTGGTGTAAGTAATGATATCCCTTGTCCCGTGTCCTCTTCTCAATCTGGCTTGTACCTCTGGCAGCTTCTGGAATAATTGTCAGATGCTCTCAGCAAAATTTTACTTGCTTTTCATAGCAATGATACTGTTCTATAATTGGAATATTCATTTGGGTCACTTTCCTTTGGAATTGGTACAAATTTAGATTTATTCCAGTCAATTGGCCAAGTAGTGGTCGTCCAAATTTCCTGACTAGACGAACGAGTTCTTCCCGTGTTTCATCATCTGGTTGAAACATGTCGACTAGTATTCCAGAAACTCCTGGAGCCTTGTTTTGGGCTAATGCTTTCAGTGCAGCTTGAACTTCTTCCTTCACCACCATTGGTTCTTGCTCATATGCATCCTCCTGCAATGGTGGACTGTAGACCAGTTCTTTTGGGTACAGTGATTTCGTGTATGCTCTCCATCTTCTTCGGATGCTCCTGCATCATTCAGTATTCTCCCCAGAGAATCTTTCAATATTGCCACCTGAAGCTTGAATACTTTCTTCAGTTCTCTCAGTTTAAGATATGCTGAGTGTATTCTTCACTTGTGGCTGCCTGATTCTAGATCTTTGCACATTTCATTATAATATTTGGCTTTGTCTTCTCAAGTTGCCCTTTGAAATTTCTATGGAGCTCTTTGACTTCATCCTCTCTTTAATTTGTATGAGCTGCTCTACAATTAAGAGCAAGTTTTAGAGTCTCTACTGATGTCCATGCTGATCTTTTCTTCTTTCCTTCCTGTCTTTGTAATGACCTTCTGCTTTCTTCAGAAATGATGGGCTTGATATCATCCCACAGCTTATTGAGCCTTCTATCATTAGAAGACTCAATTCATCAAATATTTTCTGAGTTTTCGGGTAATTCAGGTGGCACACACTCAGAGTCATTATTTTAGATCTTGTGACTTGATTTCATTTTCTTCAGCTTAACCTGCACTTACATATGAGCAATTGATGGTCTCTTCCACTGACAGCCCTGGCCTTCTTTTACCTGCTGATATTGGGCTTCTCCACTATATCTTCTACATATATATTAAATGTTATTTCTTTGTATTCCCTTGGAAACATCCATGTGTATAGTCACCTTTTGTGTTGTTGCAAAAAGGTATTTGCTATAAACATGTTGTTGGTCTTGCAAAATTCTATTCTGTGATGTCCAGATTAGTTTATATCAAGAAGACTATTATTCTTGTCCATCTTTGTTTGCACCTTTTGCATTCCAATCAGCAGTGATTATCGATACATCTTGACTGCAGAGATAATAACATGCGCAAAAACAAGACAGAGCAAAACCAAGCAACAAAAGAAAAAAACCCAACAAACCAACGACAAAACAACAAAACACAACAAGAAAGAAAAACTTGTAATTAGTTTAAGGACTGTTTGGTGGCCTTTAGGCGTGTTTTCTAGTTGAGTGTGTTGGGGCACCAAGCCCTGGCCCCAAGGTCTATTTTTGGTATTCCCCGGGGACTATGTTGCTCTGTTCCCCTTGTTGTTCTGTTCCACACCCTTAGTGTTTTGCCTCAGTGTGATGGGACCAGATTGGGCAGAATTCCCACACTGTGTTTCCAGTGTTGTCCCCTGTATGGCTATGGGTCAGTGAGGGATGTCCTGTCTCATAGAGGGGCTGGCCATAGGGTCTTCTCTGTGCCTTGGCTGCTCTGAGCAGGAATATTGTCCTCAAGGCTTGGTGGGCCAGGATGTGCCCCACTTTATCTTCCTCCCACTTCATTTTCTCCCATGTGCTCTGATCGGACATGTCCCTACCCCAGAGCTACAAATTCTGTGATGTCCTCTGAAATAAATTCTTCTGGGGGTAGGGGTAGGTAGTTGGGATTGGGGCCAGCCCCTCAGACCTCTCCACTGGTTCCCTACTCCATCCAGCATGTTGTATGACACTACTTGGAGCACTAGGTTGAAGTCTGGTCCCTCTTTCCCTGTGGAGATATAAACAATACCCTCCCCTTGGATGGGGTTGTGCTCTGTGCTCCTGCTACCGATTTCTTTTTAATTTTTTTCCCTTCTTCCCACCACACCCATAGTTGGCTACCATATGTATCCCTGGATTTGGTCTGGCTCCTGCCATGCTACCTTGTCCTTACCCCAGGAAAGTTTAAAGATACCATGCTTTATAAAATAAAATTTTTTGTTTATTTTTCTTGGTCTATAATCAGTGAACTTGACAATGTTGATAAGATAGAAACAGTTCATGTAAGGAGGCAATTATGTGGATATAATGTAAATACAAGCACAGGCTACTTAGCTTCTTGATATAGCTCTCAAACTAATATGATTGTATCTTTATTCTTGCAAGACTTTGACCAGATCATTTAATTTCTGAGAGCTGTTTGTACATCTGTAAAAATGAGAGCAACTGCTTCATAGTATTTCTGTAAGACTTAAATGATTCAATATACTCATAGTGGTTCACAAGACTTTGCACATAGTTCTTCAATAAAATTCCTTCATTCCCTCTCTTTTCTTTCTTTCCCTTCTTCTCATGACCACTTCCTCTATCTCTTTCAAAAAAAAACCAAAACGGAATCTCAAAGGAACTGGGTTTCCAGAGAACAAGGCTTCACATCCCCCCCTTTTATTTTTTCTTGTGTTCACCCCTCAAGGTGGCCTGGTTCCTCCTGTGCTGTAGCGATAAGGACAAAAATCTTGTCCTCAAACTCGCTTTCTTACTTTTATCAATCTTCTTTCTAAATCCTAGTGACATTTCTCTGCTAGAGCATCTTGTTGTAAATTTAACATAGCCTAAATTGCTGAAATCACTGCTTTGTTTCTCAATAGGCACCTCTTCCAATGTTTCCACTACCTAACCGAACACAAAGGAGCCTTGGTGGTGTAGTGGAGTATGTGTTGGACTTTTAATGCAGTGTCAGGCATTCAAAAGCACCAGTTGCTCCAATGAGGAAAAGAGGAGGCATTCTTTTTTTGTAGAGACAGTTTTTATCTGTCCTTTGCCATCAAGTTGATAACAACCTTGGAAACCCAGGGAAGTTCTACTCTGTCCTATAGAGTCTCTGGGAATCAGAATCAACTCTATAACTGTGAATTCCATTTTTTTTAACCAAAGCATCATTTCCTAATCTAATCATTAATTCTAAATTCAATCCTTCAGCTAAATCTTTGTAAGTGATTTTTCCACTCCAATATTCTACATTCTGAAGTCCTAAAGTCTTATCTTCAGTTTGTAGAATATTAATTTGAACTTTCTGTTATTTACAATCTATTATTTATGTCAGCCTTTAATCACACTTTGCTTAAAATTCTTGGGGGGTCCAATGGATAGGAGGTCACTCTCTTGTTCTTTCATATGTGCCACGCTTCCTTTAGACCACAGGTGGATTCACTGATTGTCCTTTAGGCAAAGAACTATTCCCACAGAGTTGATTTGGACCCATAGCAACCCTTTGTAGGGTATCTGAGATCATAACTCTCTACGGAAGCAGACAGCCTCATCTAGCTCCTGCAGAGCAGCTGGTGGATTTTGAACAGCCAGCCTTGCAGTCAGCAGCCTGTTTAACCTGCAGCTAAACTCCTAAGTGTATCCTTATTTCTTTCTTCCTTTACTTTCTTTCAGCTTCTTTCATTTTTCTTGTAGAAGAATGTATTTTTAGGTGAGGAAGAATATCGTCTTTCATCATTTTGGGTGTTAATGTTAGAGACTTAACTTCTATTTAATTAATTTCATTTTATTTAATGTTAGGATGTGATTTATATTATTTGGAAATATTATTTGTTGCTAAATGATATACAGCCTTTTGGAGTCTCTTTGATAAGCCTATAAGCAAGCTCTTTCATGTGTAGTAATTCACTCATAGAGTAATATGGTTATTAAAGAAACTCTGAATATGGTCCATGTTTTTCAGCAATTAAGAAAAAAGTGTGTCTGATTTCAATAATTAAGCATGAATTTTGCCTCATTATGATTGGACTAAAACCAACTTTTAAAAGCTTCAGCACAATCAGCAGATCGATGCTAGATATCATATATATATATATATATATATATATATATATATATAGTGGCTTTTTGTTCTCTATTTAATACTAAGCTACCATTTTTTGTTGATAATAACAAATCATTCACAGGAACTATCTTCAATTAAGAGTTATTCAGAAGAAATTATTATTGAACAGAAATTAAATTTCATAACAAAGAATTGTTAAAGGATTAGATGTGTCTTGGTGAGGAAGCCACATTACTGGTTAAACGGCGACTGGAAGCAGAGTCCCTGTCCTCTACAGGGTGCCCTTTCTGAGTGTGCTTTCTCCTTTCCCACTGCAGGGTCTCAAAGGACACCCAGGGCTCCCCGGGCTCCCAGGTGAACAAGTAAGTATTTTAGATTCCTCCTTAGGTGATGTATTCTGTCCAGTGAGCACACTGCACTGTAGGGGGCTCCAGTGAGAGAATTTTTCCCAGTTTGTCTGTTTTCAGTTTTTAATTTTAAGTGATTTTTCTTCTATTTACTGCAAGGCAACCATGTAAATGATTATGTGTAGATTACCTGTTGTGTGCGAGTGTTTTTTTTTTTAATCTTCAAAAACCCAGGTGAACATTCACTATTTGCTTCACATCGTCCAGACTAGTTCATAAACTCCTATGGTTCAAGGTCTCTTGGAAAATCTTGTAAATGCTACGAACTCCTTCCCCTGAAAAGACAAACTTACACACGTGCACACACACAGGCAGCACATGTGATTGCTGTTTAGTTTCAGAGACCTTATTGGTTCACTGCGGCCGTTTGTAATGCTGTGATTTCCCTATGTTTGCATGAGGAACTGCACATAAATCTGATTAGTATGGGACGAGTGTTGTCATCTGTCACACCCATCCCCGTGGGCATGTTCAAATGTCCAAATAGTTTGGGGACTTGGTTGTTGATCATCTTAGTGCTTGTTCTCGCAAAAAAGCTGAATTTGTCATTATGTCTCAGGGAAAGATGAAGTCGTTTCTCTTGCTTTCAGAGCCTTTTGGCCAAGGCCAGCATGAATAAGACAGAGGAAAGAGAAGACGTTTATAAACTGACTTGTGTGACACATGCCATTGCTCAGGATTCACTAAAGAGCCTCAGGAAGCGTTTGAAGGGAACTCTAGGTAGAAAGGTGGTTAATAATCCTTAAGGAAAAGACATATTGAAGAAAGCAAACATAGAACATGAAGAAACAAGGCCAATTTTCTCTTTCATTCATGTTAAGTGGGAGAATACACGGTGTTCAGGCGCTAAGGCACACTTTCTCACAGTTACCGATGGTGTGCCAACCAATATATGTGTCTGCAGCAGGTGCAGTATCTGATTCCTGAAAAGCAGGCAAATGCCGCAAAGCACTTTGGGAAGTAGATGCGAAGGTTGAGAGGAGATTAGTCCCTGAGGAATTTAAAAATCCAACTTACCAACCAAACAAACAAATAAAAGGTGATGTCTTGGCATATTAATTCCAATGAATAAAAGATGATTCGCCACAAGTAAGTGAAAAACAGACTATGCATCAGTACTGACGAGCTCTCTCATAACCTAGTTTTGTTCGTACATGGTATTGTGCTGAGGGTGTCCAGTGCTTATAGGATCTAAGACTACGTTTTCAAGGTTGAGAAATGTATTTTGGAGTCAATTTTTGCATCCTTTTTCCCTTATCTGCAGAAAAAATGATGTAACTTGTGATAACTTTGAGGAACAGCAAAAAATCACTTTTTATTATTTTACACATATAATAGCTAATTCGCTTCCTGGCAAAACTAAGAGCTAAAGCACTCACCTCTCCACTTCAATATTTTATTACACATGTCTTTGTCTTCTCTCTACCATACTCCCATGGCATAGATATTATTATTAATCTTCTTTTAATAATTACAAAATACCTGGTGTTGTGAAAGATTACACATTGAGCTGCTAACTGCCAGGTCAACAGTTAGACTCCACCAGCACCCCCATGAGAAACATGGGACTGTGTGCTCTTGGAAAGATTTGACGTCTTGGAGCGATAGCTCTGCTCTGTCCTATAGGATTGCCGTGAATCAGAATCAACCTGGTGGCAGTGGCTTACTAAAGAGGTGTCAAGTATCAAACCGCATCAGTAGCAATGCTGGGATTCCAGATGAGGTCTGACTGACTCACTTGGAGCATGTTCTGGAATGTGCAGAGAAGTGGGATAATTGGGCCTGGCTTCCCAGTCCTAATTTCTCAAGGGATTTGTGATACAACTTTGAGGATATAACTTTGAATGGGCTACTTCTTTCCTTCTTTCTTTCTTTTATTCCATGCTTCAGTGGAGAGTGAATTGTACCTTCGTGTAGTTAAGTTTCTTTTGCCAAGTGTCTTTAGGATGTAATGACCTCAGAATGTTTATGCCTTATAAAGACTGTGCTGAAGGCTGATTTGTGCGCTGTGCTCTCCTGCATTGTTGCACCCAGTCATCAAATACAGTCTGTCTCTATCTCTCTCTCTCTCTCATGTTCTCTGCCCCTTCCTCTGTGCTGCTGGAATGGGTTAGATTTGTACATGTTGCCTTATCACTCTCTATGAGAGCCCATTCCATATCAGATTATACTGTGACCTGTCAATAGATCTGTTTTCTATTAAGGTTGAGTTAATTGGTTTGGGCAGGAGTAGTGGTTGGCATTGGCTCACAGCTAGCTCGGTGACTTTAGAGTGTGAAGACAGGCTTTATATTGGCTGCCCTCTGACATATACAAATATAAAGGTTTGGCACGTCTGGCGAGAGACCTATGCATTAGGGGATAGGATGGGGCACAGAGGAAAGCAGCTATAAATAGACTGGAATTAATTTCATAGTGAATGGCTTTCACTAGAGTGCTAGTGAGAGCTATTTATACTTCACCCTCTTAGGAGGCTTC